>NC_140276.1:16604159-16964159 GCF_964030765.1 Micromesistius poutassou | reverse complement strand
TGTGTGTGTGTGTGTGTGTGTGTTGCAGGGTCATAAACAGGAGAGCAGATACATTGTGTCGTGGTGATAAAGATTCCAGTGGGCAGATCAATAGGCCATATCAGCCTGCTGTTAAATTACTGATAACACTATTTGCTTTATTTGCTTTTTTGGCAGCACAGATGTAATTTCTCTTCTTGTGCCTCAAGCTGTGATCTGTGAACACCTCATAGCCCTAACCCTAACCTCATAACCCTAACCCTAACCCTAACCTCATAACCCTAGCCCTAACCCTAACCCTAGCCCTAACCCTAACCCAAACCCAAACCCTAACCCTAACCTGACACTAACCTCATAGCCCTAACCCTAACCTCATAACCCTAACCCTAACCCTAACCTCATAACCCTAACCCTAACCCTAACCCTAACCCTAACCCTAGCCCTAACCCTAGCCCTAACCCTAACCCAAACCCAAACCCTAACCCTAACCTGACACTAACCTCATAGCCCTAACCCTAACCCTAACCCTAATCCTAACCCTAACCCTAACCCATGTGTGTGTGCGTCACTTTACTTTGTTCTCTGCAGCAAGCGATGTTCATTGTTTTAACACTAGTTTGTGTGTATGTGTGTGTGTGCCTGCCTGCACGTGTTTGTGCGTTTTGAGTGTTTGTGTGTTTGTCCGTGTTGGGCCGAGTTGGGACCCTTCATTGAGTTCAACATTCTACCTGCTGGTGGGGAGATGGTATCGCTTTAATTGAATGGCTTAAGAAGAAAGTTCTACATCAAGTGTTTGTTAAACAGAAGGGCCCTGGTCCTTCCTCACCGCGGTCGCCAGGAGAGCCATGTGTTAGTTATGGGATTAGAAGCGTCTGCTCTCTGTCAGCTTCTTTAAAGTGTCCCCAGGTCCATTTGTAACAGGAGGGAATAACTAACAGTGACTCTTCTTTCTCTCAATTCATTTGGCTCTCTGTATATTGTTATATGTTTGTGTCACCCTGCATTTCATTTGAAATGTGTGTAAAACATCAATTCCCAATTATCTTAATTAGAGGAGCCCTTAAAGATGAGGATGAATCAGTCCTGTGAGGATAACAATATTACTGTACTATTGTTAACCTCGCTGTTAACTAGGTTAACAATAGTACAGTGCTATTGTTAACCTAGTTAACAGAGAGGTTAACAATAGTACAGTAATATTGTTAACCTCGACAGGTTCATCCTAAACGGATGGGTTATATGGATTATCCTTACATGGTACAATGTGAATTTATGTTGTTTTTGTTGTTGATGCATTATTACAATTAGATTTTTAAAGTTATGTTTCCCTAAATTTCATGAACGTTTTTCTGTAAAATAGGCACTTAAATACTTTTCAATACGCCCTAACCCTAACCCTAACCCTAACCTGACCCTAACCTCATAGCCCTAACCCTAACCTTATTGTACTGTTCAATAGGCCCTAACCCTAACCCTAACACCTCATAACCCTAGCCCTAACCTTATTGTACTGTTCAATAGGCCCTAACCCTAACCCTAACACCTCATAGCCCTAACCCTAACCTTATTGTACTGTTCAATAGGCCCTAACCCTAACCCTAACACCTCATAGCCCTAACCCTAACCTTATTGTACTGTTCAATAGGCCCTAACCCTAACCCTAACCCTAACACCTCATAGCCCTAACCCTAACCTTATTGTACTGTTCAATAGGCCCTAACCCTAACCCTAACCCTATTGTTAGGCAGACATTTGATACACGACACAACAAGAGGCGGCCTGGAAGAGCAGGTTGTTATTAACCTTTATATGAAGCACTTATATCAGCATTGATGTATGTTCCTTAATACACCTGCAAGCAAAGTGGAACGTTTTCATTGAATTAAAACTGATTTCGTTTCCTGAGCTACATAGTTGTCTTCCACATTAAGTGGATGTGGCAGAAATGATGCAGGAAACATTAATAAATGCTGTGTGTTCATTCAGTATGTGACAGAGTGTAGTCTGACACAAAGGTCAACTAGGAACTAACCAACTAACCAACAGGTGATGTGCAACTGGTTAAAGGGTTCACAATGTCTTCATAGCATCACCGGACACCGGTCTGAGGTCAGGGGTCAGGGGGTACATACCCTAATGGAGCACCAGTCTCAGGGGTCAGGGGTCAGGGGGTACATACCCTAATGGAGCATGCCTTGCCTCATGTAACCAGTCCACTGGCTATACTGTATTTCATTTTCATTCTTAAGGACATCACAAACCCTTTGGAGGGATTGCCACTATATGTTGTTATAGAGGTATATGTTATAGAGGTACATGTTGTTATAGAGGTATATGTTATAGAGGTACATGTTGTTATAGAGGTATATGTTATAGAGGTATATGTTATAGAGGTACATGTTGTTATAGAGGTATATGTTATAGAGGTATATGTTCTAGAGGAACATGTTGTTATAGAGGTATATGTTATAGAGGTACATGTTGTTATAGAGGTACATGTTATAGATGTTGTTGTAGACGTTGAACTTGTGCCTGACCTTAGACAGAGAGCCATGTTTAGAGCAGCAGGTTCTTCACTGTCTTCTTGATATTGTCTGATTGAGTCAAATGGATCCATGACCTTCGTCAGTTTTGTGGTCGATGTTCTTGCTGCAGAACAGAGGGCTTGTGAGTGCAAAGTTGTGGGGTTGCATCTAAAATAATAAAATATATAATAAAATAACATATGTATATGCATGGTTTATAGCATTTTTTCAATTATAGTAATGGTAATAGTGATAATTTTATGATCTGCATATAAATAATTGCATCACTGCCTTCTTTCAAAGCTATGCTCCTCTAACAAATGTGTTTTTAATAACTCAGATGAAATACTTACTTCCTCACTTCCTGAAATACTTACTTACCACCTTCCTGAAATACATACTTCCTCACTGGAACTCAAATGCAGCAATACTACTCCTAGTAACGTTACTACAATACTCCTAGTAACGTTACTACAATACTACTAGTAACGTTACTACAATACTACTCCTAGTAACGTTACTACAATACTACTCCTAGTAACATTACTACAATACAACTCCTAGTAACGTTACTACAATACTACTCCTAGTAACGATACTACAATACTACTCCTAGCAACGTTACTACAATACTACTCCTACTAACGTTACTACAATACTACTCCTAGTAACGTTACTACAATACTACTCCTAGTAACGATACTACAATACTACTCCTAGCAACGTTACTACAATACTACTCCTACTAACGTTACTACAATACTACTCCTAGTAACGTTACTACAATACTACTCCTAGTAACGTTACTACAATACTCCTAGTAACGTTACTACAATACTCCTAGTAACATTACTACAATACTACTCCTAGTAACGTTACTACAATACTACTCCTAGTAACGTTACTACAATACTACTCCTAGTAACGGTTCTACAATAACGTTACTACAATACTACTGCTAGTAACGTTACTACAATACTACTCCTAGTAACGTTACTACAATACTACTCCTAGTAACGTTACTACAATACTACTCCTAGTAACGTTACTACAATACTACTCCTAGTAACGTTACTACAATAACGTTACTACAATACTACTCCTAGTAACGCGTTGAAGGAAACTGATCCTGGGTCCGTTCTCCAGACGTCCCTCCTGGTGGTCTTCTACGTCTCCTTCACTGGCCCTGAGCAGGACGCTGGCCGTCCATTCAGAAGCACCTGACCATATTTTGTTGCTAGCGGTCGTGGCTGCAGCCCCCCCCTCCTCCTAGCAGTAAAATGTGTTTTATTGGAGTTAACACTGAGGTCAAATAAAGCTGATTTATTTCTAATGATTACTAGCACTGCTAGCCAGTCTATAAAACAGAAACCAATCACTGACACAAGCACACATAAGTGCGCACACACACACACACACACACACACACACACAAAAACACAAACAGAGCTGCACAAAAGAGATACCATTCCTATTGTGCAAAAGACCCTGCTATGAGAATAAGGTTTATGCCCGTTTGAGGCCCCTTAGAGTAACTGACACCCTCTAGAAATGGTTCAAAGGCGACAGCCTTTGGGTCGAGACCCTCAATAAAACACTAGTGTTAAGAGACGACACAGCGTGTTACCAACGCACACTTTATCCACCGCTGCTGCAACTGAACAGGTTGTAGAGTGTTGTGAGTGTTGGGTTGGCGTGGACCTGGCATGTGTGTGTGTGTGTGTGTGTGTGTGTGTGTCTTTTTGTAAACATGTAGTGTACTAATAGAAGAATGACTGCTGTAAAGTGAGAGGAGTGTGTGTCCCACATATGTAGACAAACTAAATGATATTTGAGCTAACCTTATATCGGTCTTTATCCTAATGTGAGGATAGATGTCATCCTTTTAGGAAGTTAACAGCCGTCAAACCAACTGGAGCATCGCTCTGCCAGCATTAGGCTCCTCCACACCCAGCCCTGAGAACTCTCCCTCAAGGCCACCGTCACCAGACTCCACCTCAACAACATCTCCACAAATGACTGCATGCAAAGACAAATGGCTGCCCAACCAGGTCCAACCGTCCACAGGCCCAACCACGTCCAACCGTCCACAGGCCCAACCACACCCAACCGTCCACAGGCCCAACCAGGCCCAACCAGGCCCAACCACGCCCAACCGTCCACAGGCCCAACCAGGCCCAACCACGCCCAACCACGCCCAACCAGGCCCAACCACGCCCAACCACGCCCAACCGTCCACAGGCCCAACCAGGCCCAACCAGGCCCAACCACGCCCAACCGTCCACAGGCCCAACCAGGCCCAACCACGCCCAACCACGCCCAACCAGGCCCAACCAGGCCCAACCACGCCCAACCGTCCACAGGCCCAACCAGGCCCAACCAGGCCCAACCAGGCCCAACCAGGCCCAACCGTCCACAGGTCCACCCGACCCCCTATAACCGGACCAGGTCTACAGGGGGGCCCCAGGGGGCCCCAGAGGGGCTCCAGAGGGGCTCCAGAGGGGCTCCAGAGGGCCCCAGAGGGGCTCCAGAGGGCGGCTGGTGGAGCGGCAGACTGTACCTCCAGAAGTCAGGGCGAGCAGGTCACTGGTTACTGGCAGGAAGCCAACTCACCAGCTGAGTGCCGCTGGGTAAAGCGTGTGTGGACCAACTATCCAGCGGTGGCTGTTGGAGGTTTCTGTTGAGTGGAGGAGAAGATTGCAGCTGATGAACAAACCCTGGAGTCTGTCATCGGTTCAACAGATTTGCTGCTATTTGCTGACTAAGGTCCTAAACAATCTGGGAAATTGTTTTGTTCTAATGGGATGCAGCGTCAGGTGTTGTCGATGTCATCTTTTTATAAAAGGATGGTCCTGTGAATTTTATGCCAGAGAAAACGGGAAGGGAAGCAGTGATGCACCTTTCTGCAACATTTAGACAATCCAGTCAGCTCCTGGCAAGAACTAACCTATCTAAGAACCGTCCTGACGATGGTCCCTGTCCTCCCCTCTAGACGATGGTCCCCCCCTCTAGACGATGGTCCCTGTCCCCCCCCTCTAGACGATGGTCCCCCCCCTCTAGACGATGGTCCCCCCCTCTAGACGATGGTCCCTGTCCCCCCCTCTAGACGATGGTCCCTGCCCCCCCCCTAGACGATGGTCCCCCCCCTCTAGACGATGGTCCCCCCCCCTCTAGACGATGGTCCCCCCCCTCTAGACGATGGTCCCCCCCTCTAGACGATGGTCCCTGCCCCCCCCTCTAGACGATGGTCCCCCCCTCTAGACGATGGTCCCTGTCCCCCCCCTCTAGACGATGGTCCCCCCCCTCTAGACGATGGTCCCCCCCTCTAGACGATGGTCCCTGCCCCCCCCTCTAGACGATGGTCCCTGCCCCCCCCTCTAGACGATGGTCCCCCCCCCTCTAGACAATGGTCCCCCCCTCTAGACGATGGTCCCTGCCCTCCCCTCTAGACGATGGTCCCTGTCCCCCCCTCTAGACGATGGTCCCCCCCTCCTCTAGACGATGGTCCCCCCCCTCTAGACGATGGTCCCTGCCCCCTTTGTTTCATTGAAGGTAATTGGTTCCTTGTTTTGAACATAGAAACCAGTCTTTAATAGTAAATCACTGCAGATACAGTATGGTGGGGAATTCCATAATAGAACACGTGTAATATTCTACATGAAATAGCTGCTTAGTTTTTATAAAATAACAATTCTCAAAAATGACAAATGATACAGTATTATACATTTTCTCGAAAATGTATAATACTGTAAATGTGCATATATATTCAAAAACAGAAAATATTTTGTATTTATATATTGTGTCTTCTATACAATAAATGTAGCTATTTTTGATGTACTTTGCCTGTTTTTCTGTCCATTTAACATTTTTGAATCTAGCGATTCTTTAGAAACGACTGTAAATGTGCAGACATCTGTCATTGGATTTATGTATATGTTGCGTTTTTATACATTATTTCTAACTTATTGTACATGAAAAAATATTTTATAAGGAAATGTAGAGGTAATGTAACAAATAAATGCCATACATTTAGAGAGATTAACCTTAAAGTTAGTTATTTTTAATGTTTTTTTACATAATATAAAAAAAATTCCACTGTTAAGTGAACATTTATCATCGTAAATATACTGTTATCTAATTAATTATGAATGTTAAAGCTACTTTGCATTTAACAGTTGATTCCATTTCGTGGTCTGGTTATTTACTTTAATTTCTTGATATGTCTGGAAACTTTGTTGCCATACTTTTTACAGGTTTGGTTTTTACTGAAATGGTATAAAACTTATTTTAGTTTCAAAAGTAATGGCCCACAATTTTCATTGACTTAACCACACAACCATGCTACCTTAAGTCATTGCTAAATACTGTAACTAATATTTATCTAATATGAACCTACTACCATCCTATTAAAAAAGAGTGAGGCATTATGAAATAAGAGCTATATGGTTCTTTGTCCCATGCTTTTCAACCAATAACACATGACGGTATCTATCTGTAGCAGAGTGTGATAGGTAGAGAAACAACCAACAGTATTTAAGCTCTACGTTTTACACCCCAATCATCTTGGCCTGAATTTCCTTCTTTTCCTTTGTCATGCTTCTGTATTTCAGATTGCCCTCCTCTCTTTTCCCATTACAGAAGTAATACCCCACCCCCCCGCTCTCTCCCCCTCTCTCTCCCCCCCTCTCTCTCTCCCTCTCTCTCTCCCTCTCTCTCTCCCCTATCTCCCTCTCTCTCTCTCTCTCTCTCTCTCTCTCTCTCTCTCTCTCTCTCTCTCTCTCTCTCTCTCTCTCTTCCATACACACACACATGTGCAGGCAAACTGTTATACACACTTTCGTGCCCATGCAGATAGCATCTGACCCTAAAAGATTAATTAATTAGTCCCCAAAATCATAGATTATTAAAAATAGCATAACTAATAGTGTAATATCTCAAGCTGTCGTCTTTAATAGTCAACATTGTGTGTGTGCGTCTTATCTCGCGCCGACAGACTCACTATTGATTCCTGTTGGTTCCCGTTGTCAGCCTCCTCTTACGCTCCCAGCTCATTTGGAATCATTAAAGTTAACCGCTCACCTCCCTCAACAACTCCTGATTCCTCTGTCTGTCTACTGGGTCCACCTGTCTGTCTGTCTACTGTCTGTCCCTACCAGGTCCACCTGTCTGTCTGTCTACTGTCTGTCTCTACCGGCTCCACCTGTCTGTCTGTCTACTGTCTGTCTCTACTGGCTCCACCTGTCTGTCTGTCTACTGTCTGTCTCTACCGGGTCCACCTGTCTGTCTGTCTACTGTCTGTCTCTCTACTGGGTCCACCTGTCTGTCTGTCTGTCTACTGTCTGTCTCTCTATTGGGTCCACCTGTCTGTCTGTCTACTGTCTGTCTCTACTGGCTCCACCTGTCTGTCTGTCTACTGTCTGTCTCTCTACTGGCTCCACCTGTCTGTCTGTCTACTGTCTGTCTCTCTACTGGCTCCACCTGTCTGTCTGTCTACTGTCTGTCTCTACCAGGTCCACCTGTCTGTCTGTCTACTGTCTGTCTCTACCGGGTCCACCTGTCTGTCTGTCTACTGTCTGTCTCTACCGGGTCCACCTGTCTGTCTGTCTACTGTCTGTCTCTCTATTGGCTCCACCTGTCTGTCTGTCTACTGTCTGTCTCTACTGGGTCCACCTGTCTGTCTGTCTACTGTCTGTCTCTACAGGCTCCACCTGTCTGTCTGTCTACTGTCTGTCTCTCTACTGGGTCCACCTGTCTGTCTGTCTGTCTGTCTACTGTCTGTCTCTCTACTGGGTCCACCTGTCTGTCTGTCTACTGTCTGTCCCTACTGGGTCCACCTGTCTGTCTGTCTACTGTCTGTCTCTACAGGCTCCACCTGTCTGTCTGTCTACTGTCTGTCTCTCTACTGGGTCCACCTGTCTGTCTGTCTGTCTGTCTACTGTCTGTCTCTCTACTGGGTCCACCTGTCTGTCTGTCTGTCTGTCTACTGTCTGTCTCTCTACTGGGTCCACCTGTCTGTCTGTCTACTGTCTGTCCCTACTGGGTCCACCTGTCTGTCTGTCTGTCTACTGTATGTCTCTACTGGGTCCACCTGTCTGTCTGTCTACTGTCTGT
This sequence comes from Micromesistius poutassou, assembly GCF_964030765.1. Classification (NCBI taxonomy): domain Eukaryota; kingdom Metazoa; phylum Chordata; class Actinopteri; order Gadiformes; family Gadidae; genus Micromesistius; species Micromesistius poutassou. The sequence goes on along the minus strand of NC_140276.1, from coordinate 16,955,544 downwards.
CCCTACTGGGTCCACCTGTCTGTCTGTCTACTGTCTGTCTCTCTACTGGGTCCACCTGTCTGTCTGTCTACTGTCTGTCCCTACTGGGTCCACCTGTCTGTCTGTCTACTGTCTGTCTCTCTCCTGGGTCCACCTGTCTGTCTGTCTCCATCTGTTTGTCTCTCTACTGGGTCCATCTGTCTGTCTCTACTGTCTCTGTCTGTCTGTCTCTGTCCATCTGTCTCTCTACTGTGTCCTTAGAGAGACATATCCTGAACATATTTTCTTAGATTATTCCAGGAATGACTGAGTCTTTATGTTTTACTACTTCTACTAATATCAATAATAATGTTAATAATATTAATAATGATAATAATAACAATTAAAATGAAAGTTGCAAGTAGCCTTTATCGGGGCCAGGCCTAATACAGACCAGAATGTACTTTTATGCGGTTGACAACATTAGCCTCAGCCTGGGTTCATTTGGCCTCCAGGGGCTTTGATGTTACAGGGGATGGGTTCCTTAGAGAAGTGGCTCAACGGTTCCTTAGAGAAGTGGCTCAACGGTTCCTTAGAGAAGTGGCTCAACGGTTCCTCAGAGAAGTGGCTCAACGGTTCCTTAGAGAAGTGGCTCAACGGTTCCTCAGAGAAGTGGCTCAACGGTTCCTCAGAGAAGTGGCTCAACTGTTCCTCAGAGAAGTGGCTCAACGGTTCCTCAGAGAAGTGGCTCAACGGTTCCTTAGAGAAGTGGCTCAACGGTTCCTCAGAGAAGTGGCTCAGAGAAGAGAAGTGGCTCAGAGAAGTGGCTCAACGGTTCCTCAGAGAAGTGGCTCAACGGTTCCTTAGAGAAGTGGCTCAACGGTTCCTCAGAGAAGTGGCTCAACGGTTCCTTAGAGAAGTGGCTCAACGGTTCCTTAGAGAAGTGGCTCAACGGTTCCTCAGAGAAGTGGCTCAACGGTTCCTTAGAGAAGTGGCTCAACGGTTCCTCAGAGAAGTGGCTCAACGGTTCCTTAGAGAAGTGGCTCAACGGTTCCTCAGAGAAGTGGCTCAACGGTTCCTTAGAGAAGTGGCTCAACGGTTCCTTAGAGAAGTGGCTCAACGGTTCCTCAGAGAAGTGGCTCAACGGTTCCTTAGAGAAGTGGCTCAACGGTTCCTTAGAGAAGTGGCTCAACATGCGGAGAGAGAACGTTTTTTTGGCTACAAAGTGTCATGAGCGCAGGACACTAGGAACTATGACCGTCCAAAGTTTGCATTTTTAGTCGATTGCTAAAGCGCCCCCAAATTTGGGCCTCTAGCTGCTGTTTGGTCAATCAACTTCATTTTCAAAAATTATTTCCAGTAACTCAGTTTAGTCATATGAAAAGCATATTTTGTTGAGACAACCTGACTGAATATTTGTGGTCATCGTGTTCAGAAATTTGTCGTGAACAACTTTAGTGTTGGACTGATCATCGCCATAGGAGTCCATCTCGGTGTTGATGAAGGCATTATAGCGTTTCTAAGCCACACCATTTTTCATAGTAATTGGGTCCTGGGGACTTTATTTGTTAGGGTTCATGGTATGGGCCCAAGGATTTTGATACCAGTAAAAAGAAAAATAGGAAGTCATAGGTTCCTGAGGCATTAGTTCACCATGAGGAGAGACATGCAGGGGCAAAGTCTCTGACTGTAGGTCAAAGGGGCAGGAGATATGATATTATATATATAAGGAGATATGATATTATATATATAAGGAGATATGATATTATATACACAAGGAGATATGATACTATATATATAAGGAGATATGATATTATATACACAAGGAGATATGATATTATATATATAAGGAGATATGATATTATATATATAAGGAGATATGATATTATATATATAAGGAGATATGCTTGGTCAAATTGCTGTAGTGACACAATTGGGTCAAATCAGTGTAAATATTTTTTTCTGTGGCCATCTTCAGTCACCCTCTACAACTGTGTTAATAATAAAACTAACAATTACAATAGGTTGCCTTGTACAATGTGCTTGGCCCCTAAATAGTTATAATAGTAATAATATGAATACATTTTTACAATAGTATTAACAGATTTGTCCATGATTGATAATAATATTTTGGTTGGTGAGTGGACATCCAGAATGTGCCACCCTTTATTCAGAATAGTGCTAAGAAAAGCGCTAGAGGAAGAGGCCAGACGGAGACTGTGGTCGATGCCCAACCCCTGGCCTACTGTTGACACTAGACTTATTATCGTCATTATGATTCATTACTTATATTAATTTAATAAAGCACTGCTATTGGGTCTCCCTCGCTGTTGTACACACACACAGAAAAACTATTGCTGATGTAAGCAGCTTTGGGCTGTGTGCCTGTGTGTGTGTGTGTGTGTGTGTGTGTGTGTGTGTGTGTGTGTGTGTGTGTGTGTGTGTGTGTGTGTGTGTGTGTGTGTGTGTGTGCGAGCGCACACACATATGAGTGTGTTTAAATTACAGGGGTAATTGAAATTGTAATCAAGCTTCCCCCAACGACTTGTGTCCACAGGGATTCAAACGGATTATCATAATCACAGCGTAGAAAGAGGGTAGAAAAGAGTGTAAACTGGTGTACATCTATCCTATTATAGCATTAAGTCGTTATCTCTACACAATACTACCGCCCAGTAATTATGGGACAATTACTGATAAATTGTTGTAGAAAACTCCAAAAGAGAAGGGCCCAAACCTTATTAATAATATATGTCAATAAAATATACAATATACAATGTATAGGCCTAGGCTATAAGATACAAATATGCCTACGTCCAATTGGACGATTAATTAGTGGTCTATGTCATGAAGCATGCTTATTGAGCGAACATTAATTCATTGATGTGATCGGTTTTTTTTAGGAAAGTATTGTTATGATTATTGATTAGTGATATGATCGCATCAGACATCACGTGCAACCTGACATAGGCCTAAGTCACAGAGCGGGTTACCCGGAGCACGAGGCAATGAGCATCAGCTCATGCAGAGACGTAATGGCTCTGGGTCCCCTGGGCGCAGCCCGCTGATTGGCTAATCATGTCCTGGCCTCTCAGAAATGGCTGCTCATTGTTTAAGCCATTATTGTCCTCAACTTCTAATTTCTTCCTTCTAAAGGATCATTGACCAAGGTAATTAAATGGAGCTGACCTTGTGTATCGCGACTGGAGCGCTGAGAGAAACGTCCTATTACGAAAGGAACCGCCCCCCCCCTCCCCCCCATAACAATATAAAACTATGTTGTCTCAGCCTACAACACTAATATAATTTTTTTTCTCTGATGAAAATGAGAGCCAACGGAATATAACGCCTATAGGATTAGACTAAACACGTTGCGTGTTAAATCAAAATCCAATTCTGTGGTCTATTATTTTCTGGCATAGTAATGACTACCAAGGATTAGGAATCAATATTTCACTGCGGCGGGGACATTACCGGGTTTATTCAGTCCGTAATTGAGTTTTGGGGAGAGGGTCCTGCCCCTGTAATTTGCATTAAAGATAAGGGATGCCGTGATCTAGGGCTATTTCAGCGGCTCTCAAAGGGGAATGTTTGGAGTGGCACAAATAAACAGATGAATTTCACCAAGTTGCTCGTCACTTGGGATAGTTTTATGTTAACAGTTGAGTTCCAGTTCAGTGTTATCTCGAGTCAGGGCTACGGAAAACCTAAAAACAAATGTAGAAAATAGCCTGTATCAGTCTTAACAGCCTACTCTGTATAGTATTTATGTATTTCCTATACTACCGTTATTATAAATCCATAATAAGCCAAAAACACACAGACAAGACTTAGTGTGCATTGTTATGCATATTAATGTTATTAATAGTTATTTCATATCTTCGTGTGATCTTCGTGCAGCGGTCACCGGACGGGGTTTCTTCCCGCGCTTCAAGTGACCCCGCGTGTCCGCCAGAGCGCGCGGACCTGAGATAATTGGCCATTAGTGAAGTGGGATTAATTTGTAGCAAATTACATCAAGCTGAGCTGAATAGGACTGCATAAATAAAGGCGTTGTTTTAAAGTGACCGTGGGTGGGGGGGGGGGGGAGGGGGGAGAGAGAGAGAGAGAGAGAGAGAGAGAGAGAGAGAGAGAGAGAGAGAGAGAGAGAGAGAGAGAGAGAGAGAGAGAGAGAGACAGTCGTGACACTCGTGAGGTCCTCGAGGGGCCAGTTAAAACCCAAACAGGGAGTCTCGACTTGTGATGCATCGAGTCTAACCAAACCAGACCGGGACGGAGACCGGGTGAGAGAGAGTAGAGAGAGAGAGAGAGAGAGAGAGAGAGAGAGAGAGAGAGAGAGAGAGAGAGAGAGAGAGAGAGAGAGAGAGAGAGAGAGAGAGAGAGAGAGGGAGGGAGGGAGGGAGAGAGAGAGAGACAGAGGGAGATCACCGTCCTGGCCACCCCCTGCCGTAGCCTATCCCAGCGCGCGCACTCACCGGTAACCGGCCAGCAGAAGTGTCTCTGACCCCCCCGTCCTCCGCCGGGAACACAACCCTGTCCGCGGCGCTCCGCTTTATCGTTCGTTGCATTTTGCCGTTGGCCCCCGGTTACCGAGACGCTCTCACCGAGGAGCTCCGCGGAGGAGCAGGAGGAGGCGGAGGAGGAGCAGGAGGAGCAGGAGGAGGTACACGGAGGAGGAGCAGGAGGAGAAGGTCCACGGAGGAGCAGGAGGAGGTCCACGGAGGAGGAGGAGGAGGACGGGATGGAGATCGGAACGTTTCTTTCAACTCTACTGGAAACCGTTCTCCGTTAATTCGTCCGATCCTTCGCTCCGAACGACTCCCAGCGAAGACACGAATTTGCAGTTCGGAAACTTTTATTTTGTAAACAGGAAGGACGGCGGTCCTTTGATCTGAAGCCTTCAAAGGCAAACTTTGGCGCGCGTCGTGCAATGTCCCGGGGAGCGATGCTCCGGTCATCAGATCTGAAGTTTAGATGAAGGTCCGCGCTATGAGGAGACCTCGTTAAAGTTAACGTAGACCAGTGCTGCTCCATATTCACCAGTAACAAACAGCCTCCCCGTATGGGTCAACTGGGAGAGAAGTGACGTAATGAGCCGGGACAGACTGGGAATGGGAACAGGCGAAGCGGCCCAACACACGGCGACTGGGATTGTCGGGAGTCCGGAGAGCGAAGACACATTGGACGGGTCGAGTGCGATGGATAAACGGGCTTTCTGCCCCCCTGCTGTCAGAGACCCCCAGCCCGCAGAGAGCCACGCCGACCCCCCCCGGAGCCGAGCGGACCGGGCCGACCCCCCCCGGAGCCGAGCGGACCGGGCCGGAGCTGACGGCGCGCTGCAGCCCGGCCCCCCGCAGGTACAGCACGGACCATACCGCTGATAATTATTTATAGGCTATTAAACAATTAGTCTGGCTAGGCCTACTTAATATAAGAGAGGCTTTTTGCAAAGTAACGACGTGTAATTTACAAAAAATATATATATATAGATAATAGATAGGCTAATAAAGAATGTATTTAAAATCAATTAGGAAATGTTAACATGTCGGTTAACTTTCACGCTATTCAAGAATGGGAATATGCGGTGTTTTTAAAATAAATAAATGAATAGGACTTAAATTGGCCTATGTCGATTTCTCTAGTAGCCTAGCACCTAATGACAGTAAGGTAATTGCAGTATAATTGGCCTATTATATTATTGAAAACATTGAATATTTAAGTTTTATTTTCGGGAGATATTATAGCTTACGTATTGGCCTTTCGTTGACCATTATAATAACCGAAACAATTAGTTGTTAGTATGATAGCATTAACAATAACAAAATAATACTAATTATAGGCTATAGGCATAATACTACTACTTACTAACACTATAATACTACTACTACTAATAATAATAATAATAATAATAATAATAATAATAATAATAATAGGACCTAATATTAATACTGATAATACTAATAATACTAATAATAATCAAATAATAATAATAGGCTTATTATTAAACTAAGAAGTAGAATGGTCCTAATAATAATGATCATAAATAACAATGTATTGATCTTTCATTATTAGGCGTCAATAGGCCCCACCGGACCAGCGGGTCACAGAACCACTTCGTTCTCGGTTCTGGACATTCTGGATCCCAACAAGTTCACCAGCAACCGGAGACCGGCGGGCCACCGGCTGGACGCGGAGCCGGGAGCCGAGAAGCGGCGGCGGGCAGCGGGCGGAGAGAGCGGGGAGCTGCCGCCCGCCTCCGACCACAAGAGCAGCCCGGCGGACTACGACCCCATGGCGGCCAGGAAGCCGGCGGCCGGGATCCACAGTAAGCTCTGACACTTGATGGAGATCCTAGATCACTTCTGCAGTCTGCTTTTAAGGGTGAATCGACTTCGTCTTCCTAAATTGTGTGCATTTTAAAGGCCCAACCTGCAATCCCGATAAGTTACCCGATAAGGGCTCGAGTCCTGGGTTGTAATATTCAAATGAAGGCCAAAACACTGTTACGGTGTCGGTCCATCTTTATTTGATGACGTTATGTTTTCTTTATTTTTTCCTTTAATATCACCGACTTATAGTTGCAGAGCCAATCAATATATATATATAGGCCTATATATATATATTCACTACCTTCTGACCAATGCATTTATATTTCCTCATCCAACGGCAATCCTAAACGATTTATGACTATGATTTACTATTATACTTGTTTATAATATCGACATTTTACAGATGATGTTCTCTGGATAAATAGCAAACCAAGTAAAGCCAATTAGAGGCGCCGGGCGCCAACTAAGAGAGAGAGAGAGAGAGAGAGAGAGAGAGAGAGAGAGAGAGAGAGAGAGAGAGAGAGAGAGAGAGAGAGAGAGAGAGAGAGAGCGAGAGAGAGAGAATTTACACCTGCTTTGGCAATGTCAATTATTTATTTCTCATGCCAATAAAACTTTTTTGAATTGAATTGAATCGAATTGAGAGAGAGAGAGAGAGAGAGAGAGAGAGGGAGAGAGAGAGAGAGAGAGAGAGAGAGACTGTGTGTGTGTGTGTGTGTGTGTGTGTGTGTGTGTGTGTGTGTGTGTGTGTGTGTGTGTGTGTGTGTGTGTGTGTGTGTGTAAGAGAGAAAGAGAGGGAACGCGAGATCAATACTGATATTGAACGCGAATATAATTTGCCGTCAGCTGGCAGTCCGCCCCTCGCTCTGCCCACCTGTTAGCAGATCTACTAATTACTACACAATATGTAGAACAATACGGATAGTAGCAATTATAAATGTTTTTTCTATAGTGATCTAAACCTAATTACAGTTTTTTTGTCACTTTACTCATGAATAATTGTTATTAAACTCTAGCTCTTTGGAATGACTAACTTAGCGCTATCCTTATGTTGATGAACGATAAAAACACGTTAAAATTCGATTCATAATTATTTGAAATATTAAGCCTTTAGTTTGAAGATAAATTGAGCTATAATAAGAGAGTTAAATTCTCTGAGTAAAATAACCTCTCTTTCTCTCGCACTCTCCCTATGAACGGCGAACATGAATCCCTATATATAGGCCTATATATATATATATATATATATATATATATATATATATATAATGGCACAACATGCAAAGTGTCTCTTTTGTCTTGTTTTATTTGCATGGTTTATTTTTTGATCAGAGGCCTGATCGATCGAAAGTATAATTACACTGCATTTAAATAACATTTTAGGTGAAGCAAATTAGTCCCTCAGCGCAAGCAAATTGCCCTGCCTTGGACATCCGGTGTCCTCCACATGGAAGTTATCTTACGGTATATTAAGGTGAAACATACGTAAAATAAATCGGGGTAACTGGAATAGCCCAATAGGTACCGTTATGTTATATACTTTTTCATTTTGTATCTCGTTCATAATCGGTCCTTAATGTGTGTGTAGATCTACCTTTTTGGAGGAAAAGAAAATAATAAATATTTCATAAGAACTCTGCAACAGTAGCACTCTTTTATTTAACAAAATATAGCAATGAAATAACATGAAAGAGCAACTTTAGGCAGATGACCAAAGCATCGTTCTCTTCACAATGCAGGCTGAAGCCTTAAGGATCAACTTCCAATGGGAGTGAAGTGAGTGTGTGTGTGTGTGTGTGTGTGTGTGTGTGTGTGTGTGTGTGTGTGTGTGTGTGTGTGTGTGTGTGTGTGTGTGTGTGTGAGTGTGTGTGTGTGTGTGTGTGTGTGTGTGGTTCCACTGGGACATGGGGGTCACACTGTGTGTGTGTGTGTGTGTGTGTGTGTGGTTCCACTGGGACATGGGGGTCACACTGTGTGTGTGTGTGTGTGTGTGTGTGTGGTTCTACTGGGACATGGGGGTCACACTGTGTGTGTGTGTGTGTGTGGTTCCTCAGAGGAGGCCTACGTGTACAGGGGCCCAGATGAGAATGAGTTCCAGCACCGGGCCCCCAGCCCGGACTCAGAGGCCCCTGACGAGCCCTACAGCAGCGAGGAGAGCAGCTCGGCGCCGCCCAGCGGGGGGGAGGAGGCCGGCCACCACACGGACCCCGCCCGCGACACCAAGAGCCCGGCCGGGGGCCCCGGCCAGGGGCCCGGCTCGCAGCAGGGGAAGCCCAAGAGGAAGCGCTCCGGCTCCGACTCCAAGTCGGGGAAGCCGCGGCGCGCGCGGACGGCCTTCACCTACGAGCAGCTGGTGGCGCTGGAGAACAAGTTCAAGTCCACGCGCTACCTGTCCGTCTGCGAGAGGCTCAACCTGGCCCTGTCGCTGTCGCTCACCGAGACGCAGGTCAAGATCTGGTTCCAGAACCGCCGCACCAAGTGGAAGAAGCAGAACCCGGGGGCGGACACCAGCGCGCCCACCTCGGGGGGCGGCGGCGGCGGGGGGGGCCTGGGGGGCCTCAGCCCTCTCAGCCAGTCGCCCCCCATGGGGGGCCACCTGTCCATGCACGGGGGGGGCTACGGCGGGCACCACCACGGCCCCGGAGGGGGGCTGGTGCAGCTGCCCTTCCTGACCTCCAGCCACGCCGCCGTGCTCTCGCCCTTCATGCTGGGCTCCCAGACCTACGGGGCCCCCACCTTCTACACCACTCACCTGTAGACCCGGGCCCCGCGGCCCCTACACCCCTCACCTGTAGACCCGGGCCCCGCGGCCCCTACCTTCTACACCCCTCACCTGTAGACCCCGGGCCCCGCGGCCCCTACACCCCTCACCTGTAGACCCGGGCCCCCGGGGCCCCCAACTTCTACACCCCTCACCTGTAGACCCGGGCCCCGGGGCCCCCACCTTCTACACCTCTCACCTGTAGACCCGGGCCCCGGGGCCCCCACCTTCTACACCCCTCACCTGTAGACCCGGGCCCCGGGGCCCCCACCTTCTACACCCCTCACCTGTAGACCCGGGGCCCCTACACCCTTCACCTGTAGACCCGGGCCCTGGGGCCCCTACACCCCTCACCTGTAGACCGGGGCCCCGCGGCCCCTACAGCCCTCACCTGTAGACCCGGGCCCCGGGGCCCCTACACCCCTCACCTGTAGACCCGCCCATTTATACACAGATAAGAGGAAGCCCCACTGCCATCGTTTCTTAGGCCTGACACACACCTGCCTCCTCCATCACCTTCTCCACAGCAGAGTCCCCAACATGTTCCCTGAACTCATACAGTGCTCAGACAGAGCAGGATCAAGGAGAACACACTTTTTATATGAATAGATATTCTGTTCATTTGGGTTTTCTGATGTAGCTCAAGACAGTCCCAGACAGCGGACTGCATGTGGAGCTGCCATAATGAGGCCAAAACGGGACTTAACGTTTTTTATGTCCGTTCACATTTTGTCACTAAATCGTCGGGAAGGGAAGGTAGCGATTCGATCCGAAAAAGAAAAAAATAATTTTCCTACCGATGTTTTCCTTGAAATTTGTTATTTTAATAGATTGTGAAATAATAGGCCTACCTACTACGATATACAAATGTAAATAAGTCAATGTTAGCTTTGAAATGGAATGCTACTTTAAATTGAATAATATAAATGTTGCTTTTATTGTTTTGAATAATAATGTTGATATTGAACGTTCATTATGGAATGGCTTTCCCTGATTTAAGTAGGCTACCATGTAATCTGCGACGATTTCAATTGAAATAACTTTTGTTATTTATGGGATTTGTTGCTATAATTTCCACAAACAAATCTTGGATGTAGCCTATTGATTCTTCATCTGAATATTATATAAGTGTTTAATAAAAAATAATACATCATTACCTTCAGGTCTAATAAGCCTACTCTTTTAATTAGGCCTACTCTTTTGATTAAAATGGAAATATTCGACTGAATTCTTAACACGCAGTCTTTAAAAAAAATCTCTACTTTCTTTGCGCGTAATTAAGTTCTTAAATTCTTCTTCAGCGCGAAAGTCAGAGGTGATTATTATTATTAATAATAATAATAATACTTATAATTATAATAATAATTAACTAAGTAATTAGTTAGTAATTAAATGAGTGAGACTTTAGTATTTTACTTTCGGCTTTGTTCCCTCTTATAGCAGGTATATTGTAGGCATATATATAGGTATATATTGTAGGCTATAGGTAGGTAGCCTATATTGTATATATATATATATATATAGGCCTATATATGTAGAGGCCGATGAGGAGGCAGCTGGTAGATTTGATTTGATTCATTCAATCGTTAATGTAACCTTTACGGACAACCAGGTGTAGGCCTAGTTATTGGTGTCTCTACTTTATGTCAACACACAATAGCAATCTCCGTTTGAAAAAAGAAAGGAATTCCGACACACCATCACCAAATGATTTAAATCCCCATAATGGCTTATGATTTTATGGGACTTTGTCATCAAATGATGGATATCAAGATGTCTTTGGTTTGGCGGCATACTGCTACTGCTGCAGGGTCGTTCAGTTAAGGATGTGAGTTGAAGGATATTAGTTAAATGATCATAGTTAATGGATATTAGTTAAATGATCATAGTTAATGGATATTAGTTAAATGGATAGGCCTACTAAAGGATATTAGTTAAATGGACATTCGTTAAAGGATATTAGTTAAAGGGATAGGCCTACTAAAGGATATTAGTTAAAGGGACAATCGTTAAAGGATATAAGTTAAAGGGATAGGCCTACTAAAGGATATTAGTTAAAGGGACATTCGTTAAAGGATATGAGTTAGGGGATATTAGTTAAATTATATTAGTTAAAGGATATTAAATTATCATAGTTAATGGATATTAATTAATGGGATATTAAAGGATATTAGTTAAAGGATCTTAGTTTAAGGATATAAGTTAAAGGATATTAGTTAAAGGGATATTAGTTAATAGAATATTAAAGGATATTAGTTAAAGGCTATTAAAGGATATTGGATCTTAGTTAAAGGATAGGAGCCACGTTAAGTGAAGGAGGTCGTATCGACTCCTATAGGAGCCACGTTAGGTGAAGGAGGTCGTCTCCTATAGGAGGCCAACCCTGCGCAGCTGACGACGGTCGGAATATTTACTCTGCATTGAAGTGATAGTGAATAATTAAGGAAACGATATATATAGTAAATGTCTTACGCCGTATAGGCCTAATGTCTTTATCACGCACGCACGCACACACACACACACACACACACACACACACACACACACACACACACACACACACACACACACACACACACACACACACACACACACACACACACACACACAGCAGCAGCAGGACCTTCATAGCGTTCAAACAACTTTGAAGATTCCGATTTCCGAAATGATTCGTCTGCAATTTATGCTTATTTTGAGAGTAAGAGAGGAGACGAACACGGGAAAGCTTATTTAATCAGTAAAATAGCTGTTCAATTTCACATATTGCTATAATAACCCGAGTGAAATATAAACGGTGTGAACACATGTTGCATAATAACACCTCAAAATATGGGTCAAAACGTCGACATTTCTAATAGTATAATAATGTTAAAGGCCGCTGTGTTTGATGTTGTTAATGACGTCAGGTCGGAGCTCTGGATGACTCCGAATTCCTGCCCTGGACTCCCGCTGGAAAACCGCTCAATTATTATTTCAAGTGTGAATTCGTTTTATCTTCCGAGTTGTATTGAACGCAGCGCCAGGTCCGCTCCGCCCCCTTGGCCACTCCTCATTGGTGGAGAATATAAATTATGGAATAACTGTGGAACACTAAAGAAGAAGAGATCATTGATAAATACAACGAGGTAGACTTATTGTAGGCCTACATTTCACCAATATTAACATGTTTCATATAAATTAACTCAAACGTTTTAAACCACTCCAATTTCAGCTTAGCCTTTGACAAAAACAGATAGCCAAAATATAAACAACTAAACAATTGCTGATATTCTATATTTGAATAATGGAATTTATACAACGGGTGGCTTAAATCAAGCAACACAGTACTTGAGAATGTGGATAGAACGTTAATGATAATTTTAATAATCAGTCCACTATCTAAAACAGGAGAAAGTTAAGGCAATGGAAACAACACATAATTTCTAAATTGAACAATACAAACTTTTGAAAAAACCCAGAAAGGCCTATTTATCAAATGTAAAGCATCAATCAATATTCACTGCTAAGTGAATATTGAATATATAACAGTGAAGTCTATGCTTCACTGTTAAGTGAAAAAGTTAATAAAATCTTGGCAAACAAAGACATTTTTTTTTAGATACACTGCTTGTCTTAGACCAACACATATTATACAGTGCAAATGTGTATTATATTAAACATAAAATGTTTTATAGTGGGTGGTTAAATGAGCCAACTATGTTTTCACAATAAACAGCAATAACCTTCTCACGAATCCATTAACTTACAGCCTTAGAACATTAACATTACATTCACATACTTTTTAACATTTAAATGGGTCAATGTGGCACTTGAGGTTGTGCTTCGTTTTCAGACGTCTTATCCTGATGTTCAGGTGTTTTCAGATGTCTTATCCTGATGTTTAGGTGTTTTCAGACGTCTTATCCTGATGTTTAGGTGTTTTCAGACGTCTTATCCTGATGTTTAGGTGTTTTCAGACGTCTTATCCTGATGTTTAGGTGTTTTCAGACGTCTTATCCTGATGTTTAGGCCTTTTCAGACATCTTATCCTGATGTTTAGGTGTTTTCAGATGTCTTATCCTGATGTTTAGGTGTTTTCAGACGTCTTATCCTGATGTTTAGGCCTTGTCTTATCCTGATGCTTTCCTTCTTTACGCTGGATCTCGGCTAGGTTTCATTCTGGTGGCAGGTCTACAGTGTTATATACGGCCAGCCCCACAACCAAGCCCAAATGTACCACATGGTCATGGTTGATGCCAACTCAGTTCAGTGCATAGTTAAACTGATTAGAGAACTTTTCATGTTTTCTACTATCGATCTTGTTCATCACCTCAGTCACTCTCCGCATTGAGCTCCTGGGAACAAGACAAGGAGGTGAGAGAAAACCAAAAAACATTACAACTACTCTGTTCATATAGTAGCAGTTGGTAATTACAGTAATTATAAATCAAAATGAATTATTAGTAATTATTCATTACAATAACATACTTGTTGAAAACTTTATTTTCCAGCCTGGAGCGGGAGGTGTTGGCACTCTTCTTCAGATCGCTGAGGTTGGAGTACTTGCCCTTGCCCTTGCCCTTGCCCTTGCCCCTCCCCAGCAGCCTCTCGGACCCCAGGTCCTCCCCCGTCGCCGCCTCGATGTCCCGCATCAGCTCCACATCCTGCCAGTCTGAAATAAACATCCACAAATAAGCTTTAATCCAAGGAGGGCATTTTGTACAATTAACGGAACAGATATGAGATTGGTCTTCAGCCAAACAATATATAACTTTGATTTAACTTTGTCAATGCTCCTAACCCATCAGGCGACATGTTTCTTGGTTCTAGTGATCAGATGATGATAGGATCAATTAAAGAGGCTCATTAAGGATGCTCATTGTCGTTTCGGTGTTGACTTAATATGATACGAATTGATTTTATGAAGAAAAAAAACATGGAATTGCACATGAATTGTATTGTACCTACTATGATTGTGCATTCTTATTACTAATGCAATTTCATCTTTTATCATGTTGTTGAATTAATACAAAGTTAAACACAACATATATAGTTTATTACGTCTAGAATGAGACCATAAGTTCCATATTGTGTCGTATATGAAACAAGGTCAGTTGTCCCGTTCACATCTTTTACTGCCACCTGCTCATTCCATCATTATTTAATCTTATGCTCTTTTCATGGACATTAGTTGGCAGATGTGATTCCGTCGAAATTGAGTGGGTGTGTGTACTTGTGTTTACATGCATATGTGTGGTCAAGCTGTCTTATAGGCTGTTTGCCAGACTTCTCAAGGTTTTGCTGAACCAAAGCCATTGATACCTGCAATGTTTATAGCGGCTCGGGCCTGCTTGAGGGTTTGCCGACATGCGCTAATTGTTTAACCAATCACAACAGAGTGGGCGACCTGACCAATCAGAGCAGACTGGGCTATTAAGGAGGGCGGGCCTTAAAGGGACAGGATCAACTTCTACCTTGGGTTCAAAGTGGTTCTGCAGAAATTAACAGTTGGAAAATAATAGTAATAAAGTGTATTTTTAACATTAAAGCATGTACACAAATTCAAGTAATGCCCCCAAATGAAATTACTAACTTTTAAAACGCTGGTTTGGTGTCTTTGAGTATTGAGTATGAGTCAGTGAATGAATGTGTGATTGAGTGAATGTGTGAGTGAGTGAATGTGTGAGTGAGTGAATGTGTGAGTGAATGTGTGTGTCATTTGAGCTTGACCCTGGAATGGGCCTTTCAAGTAGGCCAACCCTTTATTACACACAAACGCAGACAAAGAATTATAGTGTTAACGAAAAGCAGCTGGTGTGTTTAAGAGATTCATTACTGCTTAAAGAGCTAGGGCTCAACTTACACTCTGAGCCATTGTGTGTGTGTGTGTGTGTGTGTGTGTGTGTGTGTGTGTGTGTGTGTGTGTGTGTGTGTGTGTGTGTGTGTGTGTTGTCTTTGTATTAGTGTGAGCTTAAATGTGTCCTCCATCGCATAGCCAATGTAATCAGAATGTGGTTTTCAACACCTTTTTTGTGATTTCTCATTAGGAAAGCTTGAGATTTGAGACAATCACAAGGTCAAAGAATGCCACTGCCTAGTGGCGTAATACGTACACGAGAAAACAAAGAGTGTAATAAACAGAGAAATGTAGACATTAACAACAGAGCCAGACAGACAGACAGACAGACAGACAGACAGACAGACAGACAGACAGTGAGTCTTCTGGTCAATGAGCGGGGCAGCAGGATGCTTTGCTCTGTCAACACCTCTTAGCTTTTCCAGCTGAGGTGCATGTGCGTGTGTGTGTGTGTGTGTGTGGTCTTTGGTCTATTCAAGCCTCATACGGCTCACACACCGTTTGATATATGGCTTTTGAAAATATGCACATGGTTATTTATGTGTGTGTGTGTGTGTGTGTGTGTGTGTGTGTGTGTGTGTGTGTGTGTGTGTGTGTGTGTGTGTGTGTGTGTGTGTGTGCTCAGATCTAGTCTGAGCACACATTGTCATTCAACGTGTATTCAACTACACTTTTTGCCAGTTGATTCCATGGATCATTTAATTATAAAATAATTTGAGAGTATTTTAGCTTAATGCTAAAATAAGCTTGTACACACTTAGTCATCACTTCCTTAAAATGTTGAATATTTGCTAGAATAATATATGGCATCAATATAGAGGTGTAGAAGAAGTGTAAGTCACTGTACTGGTGACTTGCTGACTGATTAATCAATAATGCAATTAGTAACAAAAGATGCCATTTCACAACTCACTGGACAGTGTGCCTTCAATTACCACACGCACGCACACGCACACACACACGCGCACGCACGCACACACACACACACAGATTCTGTGACAAACACACAAACCCTGGACTCACAAAACCAACAGTCCACTAGCAGAGGGCAGGATAATGAGGATAATGACCACTGTCTTTACTTGCCTTTTCCACGATAATGTACAATATATTAATCCTATCAATGCCTGGTATCATGTATTATTTATATTGCCTTATTCAAAACACAGGACAAACAAAAAATACTAATACAAAAAAAATACTACAAAAAACACAACATTGGAAAGTCTGTTGAAAAAATATCCGAATCATAGAAAGTTTGAACTGATTTTGTTGATAATGAACCTGATAATGATACCGTTCTCCCTGTTTGAACCTGTTATTGATACCGCTCTACCCCTGATAATGATACCGTTCTCCCTGTTTGAACCTGTTATTGATACCGCTCTCCCCCCTGATAATGATACCGTTCTCCCTCTCTGATGATACCGTTCTCCCTCTCTGATAATGATACTGTTCTCCCCCCTGATAATGATACCGTTCTCCCTCTCTGATAATGATACCGTTCTCCCTCTCTGATAATGATACCGTTCTCCCCCCTGATAATGATATCGTTCTCCCTCTCTGATAATGATACCGTTCTCCCTCTCTGATAATGATACCGTTCTCCCTCTCTGATAATGATACTGTTCTCCCTCTATGATAATGATACCGTTTCCCCCCCTGATAATGATATCGTTCTCCCTCTCTGATAATGATACCATTCTCACTGATAATGATACTGTTCTCCCTTTATGATAATGATACCGTTCTCCCCCCTGATAATGAGACCGTTCTCCCTCTCTGATAATGATACCGTTCTCTCTGATAATGATACTATTCTCCCTCTCTGATAATGATACCGTTCTCTCTGATAATGATACCGTTCTCCCTCTGATAATGATACCGTTCTCTCTGATAATGATACCGTTCCCTCTGATAATGATACCGTTCTCCCTCTGATAATGATACCGTTCTCTCTGATAATGATACCGTTCTCTCTGATAATGATACCGTTCTCCCTCTGATAATACCATTCTCTCTGATAATGATACCGTTCCCTCTGATAATGATACCGTTCTCCCTCTGATAATGATACCGTTCTCTCTGATAATGATACCGTTCTCCCTCTGATAATGATACCGTTCTCTCTGATAATGATATCGTTCTCTCTGATAATGAGACCGTTCTCCCTCTCTGATAATGATACTGTTCTCCCCCCTGATAATGATACCGTTCTCTCTGATAATGATACTATTCTCCCTCTCTGATAATGATACCGTTCTCTCTGATAATGATACCGTTCTCCCTCTGATAATGATACCGTTCTCTCTGATAATGATACCGTTCTCCCTCTGATAATGATACCGTTCCCTCTGATAATGATACCGTTCTCCCTCTGATAATGATACCGTTCTCCCTCTCTGATAATGATACCGTTCTCTCTGATAATGATACCGTTCTCCCTCTGATAATGATACCGTTCTCCCTCTCTGATAATGATACCGTTCTCTCTGATCATGATACCGTTCTCCCTCTGATAATGATACCGTTCTCTCTGATCATGATACCGTTCTCCCTCTGATAATGATACCGTTCTCTCTGATAATGATATCGTTCTCTCTGATAATGATACCGTTCTCTCTCTCTGATAATGATACGGTTCTCTCTGATAATGATACCGTTCTCTCTGATAATGATACCGTTCCCTCTGATAATGATACCGTTCTCTCTGATAATGATACCGTTCTCTCTGATAATGATACCGTTCTCCCTCTGATAATGATACCGTTCTCTCTGATAATGATACCGTTCTCTCTGATAATGATACCGTTCTCCCTCTGATAATGATACCGTTCTCTCTGATAATGATACCGTTCTCTCTGATAATGATACCGTTCTCCCTCTGATAATGATACCGTTCTCTCTGATAATGATACCGTTCTCTCTGATAATGATACCGTTCTCCCTCTGATAATGATACCGTTCTCTCTGATCATGATACCGTTCTCCCTCTGATAATGATACCGTTCTCTCTGATAATGATACCGTTCTCTCTGATAATGATACCGTTCTCCCTCTGATAATGATACCGTTCCCTCTGATAATGATACCGTTCTCCCTCTGATAATGATACCGTTCTCTCTGATAATGATACCGTTCTCTCTGATAATGATACCGTTCTCTCTGATAATGATACCGTTCTCCCTCTGATAATGATACCGTTCTTGTTCTCACCAGGATGGCTCTCCCTGCGCCGGCGCTCCTCCCTCTCCTCCCTCGCCCGGTCCTCGGCCCGGCTCGGCTGGCCGCGGGCGTCGCGAGGAACGATCACTCCGTGGAACGGGCACTGGGGGAACGTTTAGAAATGGAATCAGTGGGCGACTGATTCCAAGCAGTAAACATCCATTTGGTTAACATATAAACCAGCAGGGCCATCACAGACATGTCAACACTCTGAATGTGCCCTTAAAGCTGCCATGACGTGCCACCAGGTGTGGTGTGAGTAGCCGTTACAAGCCG
Organism: Micromesistius poutassou; assembly: GCF_964030765.1. Classification (NCBI taxonomy): domain Eukaryota; kingdom Metazoa; phylum Chordata; class Actinopteri; order Gadiformes; family Gadidae; genus Micromesistius; species Micromesistius poutassou. The sequence goes on along the minus strand of NC_140276.1, from coordinate 16,937,159 downwards.
TTTTGGAAATCTGCCCCTTATGAAGTCATAAGGGGCAGAAAGTGGGCGTGTCCAGCTAGATGTGTGCTGGATAGACCAGTCTACCAGCCGACCCAGTGGACTGTAGCAAACGCTGCTCATCTATCCGTCACACATCTAGGGGGACACGCCCACCTGTTATGTCATAAGGGGCTGATTTCCAAAACGGCTTGTAACGGCCAATCACACCACACCTGGTGGCGCGTCATGGCACCTTTAACAAGCTATTCACAGCATATATCGATTAGTATTTTGACATTCTCTGTTTGGCCCAGTCTACCTGCTGCTACACCAGGTGTTAGTCTGGTCCTCTAGAGTTACCTTCAGCCTGTCCTGTCGGGGGCACAGTTTTCCATTCCCCAGCGGTGCGTTGCAGTGGTGGGAGACGGGGGTGAAGGTCCCTGGGAAGGAAATGTATCTGCTGCTGCTCTCCGCCAACATCTCCGGGTTCTCCGTCTCCTCGTCCACCTCGCTGGGAACCCAGAAGCGGTGCTGGGAGGTCGACCTGCGGGGCGAGAGAGACAACAGGAGGAGAGAGACAGTAAAACATAAACCCATGACCTAACCTATAGGTAGGGGGAGAGAGACAGTAAAACATAAACCCATGACCTAACCTACGACCACCTGTAGGGGGAGAGAGACAGTAAAACATAAACCCATGACCTAACCTATAGGTAGGGGGAGAGAGACAGTAAAACATAAACCCATGACCTAACCTACGACCACCTGTAGGGGGAGAGAGACAGTAAAACATAAACCCATGACCTAACCTACGACCGCCTGTAGGGGGAGAGAGACGCACATGACCCTAACCCTAACCACATGACAGAACACCCATCCTCTAAAAGGGCGTTGTTCACATTACTTACCCGACGACGACCTTTGGCCTTCACATTATTTACTGTACTACGACCTGCATTGTTTACCCTACACTCCTAAGACCTGCGATGTTGACATTGCTCAGACCTGCATCAATCCTTTTTAGTTTTCTTTTATTTCAAAGCAATGAGCGTGTGATCCAATGCTACGGCTCGCTACGAGTCTTTGTGTCCTGAGATGCATGACGCTTCAAACAACTGAACTCCCTCCTGGATGAACCCAGATTAGTGCTGGGAGCTATGACCAAAAATTTATATCACAGTATTTTTCGGTTTCACGGTATATGACGGTATTTTTTTTTCGTGCATAATCAGGTGTTCACTAGTGCTGCCACTAAGGACTCTTTTTATAACGACTAAAGTTTTGATTAGTCGACTAATCTAAACGATTAATTTAAAAGAAATGGTTAAAAAATATGTTAATAATTTTAAAATAATAATAATAACACTCGTTCAAAGCAGGCAGTCACGCAGCTATGCTGTTTGCGTTTACACTTGCGTACATGGTGGGTTTTAAAACATAACTTCGTAACCCAACGTAATATTTAAGCAATAGATCACAACAGGCTGTGGAATGTTCTGTTCAGTTCGGTTACGTAAGTATGGCGAAATGACAGTCATACTGTACGTTTACATACAGAGTCATAATCGGGTAACTAAACGAATAAGACCTCAACAGGACTTGTAAAATGCATGTAAACACCTTTATCCGATCTACTTCGTACAAAAATCGGCACGTGAACGGACAACTCGGATAAGAACACCTAGATAAGTCGTTCATAGTCCGGTCTCTACCTGCATGTCAACAACATCGTTTCGGAGTTCACGTTCTGCGCATGCTCGAGATCTTTTCCGGGGGCCGTGAGCCGAAAGTAGAAGGAGACGGTATACGTGTTGTTGTCGCCGTCGGAAAATGAGAAACAGCGATTTATTTAGAAAGATGGCGCAGAAGATGGAGGAAGCCGGTGAATGTAGTTACCCCCTATAAGAATTGTGTCCCGGCCGCGGGAGCGCGCATGGCATGCATTCATTAAAGGTGGATGCACACAGACACTACGCTTCGATTGCACCCAAGGCTGAATTAAAAATACATGTTTTTCTAAATGTGGGTCATCAATGAGGTTGTAAAGTAGTAACTTCGGGCACATCTTTCAAAATAGGGTTAGGCTAACCTTAGGGTTAGGGTTAGGGTTAGGGTAACCTTAGGGTTAGGGTTAGGGTTAGGCTAACCTTAGGGTTAGGTTTAGGGTTAGGGTAACCTTAGGGTTAGGGTTAGGGTTAAATGAATTGTGAAGTTGACATGTGTCATATTTTCCTGAGACGAGAATGAGTGGAGCCGTTTCCTCAATGCAGATTCAACTGCTCAGAACTGGCTCACACTTTAACACACTGATGTAAACTCAAACAGATCTGGACTAATATGACGAAATGCATTCTGTCTGTCCTAGTATAAGCTGTGTGTGCAGGGCCACTCACTTGATCATCTTGCCGGCCCCGGGCTGCTTCTGGCCCCAGTAGTACAGGTCCAGACCGAAGGGGACGACGGGGGCGTCAGGGGCCCCGCGGCCCCCCCCGGGGGAGGGGCCTTCAGCAGGGCTGGGGGGCTCCGAGACCCTGGGCCCATGGTGAGCAGCCAACAGGACGAGAGCCGGACCCAAAGAGAGAGGAGAAGACGTCATCCTGTGAACGACACTGACCTGGACGGGTCACGGTCACCTGAGCCAACTCGTCGTGTTCCTGACATTCTGCGTGCATGCTAACATGCTAATGCTAGCAATGCTAACGGGCAGCTCGCTGAGTCCCTGGACGCTTGGAAGCAGACTTGTGATTACAATAGTGTGGCTTCACCACCCTAATAAGATAAATATTCACCCAACTGATATAAACTTACATATCACTATGAATAGAAAAGTATCAAATGTGCAAATAAGAGCTGTGTGCATGTAGGTGGACCAAATAAGAGATAATATTAGAATGTCCTAAACTTTGACCACTGGCCGCTTAGATCAGGGGTCAGCAACCTTCTCAACATGCAGTACCAGTTTGACGTTTTCTCGTTAATGAGTGTGCCTTAAGCAATATAACAATAACAATATATTAAATATTAAGCTGAATTATGACAGCCAAAAAGACCAAAAGACCAAAAACCTTTCCAGAAGATCTGGAATTGTATTATTTCCATATAGTCCACAATCATGCATCAACATTTTAAATGTTTTTTTTGTTGTTATACTTGCAACATGGGCTTAGAAATTATAATTACATATATCGCATCTTAAAACACTGCTTTCAGAAACTCATTTAAAAACATATTTGCACAGTGAGAAATGTAAAAACACTCATTATATGAGAATGTTAGAAACATCCACATAAATTTCTTTAAGACATGTACAGCTTTGCAAAACCATGTGAAGGCCATGCATACAGGCCACTGGCAACAATATTTTAAATATTTTCTTCTCTATTACTCTCAACATAGGTTTAAAAACAATTAAATGATCCCAATTCAGAACACTGCTTTCAGTAACTCATTTAAACATATTAGCACTGGGAGGAAATGCCGAAAATAGAATAAAGTGCAAAGTATATATAGTATATAGCATAATAATTATAAAATAAAAAATTAAAATGAAGATATATATATATATATATTTTGATCAACAGTTTAATTTCCTCCTTCCTCCTTCCTCCTAACCCTCACCCTCTCACCGTGGGCCTACCCCTCACCCTCACCCTCTCACCGTGGGCCTACCCCTAACCCTCACCCTCTCACTGTGGGCCTAACCTTAACCCTCACTCTAACCCTCTCACTGTGGGCCTAACCCTCACCCTCACCCTCTCACTGTGGGCCTAACCCTCACCCTCACCCTCTCACTGTGGGCCTAACCCTCACCCTCTCACCGTGGGCCTCACCCTCTCACCCTCACCCTCTCTAACCCTCACCCTCTCACCGTGGGCCTCACCCTCTCTAACCCTCACCCTAACCCTCACCCTCTCACGTGGGCCTCACCCTCTCACCCTCTCTAACCCTCACCCTCTCACCGTGGGCCTCACCCTAACCCTCACCCTCTCACCGTGGGCCTCACCCTCTCTAACCCTCACCCTCTCACCGTGGGCCTCACCCTCTCTAACCCTCACCCTCTCACCGTGGGCCTGTGCAGGGGCCCATCTGTCCCTTCAGGAGGTGCAGTGTGGCGGCTGCACAGGTGGGGTCCTTCTCCTCCTCCAGCCTCCTCCTCAGCCTCCTGGCAGTGGAGGAGGAGGCCGCTGGGGGCCTCTTAGGTGGAGCTCTCTGGGGGGGTGGAGCTCTCTGGGGGGGTGGAGCTGCAGAGGTGGAGGCTGAGGGTTCCAGACCTGTACATGGAACACAAAGAAGAACTGTTGGTTCATTTAGTCACTGGCTAGCTGAAGTGACTTCAACGCGTTTGTTGATTTGATTCAGAATTCAAGTTCACGTGTTTAAAATTTCTCTCCATTTCTGTTTGTGGAAACACACACTGAGCCAATCAGAGGATGAGGACTTCTGCAGCAGCCCGGGTGACTCTAACCCTAACTAACCCTAACCCTAACTAACCCTGACCCTAACCCTAACTAACCCTAACCCTAACTAACCACCAACTCGAGTCCCCCCCCCTGCACTAGCTACCGGTGGTAGTCTACGCCCACTGATCAGCTGACCCTGATTAGTCTCCGCCCACTGATCAGCTGACCCTGATTAGTCTCCGCCCACTGATCAGCTGACCCTGATTAGTCTCCGCCCACTGATCAGCTGACCCTGATTAGTCTCCGCCCACTGACGTCAGGGCAGGGTCTGTTCAGACTGCATCTCAGCCAGGAAAGAAAATCATTGGACTGCATTTTTCCATCCCTGCGTTCTAAAATGTAGCACTTGGAGCAGGTTGCTTAGTGGATGAATGTTATGTACTCGCATTAATCGTGATTTTTCTTGGTCATAACTTCATGGTTGAATGAACTTATTGTCAGTAGCTTTGTATAGAAGCATCAGCTAAATAAATGTAATGTTATGTCATGTAATTTGCACTTTTGTCAAAACAGAACAAAATATCAAAGATTGGCATATGCAAGGTATTTTCTGTAAGATCATCCACACTGAATATACTGATGATGAGGAGGAGGGCTCGTGGCTGCTGTACTATAACCCAAGCACGCTGGCAGGTGTGTGTGTGTGTGTGTGTGTGTGTGTGTGTGTGTGTGTGTGTGTGTGTGTGTGTGTGTGTGTGTGTGTGTGTAGGTAGTGTCAGGGTGATTAGTGAGTTTGCTAATGATCTGCAGGGGCCATGCCAAATTAACAATGCAACCTCTTTAATGAGTCTCTATTAGCCCCTGCACCCTGAGTTACAGCCATCATGCACACATGTGCACAGACACGCACACCCTGACACGCGCACGCACGCACGCACACACACACACACACACACACACACACACACACACACACACACACACACACACACACACACACACACACACACACACACACACACACACACACACACACACACACACACCCTGCAGTTTTGGGCCCTTGAGATACAATCTCACTACATTAGTGTCTAATTGATTGCGAACGGGCAAGGTGAGAGAAAAGAGCAACGCAGCCTTAGTGACCAGGTAACAGGACGTGGAAGGTGGTCGGATCCATGAGGAAAGGAAGTTCACAGTCCCACCTACAAACCAGCTAGAGCAGACAACAGAGAAGTGCTATTAGAGAACGTATAATGTACACCCTCTCTAAAAGAACACAGCATGTACACGCACACGTACACAGTCATACGCTCACGTGTACACACACGCATGCATGCACACACGCACAAACACACACACACACACACACACACGCGCGCGCGCGCGTAACCCAAGTGATTGACAAAGAGATACATGCTGGAATATGGCTGACAATGCAATAAAAGGCTGTTCTAGTGGAAGGCTTTAATATGTGAATGCCTGGGGACAGGACACAGAACACAGCATGGCTGTAGATAACAATTTGAACAATGTTACAACCCGTCTATTGTGAACTAAACATAATGTGTGGCTGACATAGCAATAACACCCAGAGATGGTTAATGATTGACCTATGACCCACTATGACGCATGTCCCACTGGAATACGACTTCAAAACAGAAAGAAAGACAAGCCCAGAGAAGCCGTTTCATACTGGAGCTGAAGACCAGCGGCGGCTGCAGCAGGGAGAGCTGTGGCCAACAAGGAGTCAAGACTGAATGGATCTGATCATATGAAATATCCTATTTAGATAAGCTTGATCGATATCTCACTAATACTCGATAACTCGATAATTTACTTTTTCTTAACATGTGTAAGCATTAAAATACAAGCTATAAAAAGCTTAAAAGGCTGCTATTGCTATGTTACATTGAACAATATTGTTCATATTTGGATATGTCAATTCCTTCTATTGTGAACAACCGGTCTTCAGAGAGTGCTGATCAGAGCGACCAGTGAAATATGAGCAGGAACCAACAGAGAACTTTGATCTGTGATCCGACTCTGATCTGCTGAACCCGACAGAAAAGGCCCCAAACAGTGTTGACGTATCCAAGAAGGTTATTTAAAGGCCTTAACCTATAACCAAATAAAGCAATTTAAAAGAGGTCCTGGGCTAAGCCCTGGGCTTCACACCGCTCTGAAGTCTGCGTGGGTTCTGGAGCGTGGGCTCCACTTAAAGGATTAGGGAACAGGGATCCATTACGGCTCATTACTAACGCAGGAAGACATAAAAGCACTTCTTAAACATAATAGAATATAGATAAAACATAATAAAACCACTATTCCTATGGTAAACATGGACAATCCTTTGGCAGAGGCTAGCTTATTTAATAATGTGTGTGCGTGTGCGTGTGCGTGTGTGTGCGTGTGTGCGTGTGTGCGTGTGTGCGTGTGTGCGTGCTAGACTAACCGTACTCTTCTCTAAGGTGGTCAGGAATGTGAGGTTCGAACCCTTCCTTCTCTGGAACTTCCTCAAAGTCGTCCTCATCTTCATCGTCCTCCTCCCCTCCTGCAGCGGGCCGCGTCTGAAGAGAGAAGTGTGCAGCTGTGGACAACATCTGAGACGCCTTATGAACCACGGGGAATCAACCACAGCGCATTTGGGGCGCGACAATGAATCTGTCCAGTGTCACAAGAAATAAATAATTATATAGAATGATAATACTGTTTTTAATTATTATTATATATAATTATTCTTTAATCCTTAAGTCAAACTTTGTTGCAAACAGTTGGCCTGATTTGTTGATGGTTTTTCCTCTCCTGTGCACGCTATAGTAGACTATATAGTATATTATCTATGTAGGCTATATACCATATATATATATATATATATATATATACTGTATATAGAGGAATCAGAGGAACCACAGGAACCAGAGGAACCAGAGGAACCAGAGGAACCACAGCCGGTTCTTGTGCTCCTGCCTGACGGGAACCCTTAGTGCTGCTCCCGTGTGTTAGTCTGGATTTAATCATTCAGGCACAAATGACTTCCTAAAATGCTCTGTGGAAAATGAAGGCATTATTTGACACCACTAAAACCAGTTCCAATTGAATAAACATACTATGCAATGGAGGACATGTTATGTTCAGGTATTCAGCTTTAACTCTTCTGTCAGGAGGCCGTTCTGGAGCCTTTTGAATCACTTTATATTGTCCCATTCCCTCATCAACCGTCACGCCTTGACCTCAGAACACAGGATAAAAGCCAAGAGGGTTCGATTAAACATGTTTAAAGTTGCAGCGTGTGTGATGTAGTGGGCTCTAGCGCTGAGGGTGAGCTGCTGTGTCAGTTCTCTCTTCAGTCAGGGTCACGTGATGAGCTGCTAACAGAGCACAATTTATGGTTCTTAATGTTCTGGCAAAGTAGTTAACCATTGGCTGGGCTACAACGCAGAACAACCACTACACACAGGGGTCATAGCGGAGTGAGTGAGTGAGTGAGTGAGTGAGTGTGTGTGTCAGGTCCACGGTGCACAGTGTAGAATTACCATCTACTTAAACTAGTATAGGAGAGGCACACTTACAGATACCGCAGACATCCTGTGCAGCCAAACAATTATAAATCCACATTTAAGTTTATAAATATGAACAAGCGCAGATACTAGCAAATATACAACTATATGATCACAAATGTTGGGTGTCCATTTTTCATTGTGTGTGTGGTTTCATTTGTCTGCTGGCCCGGCCAGTTGCTTCTGATCAATGACCTGCAGCCCAGGACTGATCGCCTGCACAGTGAAAAACCTGCCCTAACATCATCCCTTTTCTTCCTGGGCCTTTCCATGTCTTTAATTCACCTTAATTCAGCCCTGATAACATCGGGCTGCTGTCTGGCCACAGGGCATGGCTGTACGTCTTGTGGTTGTGGGGTAGAATTAGCTTTCCCATGAAAGCATTCTGCTGACGGCCCAAAGCTCGGCTAAAATATGGATGCTGTTCTGGCTGTGAATGGAAGGGGAGATGTTTGGGACTGTTGAGGATGCAGAAGCAGCACACCATTTCACACAAAGCCAACAACATTTCCTGGGGGTTGAAGTGTGGCAGCTAATTCTAATGCGTCATTATGACTGCATGCATTATCAATAAACACTTGTTACCCAGGGAGAGACATATGTGTAATAAATAATAATTAGTGGTTTTAAGTATATTATGGACATGTAGCAAATGGCATGCAATGCATGTGCTAGAACATTCAATGCTTGACTATATATACTATATGTACAAATATTTGCTGATTAAACAAAGAACTTGGCAGTATAGCAACTTGCCAAAACAAGCCAGAATGGTTAAGGGGAAGTAAAGAAAGAAAGCTAAGGTAACGTCCAGGAAGCATTAGAACGTAACGAATGTCCCCGCTCAAAGGTTTGGGACACTTTGATTTAGACATCAACACCCTGGGCCACCTCGACATGCACAACGCTGGTCCTCCTTCTGTCTTCTCCTTTACAAGTTAGAAGGACTCTTAAGAACTAAAATAAATGATCTAGAAAGATCTAAGGGGGCCAAATTAACAATTTTCCTGAATCTTTTTTTTTCTCAGCAGTTTGATGGTTGTGCGTTTAAAAACCCATTCCATCTTATAAACCAAAAATTAAATGTAGTCGCCTGTGATGAGCATGCAGTGCCCCTGCTATTTATATGCTAATGTAGACTCTGCCCGCCAAGGTCTGGCAAATTATTACCGTACACCCATAAGTCAGGTGTAAGCCTGCAAAGGCCTGGGGGAGGGGGTGAACCGTCACACACCGGAGAAAGGAGAATGGAGCAGGTAGGGGAATAAGAAGGACAATAAAAAGACCATGAAAGGAAAGAGGCGAGTGAGTACAAAAGACGAAAAAAATGCAAGGACGTGAAAAAGCTTGAAGAGTCATCTTCATTGTTTCTCCCGACAAGTGAATCTAGCTCTCCCATTGGGATAACAAACGCATTAACTAACAACATTATTTCAGTCCCCATTTAAAGCATTGGAAGCGAATCAGTGCAGAAAAACATTCTGAAAGACTAAACTACTACTGAACTACTTTCAGTGAGAAGTAAAGTCCAGTGTCAACCAAATATATAGAGCCTACTATAAACATTCCAACTCATTTATACATTCCAATATCCCAATGAATAACGATTCAATTATTTTTGCATTGAATTTAAATACTTTTACAGACAAAATAATTGACAGTAAATATTGAAATAATTATTTAATTATTCATAGCATGACATATTGAAGTTTTGGTGTGAACTGAGAGAACTGAAGGAAATCCCCTTCAAGGCTTAGACAGTGGCCAGAGATTAGAGCTTTGCAATATGGGAAACAATTAACCAACATCTATTGTATTATTTTATTCCACACATATTTCAGTCGTGCTGACAACTGGAATACTCCAGTAATCTGGACACCAGCGGCTTTGACATTAACTAACCCAGCCAGGCAGGTCTGGTAACCTCTGCTGATTCCACCTCACCTCCCCAACCCGGTGGATAATGACGGGCGACTCTGGGTGGATTTGTGTGGGTTCTGTGTGTGTGCGTCTGTTGAATGATACATTTTTGTGAATTTGAATTATATACAAGCGGTACCTTCCACAAACCGACCTTGTTTCTTCTAGTAAAGACCGTTCTTATCATCCAGACGTTGTCCTCTGAGTCGTGCTAATGAGTCCTCTTTCTGTGGTTCAGCCGTTACAGAGTGTGAGTCGAGTTCTCAACAGCTTGATTCGTTATTCTCTGTTCAATCCTATAACTTGATAGACCTAATTAAAAAACACCTTCAAGCGTAAATGTAAAAGTGTCAAAGGATCAGTCAATCGACAGCTTCCCTGTTTACTGGGATCTCTAGTCTAGTCTCTCTAGTCTCCAATATGGCGGAGAAGTTGACATACGATCCAAAGGCCAATGCGGCGTCTATATTATAGATATTTCTATGCCATTTATTTGCAACAAAGAAATGCTTTCAGATTTCACCACTAGACCCACCATTACTTACCCGCTTAAGATAGCTTCACTAGGGAGCGTGAATATCCAATATCTTTCCAACTTGAACTCATTTTGACTAGATCCATATGTGATAAATCAAAGTTGTTGACTAATAGTTGTGTTGATTTATGTCCTTGTGTTGCGTACAATCAGGTCAGTTAACTACAGCTCAACCAGATCCATCTGCAGTAATGGTCCAGACAGTTGCAGCCCTTTCCCATCAAGGTTTCCATTCCACTTTGAGGGTACAGCCCCATGTGTTTTTCACCCTCGGACTCGTAATGGAACTGACACACCAAACTGACGTCCAAGAACTAGCCCAGACGAAGGGTGACTGTTTTGCATCGCCTGTGTCTTGGACCAAAAGTTGCCGCAAAGGCTACAGCCGACGGCTCACATGTTCGGTGCTAGCGTTAGAGGAAATAACTCTCCCTACCAGCAGGTGGCGGTAGTCTGTAGTCACCATTAAAGACCTAGGGCTGTGGATATATACAAACATGAACCAAAGCAGCGCTTAGTATATTTGAAAATGATGAATGATCAGATGAAGTGGAAAATGATTCAATCTTTTTGTGCGTAGCCTCTCGACAAAGTCATTTACTTCTTTGCTCACTTATGTTTGGCAGATTCTGATTTTCTTAAGCTGAAAAACCAATCCGAGTGATTCCTCCCCGATTCAATATGCTGAATCGGCCCAAAGAAACAGACCAGGGCCCCCTACCGCCTCGGTAACCCTAACCCTACCGCCCTCGGTAACCCTAACCCTAACCCTACCGCCCTCGGCAACCCTAACCCTAACCCTACCCTCCCTAACCGTAACCCTAGGACATACCGCAGACAGTAGGGCTACAGACAGTAGAGCTACAGACAGTAGAGCCACAGACAGTAGGGCTACAGACAGTAGAGCCACAGACAGTAGAACCACAGACAGTAGAGCTACAGACAGTAGAGCTACAGACAGTAGGGCCACAGACAGTAGAGCTACAGACAGTAGGGCCACAGACAGTATGGCCACAGACAGTAGAGCTACAGACAGTAGAGCTACAGACAGTAGGGCCACAGACAGTAGAGCTACAGACAGTAGGGCCACAGACAGTAGGGCTACAGACAGTAGGGCTACAGACAGTAGGGCTACAGACAGTAGGGCCACAGACAGTAGGGCCACAGACGCTCTGCCGGCCATTGTCCGACGGGGACTGAAGGGACAATCAACGCATTTCACCCGAGAGTTGGAGCTCAACCAGCAGGGAGAGCTCTGTACTTTCTCCAGCCATAAGTGAACTCAAATGATTCATTGTTGCCCTGGTATTCCTGGTAGGAGTCATTTGTACCACCAGTATTTGATGTCATTGGATTTTCAGAACTTATGGTTCGAATGCTCAATTACTTACAGTGTAAGGTGTCACCTATTTTATATTTTGAGTGCAACACATTAATTAGGGATCACTAACTGAAAGGCACTTTTTTGCCCTCACCAATCACTAATTTAGGGGTAAGGTGCAAATAACTAATTTGAGACCAACTCCTTGATCCTGTCTTTCTTTATTCCAACGTCTACCCTGAGATGCTCAGAGACAAGGCCCTCCTGAGGCCTGTCAGCGGGCCGATAGGGGCGGCCCAGTAATAGAAGGCCTTTAAGGCTAAAAAGGAAAAGCTAATTATGATAAAGGGGCTCTAAGTTATGTCGTTATCACAGTGCAGGCTTGCTGGTGCGGGGAGAGTGGGCCCTGGCAGTGATAACCAGGCAGAAGAAGATGCACGGTACTCCGTCAATGTCACACGCCTCTGCTTTACCAAAGATGGATTCACACTGTACTACTTTAAGAGAGGGATTTTTATACTTTTATTATTCCACTTTTTTTCAATAATCTTTAATTATTGAAGAAATTGAATTCACCATCTACGGATTTAAAATGGTGTTGTATAAATGATCATAGTATTTTATAAGATGCTTATCCTATTGTGAAGGCTTTGTGGGTTTGGGTATTTTAACTAAGCTAGTTATAGTAGCGAACGCAGCATTAGACTAAAGACAGTAAGGAAGATACAGACCTGGCTTCACTGTCAGCCCTGAGGGCAGTATTACACTGTGTATTATTTCACATTATAGTGGATGCTTTGAGCAGTGAAAGGTTTCACTAAGCTAGCTCCAACGCTTGTCCTCGCTGTCATTCTGACTGATAATATCATATTATGCATCATGTCTGTTCTCTGCCATCTCTCCATTCCCAAATGTTTTGTCTATTAATATTTCCTGTATCTCACTCCCCAATTCCATTGCAAGCCCAATGGGAGCTACATAAATGAGTACACACGTTGAAAGCTGATAGGGCAAAAAGGAAATGAGATGTTGGAGAGAGTGCCAGACCATATCCCAGGTCAATGTAAATAAACTGGTAACTTGAAACTGGCATTAGCTCGGGATAACTGAATGTGTCAATGATCAACAGTTTGGTATGGCAGGTCTGACTCACAGACCATGTTGAGGATTACCACAAACACACCCTAGATAGGGTTAGGGTTAGAGTAGTGGATTATCTATAGTGGATAGGGTTAGGGTAGTGGATTATCTATAGTGGATAGGGTTAGAGTAGTGGATTATCTATAGTGGATAGGGTTATGGTTAGCGTAGTGGATTATCTATAGTGGATAGGGTTATGGTTAGAGTAGTGGATTATCTATAGTGGATAGGGTTATGGTTAGAGTGGTGGATTATCTATAGTGGATAGGGTTATGGTTAGAGTAGTGGATTATCTATATTGAGGAAAGTAATGCATGATTCAACTGGTCCTACAGCAGCTTCAATATGCTGGATCTGACAGGAACTTTAAGATCATAGATTATAGATTTGATTATTATTGTATTTCTTAAGATGAATTTGAGCAGTCCCTGCCAATACTAAACTACTATATTCAATAATGACCTTTAGTTGCGAGACTAGGGTTTATTATAATCATGTCACAGGGAATATATCATATATTTATCTATATCAAATGATATAGATAAGATACATTTGGTATATGAGATGTATGTGATGTGTATGCTGCCAGTGAAGGAGCAGCAGCTTTAGAGACGATAGATAGTAACACTAAAGGGCTGATTATGGTCGGACGTTCACGCAACGCAAGGGGGTGACGGACCCCTTACGTCCTTGCGGACCCTCCTTGCGTCCACCGCAAGGGCCCGACGCGCACCTCCCAAAAAGTGTAACCTTCCGTTGAGGCGACGCAGCAGCAAGGGCTGTGATTGGTCCACTCACTAAAACCCGACACAGAACCATAAAGTTTCACAACTGCATCGCAGCGTCTGCTTGGTCATTGCGTTTCATGAACGTGGGACCAACTGAGAGGAGGCCGGTTGTCTGCTTAAACGTCTCGTGTTCTCGTAGCGCCCTCTGTTGGTACATTGAGGGCAGTACAGTCCAGTTTCTAATGTTTTTATGCTCTTTTTTCAGGCCGTATGTGCAGCTTTATAAGTATCTCATGTAGGCACACATAAAGATCGACATTATATCTGTAGAAAGGTTGTAATGTCCACCCCATGGAAAACGGTCGGTTTAAATAAAGTAAGCTTCCTCCCATCTCATATTTTCTATACAAGTTCTATACGCGTTGGTAAATACAAACTCAAGTTTCACTTTTGAAACCATGAAACCATGTTTACTCAATGCCACTGCCAGCTAAATATTCAGAAGCAGAGATGAGTGAACTTTGATTCACTCTATATAATCTATATTTTCTACAATATTCTCTAATACTGTGAACTGACATAACAGATTAAATGCACAGCAAACGTCCTTTAACTATCAGCCTTATGTTTAACTGGTAGTTACTTAATGTTCTTTAATAAGGACTCACCACTTTCCGTATCCTGGTCTTGTAATCAATGTGGAGCAACTTCTCCTTCTTCAGGAGCGACTCTAAAGTCGTCTTCAGACGGAGTGCAGACCTCAACAATTGCTGCTGCCCGGGGCCCGACTTGGTGAACACCTGGAGACACAGTTAGAGAGACCGTCACATGGCTACACAGACAGTAGTAAGAGAGACCGTCACATGGTCACACAGACAGTAGTAAGAGAGACGTCACATGGTCACACAGACAGTAGTAAGAGAGACGTCACATGGTCACACAGACAGTAGTAAGAGAGACTGTTACATGGCTACACAGACAGTAGTAAGAGAGACCGTCACATGGTCACACAGATAGTAGTAAGAGAGACCGTCACATGGCTACAGACAGTAGTAAGAGAGACAGTAAAGTGGCTACACAGACATTAGGAAGAGAGACAGTAACATAGTTACAGACAGTAGTAAGAGAGACAGTAACATGGTTACAGACAGTAGTAAGAGAGACTGTCACATGGTCACACAGACAGTAGTAAGAGAGACCGTCACATGGGCACACAGACAGTAGTAAGAGAGACTGTCACATGAGTGTGTACACAGTGAGTGAGTGAATAGGAGTGTGTACAGTGAGTGAGTGAATAGGAGTGTGTACACAGTGAGTGAGTGAGTGAGTGAATAGGAGTGTGTACAGTGAGTGAGTGAATAGGAGTGTGTACACAGTGAGTGAGTGAGTGAATAGGAGTGTGTACAGTGAGTGAGTGAGTGAATAGGAGTGTGTACAGTGAGTGAGTGAGTGAGTGAGTGAATAGGAGTGTGTACAGTGAGTGAGTGAGTGAATAGGAGTGTGTACAGTGAGTGAGTGAGTGAGTGAATAGGAGTGTGTACAGTGAGTGAGTGAGTGAGTGAATAGGAGTGTGTACAGTGAGTGAGTGAGTGAATAGGAGTGTGTACAGTGAGTGAGTGAGTGGGTACTCACTTGTACCCAGCTTTGTACGGCTGGCAGATGTTTTGTGGTGATTAAACGATGGAGGTCAATTAAGGTGGAAACCACAGCCTCGTTATCTTCTGTCTCTTTAAGCTGGACGTCTAAGAGACGGAAGGAGAGGAGTACACTATAATATAAGAATAAAACTAATTATCAAATTGTATTCATATTAATGCACACAAATGCATTTGGAAAGTTTAATTGTGATTAGGACATCATTAAAAATGTTATAATGCATGATACACACCGGACTCTACATGGATGTTCAGAGTGTATGAATGAGAGATGAGACCAGAGTTTCTAATGAAAACATCCTCATAAGAAACATCATTCATCTCAGTGTCCTCCTCCTCTCTGTCCTCCTTCTGCTCCTCTGGAGTTCTTAGCTCTTCTCTTCCTTCCACCGTCTCAAATGTCTCTGCTGAAGGTTTTTCCTCCATCCTAGCGTCCAGACATTTCTTCTCTTCTTCCTCTGGTCTCCTTCCACTGTTCCCTCCATTCGTTTCCTTCCCTAGGGCTTCCTCCACCGTGAGCCTGGACCCCGGCAGGTCCTCCTCAGACCTGCGTCTGCTGGCCGACGCCCGGGCCCCCGGGGCCACGGCCCCCGGGGGCCGGCCGTCAGGGACCGGAGCCGTTTGGTCCGAGAGGCCGAACTCGTCCGGGAGCAGCAGTTCCAGACACGATTTCATCTCCGTCGCAGTCGTCTCGATCTCCTGGTGGGACTCTGAAGATCACAGAAGAAGGATTGGACTTTGTTATGTGGGGCAGCTGCGTCTCTGCATGGCGTTCAAACACATGAAGCAAGCTCAGCCATGCAGAGTCTCCAGCAAACTGTAGATACCATTCTCATTGGCTGTCGGAAAAGGTCTGTAGTTCTAGAAATACTGTCTGAAAACACCTTTTCCTAGCAATTGTCAGAGAGGTGTACTTGCAAGTAGGTGTTTCATAACACAGTTAATCAGCACTGGGTTCCAAATGCTGTGCATGGTAAGGAGGACGCTGCAAGACTAGCATTGCTAAACATTAAAGAGATACTTATATATATATATATATATATATATATATTATATATATATTATAATTGTTGTTTGCCTGTCCAGATTCAGACAAGTTGTTTTTATTCCAATTCTTTTCAGCACTGTGTTATCAGGCAGGCAGATTACCACTCACTACCCAGCCAGCAGGGGCTGATAACAATATTGTCTACATGTGATAATGCATCACATGTAGCCTCATAATCACAGTGCCCTAAATAGTGCCGAATTTTCTGTGTGTTTGTAACAGTGTGTTTTTTAAATGAATTCAAAGTGTATTCCGCTCACATAGCCACAAGCCGTGTTACTGTAACCCTGAAAGTCAATGGAGGTGACCAAATCAAAGGCCAAACTCCCCTTCTACACGCAGAATGATGAATTTGGAATTAAACAACTTTTCTGAATCCGGGTAAGAGAGGCAAATGCCAATTTATAGATATCGACGTATCCTTTTAAGATATACAAAGGGGTCATCATATTCCCAAAGGAAAACTAGTATTGGTATAAGTAAACTAATATTGGTATAAGTAAAACTGAAATATGAATCACCTTCCATCTCTTTAGCAGCGGTCTCCACCCTGTCTCTGTAGATCCTTTCCATCCTCCTCTGTCTCTCATTTTCTCTGGTCCTCTCTGCAACAGTCCTGGCCTGCACATCATTAAAGTCAACCTAAAAGAGACAGAAGAATGGTTCAATATGTCATAACAGCATGATTGTTGATACTTCTCAATAGATATTGTTTAGTGATTAATTATGGAACACACTGTGACCAAAACGATGGGACCTTCACTTTAAAAATGTAAAAAAAAAGTACTACAAAGAAAACGGAAAAAATAAAAAATACATAAAAAGGCTTCCCCAAAATTCCTGTCTCACATTCTTGACTTGTTTCATGAAGTGGTATCCCAAGGCCAGCTTCTTGTAGGCCGCTCCGTACTGAGCTTGCCAGGATTGGATGGTTTTGATGGCAGATATCTTAAGTTTCTTGGCCACCTCTTTTGGCGGCGGAAGAGGTTGATCCGAGTCAGTTTCCACAGTTAATTCCAAAAACTCCTAAAAGATGAAAGAAAGTTTATCAGGTTACTGATGGATTTCTAATCAATGACACATCATGTTGTCTACAGATGGACAGCAACACTATAATGGAACGTAGGACAATAAAAACAAGTTGCCATATTAACTTTACTTTCATTTAAAATAAAAGTTTATTTTAAGGATTCCATCTGTTCAGTATTGGCTTTATTTTTCACAATAACTAAATAAATTTAAAAACATGAATCATTAACCTATTGCAGGTACATTGTGTAAGTTTAGGGTAGTCATCAGTGATTATTATGGCCCTACTATTATACAGTACAAAGTGTAACGTGAATAAAGGATATGTAGCTTAACCAAAGTCTAATCAGTAAACTCTGACTATTTTGAAATAGGCCTGGTTATTAGAAACAACTTTGGTACCTGAAAGTTATCCACAAGACGAATTCTGAATTGG
Source organism: Micromesistius poutassou (assembly GCF_964030765.1). Classification (NCBI taxonomy): domain Eukaryota; kingdom Metazoa; phylum Chordata; class Actinopteri; order Gadiformes; family Gadidae; genus Micromesistius; species Micromesistius poutassou. The sequence goes on along the minus strand of NC_140276.1, from coordinate 16,919,408 downwards.
TGTGACCTGGAGAAGAGTTCACTGGCAATCTGGAAGGCTGAAAGTCTGATTTCTGCATGTTCTTTATCAAGTTGTGCCATCACAGACTCGTATACATGATCTACATAGTCATTAGATAGTCTGGACCGTGGGATTTGAGAGGAACACCAACAAAGCAACAAGAAAATAAACACACATATTAGTCATTTTTTGGTTATGATATGAAACAGATTTTCTTTGGACACACAAACGTACCTGCAGATCTTCTTTATTTCCTTGATCTTCTCATGGTTGAGCTGCTGCTGTCCAGACGTGGTGAGCTCCTCCACCAGCTCCGAGAGCTTGTCTCGTTGTGCCAGGTCCATTACGATTAATTCACCCTGTGGATAGGGTGACAGGTAACAGAGGTTTAAAGGTCCCATGGCATGCTACTTTATGGATGCTTATATATAGGTGTTAGTGGCCCCTAATACAATATTTGAAGACTCATTCCCGAAATTCTGCCTTGGTGCAGAATTACAGCCACTACGAGTCAGTCCCACAATGAGCTTTCCACAAATGTGCCTTTTCTGTGTCTGTAGCTTTAAATGCTAATGAGGAGGAGAGAGGCGGGGTAAGGTGGAGGGTGGGGGTGTGGCTCTGAGAAGCTTGCGGCCACGGTACCATGCGCTAATGTTTACAGTGGATGTATCGCAATGGCTTGGATTTATAATATCATCCGGAGGCACACACAGTTTTTGACCGTGTTCTGTCAAATATTCTAGAACACTCCGGGTGCTCCGTCGGGAGTCCTAAAGCTCTATATCTACGTAATATAATATAATATAATATATAGATATCTATATAATATAATATCACGGCCAAAAGCTGTGTGCGCCTCTGGTTCTTCCACTTCCACATCAATCTGAAGTACAGACTGAACCGCGACATGGAGTAGAAAGGGATTGTTGCTGTTTGCAACTCCCAGTACTTCCACAATGAGACTCATAGTGGGGGCTATCTCGGCCATGGTTGAGAAGGAATTGGGGGAAAGGAACTTTGGCTTTGACTCCCTGAAGTCCAGATTGAACTGCGACATGGAGGAGAAAGGGATTGTTGCCTGGGATTGTCTCCCGCCGGAGCGGGAGTACAAGAGTACAAGAAAAAAACATAAATATACAATTTATAAGATGTGGACGTGGTTATCGACAGCAGTATATTCACTCTCCCGACAATGTGCTTCATTATGAAAGGCTCACAAAGGAAGTCATAGACACAACAAAAATAAAGAAGAGATATATACCACCACTCTATTGTTGGGTTTGTTTTATAATATAAACAAACAGCAGGATGGAAGTAGGTCGTGTTTGCCTGAAGCACTGATCACTGCTCACTCGACATGAGCCATGAAGTGAAGAGTCTACCCTAACCCTGACCCATGAAGTGAAGAGTCTACCCTAACCCTAACCCATGAAGTGAAGAGTCTACCCAAACCCTAACCCTAACCCATGAAGAGAAGAGTCTACCCTAACCCATGAAGTGAAGAGTCTACCCAAACCCTAACCCTAACCCATGAAGTGAAGAGTCAACCCTAACTCTAACCCATGAAGTGAAGGGTCTACCCTAACCCTAACTCTAACCCATGAAGTGAAGAGTCTACCCTAACCCTAACCCATGAAGAGAAGAGTCTACCCTAACTCTAACCCATGAAGTGAAGGGTCTACCCTAACCCTAACTCTAACCCATGAAGAGAAGAGTCTACCCTAACCCTAACCCATGAAGTGAAGAGTCTACCCTAACTCTAACCCATGAAGTGAAGGGTCTACCCTAACCCTAACTCTAACCCATGAAGAGAAGAGTCTACCCTAACCCTAACCCATGAAGTGAAGAGTCTACCCTAACCCTGACCCATGAGCCATGAAGTGACCCTACCACCTTCAGACCGTAGTGATTAAACAGCATACGACCCATCAAAACAGTGTTTCCGAAAATTAAACTGTACTTAACAATATATTTCGCCCATAGATTTATAGACATCTGTGTAAGACAATGATTTACAATTTTAAATATAAAATGGGAATAGTGCAAGCTGTTGATTCATGAATTCTTTAGTCTTCAGTGTTAGCTACAGATGTAAACACATATCTAATAAACAACCATGCATCTATATTATAGGACAGACACTAAAATAAGGAAAGGAAATGTTATTTACCTGTTCCGTTAGGGTTATCTGTTTTTCGAGAACAATGAATTATTCTCTTAATTCAAGAAATATAGGATTATTTATGCTTTGATAAAGGTCTACTACTGCTCCCACTAGTGCAAAGCTTCACTGCGCCTGCGCAGAGCTGACCAATCACGCCCGACCTTGGTCTCGCCCGGCGCAGTTCTCGCGATGCTCGCCGTGGGAGACTCGAATTCAAAATTTGTGAAGCGCTAAACTGAGGTGAAGGAAGAGGGTGTTTTAGATGTATTTCGTTGATCTACTTTAAAGTAAGTCAGTACTTACGGCTTACTTTGTGAAGAGATGTTATTGAATTGTGATAATTTACGTTGGCATATTTTAGTTCAGAATCCTGTCGCCCTAAGCCGAGCTGGTGACTAATAACTGTTAAATCCTTTCACTGTGTGGACGTTAAATGACTTATTGTATCTTAACCGAATAGAAGACACTACAGCCTGTTGCTGTAACGAGCTGATCACTGTTAGGCCAATGCTTTTGTTGCGGCAGTTATGCATTGTGTGGCATAACACCTAATCATTTGTTGAACTATTAAATGTAGCCCAACGACGGCAAAGAACCAATGCAACAACCATAACAACTAAAGCCTGAGTTGGAGTAGAGGAGTCATGAGACCCCCTGGAGAGCCGGGGAGACTCGGACACTTGATGTTACCGTTGGCAAACACGGTTTGGAACTCATTATTTGTTTGTATGCTTTGGTTCAATCTTCACTGACTTCAGCTGCCGAATTGAACCAAGAGAAGGACTCCTGTCACGATGTCCGGAGCACTGCAGGCGGCGGAGGAGGAGGTGCAGACGTTGAGAAGCCGTCTGAAGGAGAGCGAGGAGCAGGTCCGCCAGGCGGCGCACGCCGGCCTGGACCTCCTGAACCAGCAGGTGGAGCTGCAGACCCAGCTGGAGGAGCAGAGGGTGGAGATGACCAACACCATAGAGGTGTGCACAGGATTGATGATGTCAATTGATGGAATTTATGTCATGGCTTTGAACTGAAGAATACCCTCACAAGTCATCCAAAATAATAATAATTCTTGTCAGAAAGCAAAAAGGTCAAATTATAATTAAATGACTACTACATTACCACTATGTCACTTTGCAATTTGTGTTCTCAGATACTGGAGCAAGATAAGTTTTCTCTTAAGAGGGAGGTGGAGCTGAGGGTTCGAATGCTCGAATCTCTCAAGTCTGAATACGACTCTTCAAACAACCTGCAAACCCAACACCTTCACCATCAAGAAGAACGTTTAACACAGGCTCATATAACGGAGGGCAACGTTCTGAAACATCAGGTACGTGCTGTCGTTGTTCCCCTATAAGGGACACTCTAGGTAGGCTCAGCTCAGGAGTGTCACGTGGCCCTCGGCGAGGCGCCTACCCCTAACCGCTCCGCCCTGCATGGTTGGATCCCCCGTCGGTGTGTGTGCATGTGTCTCTGGATAATAGCGTCTGCTAAATGCCCTCAATGTATCAACGGTATTATCATTGTTTGTGTTATTTGAGCTCCTTCTAACTCGGTATCGCTCCATGCAGATCATAAGCCTGCAGGCGGATCTAGAAGAAGCTCAGTTAAATGAGAAACAGCTGAAACATAAACTGGAGGTCCAGACGGAAACCCTCAACCACAAGACGGACGAGCTCCGGTCCCTGAAGGAGCAGAAGCAGGACACCGTTTCCTCTGAGCTCATGGAGATGCATCTGAACATAACGGAGCTGGAGAGCATGAAGGTAGCTGAAGAACGGAACGGTTCCAAAGCTCCTGTCTGAACAGTGTCCTTAGTTCCGTTGGTTGAGACCGTTCCCTGTGCGCGTTCCCAGGCCGAGCTGGGCGTGTCGCTCCAGGAGGCGCAGTACAAAGAGCAGCAGCTGGAGCTCACCAACGGGAGTCTGAGGCGGCAGCTCCTGCAGACCACGGAGGAGAGGGAGGAGAGGGAGAAGGAGGCTGTTTCCTGGTTCAACGCACTGGAGGTAAGCAGATTATACATCTAGAGCTATAACTATATATATATATAGTTGGTTATATGTGGCATGCCACAATGTCTTAAAATTAGTGATCGACCGATATTTGCGTTTTTACGTGCATCGTATCGGCCGTTTTAAAAAAATATATATATATTTTATTTAATTTTTTCCCGCCATGATTTACAGACAGTTCAATAAATGTTCCTTTTTTAAATTGAGACTTAGAACATTTGTTATCGTCAGTGTGTAATTTTTATGATTTAAATTGAGGGAGCAAAAGCAGTATCAGCTTAGCCTGGAGATCCAGACCCACATCTGAAAGCTGTAGGGTCTGGCAGCGAGTAATGAGAACGGCCCAACTCGAGGGGCGGCACCAAGCATGCATTTGAAAATATCACTGCACGCAATTGGTTAACACTACGACCAATCAGAAGAACACAAGGGGTGACGTATCCAGACCAGCGGAGCTAACCAATAGATAAGACTCTTGCCGTATCCGGTCGGTAAAACAGTAACGCTTTTGGCCTGCCTATATCAGATACACCGATGTGATTGGTTAAGGTTCTGGGCCAGGGGAATCGGGGAATGAGTATATTGCTCGTTGCTCGACTCAAATTGTGCTCTCGTGAGAACTCTGGATTTCCAGGGTAGTATCGGCTCCAAATATCGGCTGAAGCTAATCGGCATCGGCGTATCGGTCATCGGCTAAGGCTGATGGAAAAAAATCAGTATCGTATCGGCCCTAAAAAATCACATCAGTCGATCCCGTCTTAAAATCCATAGGAAGTCCAATCCAAAGATTAAAGCTGCTGTAGGTATAAAAAATACAATAACAAAAATAAGAAAGTTGTAAAGAGAAAACGGAATAGAGCATCTTTAAAAGTAAATGACCTGAAAACACCCAGTCGCTTTCTGCTCCCCGCCTCCGTCCACGTTTCCTCATTCAGTTCATCCACCTGTGATTAAACCAATCAGTGAAGAGGGCGGATGGGTCAAGAATGAGCAGGGAGTCTAAATATGTTCCCACTGCACGTTTAACTCACTGACAGATGGCTAAGCCAACAAATAACACTCAAATAATATCTTGTGAATTCAAAGCAAACATTGGGTTGATATGTGACCAGCTGCTGGTTCCGCTGCCGTTTGTTTACTGTCAGAGCAGCTTGGTGACAGCAGGTGAGGAGGGAGGTTCAGCACTCTGGGAGAAAAGGAAGCTATGAATTAGCAATTACAGGTCTTTGGGGACGATATGGATAAAATGTTTGGTAACTGGAAAAGCATGACTGAACGAGCTTGGTTATGGGTTGCTTGAAGTTCAAGTGCTGTTGGAGGAGGAGTTAGGAGTGACTTACCGCCCTGAGAAGTGATCAGGGCCAATCAGAGGACCTCCGTCACGGTTAAGCTGTAGATGATCCTCCACGGCCCCTCAATAGTCACCAGGGTTGTAGGTTACTCAGGGGGTTGGTTTGGGAGAAGGATCCAGCTGTGTAACAGTCATGAGATGAGTATGGATCCCTGGGGGACAAAGGAGGAGCAGAGGAGGACCAATAGGAAGAGGGAAAACAGCCCAAAACAATGTATCTCTGGCAAGAGAAGAACCAGAGACGCCAACCCCAACCCATCAATGGCATGATTGATGGGTCCAAGGTCATCATGATCGACGGGTCCAAGGTCACGGTCTAGTCCAGCAGCACTTGGGTTAGCTATGGTGTACATACATACATACATACATACATACATACATACATACATACATACATACATACATACATACATACATACATACATACATGTTATTATGACTATGAAAGAAGCGTCTCTGTTTCTGACATTTGTTTCTAACAGAAATCCCGTCAGGCTAACCAGGAGCTGCAGGTGCAGTTGGACCAGGCTCAGCAGCAAGCCCAAGACCCCAACAGCAAAGGAAACTCACTGTTCGCTGAAGTAAGAAACTACTGAATAATGTATTTTTGTATTTGTATGGTCAAGATTTTTGGGGATATATTTTGAATTGCCTCCATTGTTCACCACATATGGAGGCCTTTTCCAGTATGTTCCACCTGGTCAGACAGCGATAGAATTAAAGGCTCTTAAATGGCGCTCACACCAAGAGTGAAGTTGATATTCTACTCGCGCTCAAAATTAGCTCAAATAAAAGTTCAAATATTTAAACTATTTCAATATTATGAGCAAATGAAGGTCGTCTATACTTCGTTTTACTAATCTGAATATATTACTTCTTTCATCAACCACCAATGATAATTGGCAACTATGAGATGGGATTTGCACAGAAATTCCCCGCTGAGGTGTAGGGCCCCGCTAAGGTGTAGGGGCCCCACTGAGGTGTAGGGGCCCCGCTGAGGTGTAGGGGCCCCGCTGAGGTGTAGGGGCCCCGCTGAGGTGTAGGGGCCCCGCTGAGGTGTAGGGGCCCCGCTGAGGTGTAGGGGCCCCGCTGAGGTGTAGGGGCCCCGCTGAGGTGTAAGGGCCCCACTGAGGTGTAGGGGCCCCGCTGAGGTGTAGGGGCCCCGCTGAGGTGTAGGGGCCCCGCTGAGGTGTAGGGGCCCAGTGGCTTCGACAGCGGCCTTCAGCTCGTCTGCATCGTTGGGTCTCTTGTCAATACCCCAGACAGACATTATCTGTGAGGTTCAGGTCAGGCGAGTCTGCTGGCCAATCAAGTATCCTATGGTCATTAAACCAGGAATCGGTACTGTTAGGGGTAAGGTAATTAGCTGATTAGAGTGACACCTTGAGTCTACAATATTTAACTTTTTGACAATATTGACATTTTCTGAGATACTGAATTTTGGGTTTTCATGAGTTGTTCCATAATAATCAAGATAAATACATATAAAGGCTTGAAATATTTCACTTTGGGTGGAATGAATCGGTATGAGTTTCACTTTTTAAATTTAATTATTTAAATTAATTATCTTTTCCACAGTATTCTAATTTATTTCGATGCACCTGTACATGAATGTTAATATGCATGTTTGCCTTCATTCCGATAAAGCTGGAGGACAAACGTGCTGAGATGGAGAAACGACTGCTCAGTATGAAGATCCAACATCAGTCTCTGCAGAAACAGCACGGCTTCAGCAAGCAGCAGCTACACCGCATGAAGGTATACGAAATAATAGAATAATATCACATGTTAAAGGTGGCATTTAATACGTGATATTACATTTAATAAAGGTGGCATTGCATTCCTGGTTCACTCTGCTCTAGTGGAGGAGGTGCTCCTGGTTCACTCTGCTCTAGTGGAGGAGGTGCTCCTGGTTCACTCTGTTCTAGTGGAGGAGGTGCTCCTGGTTCACTCTGTTCTAGTGGAGGAGGTGCTCCTGGTTCACTCTGTTCTAGTGGAGGAGGTGCTCCTGGTTCACTCTGTTCTAGTGGAGGAGGTGCTCCTGGTTCACTCTGTTCTAGAGGAGGAGGTGCTCCTGGTTCATTCTGTTCTAGTGGAGGAGGTGCTCCTGGTTCACTCTGTTCTAGTGGAGGAGGTGCTCCTGGTTCACTCTGCTCTAGTGGAGGAGGTGCTCCTGGTTCACTCTGCTCTAGTGGAGGAGGTGCTCCTGGTTCACTCTGTTCTAGTGGAGGAGGTGCTCCTGGTTCACTCTGTTCTAGAGGAGGAGGTGCTCCTGGTTCACTCTGTTCTAGTGTGGGGGAGGAGGTGGGCGGGAGGAACGACATGATTTTGGCTCTTACTCATGAATATTCATGACATGCAATTGTCTAGCCGCTGATTGGCTGTCCGTCACAGTAATAAAACCACTTAAACTTCCAGAGAGACTCAGAGAGAAGGAGAGAGAGACACACAGAGAGAGGGAGAAGGAGAGAGAGAGACACACAGAGAGAGGGAGAAGGAGAGAGAGAGACACACAGAGAGAGGGAGAAGGAGAGAGAGACACACAGAGAGGGAGAAGGAGAGAGAGACACACAGAGAGGGAGAAGGAGAGAGAGACACACAGAGGAGAGAGAGAGACAGAGAGAGGGAGAAGGAGAGAGAGAGACACAGAGAGAGGGAGAAGGAGAGAGACACACAGAGAGGGAGAAGGAGAGAGAGACACAGAGAGGGAGAAGGAGAGAGACACACACAGAGAGGGAGAAGGAGAGACACACAGAGGGAGAAGGAGAGAGACACACAGAGAGGGAGAAGGAGAGAGAGACACACAGAGAGGGAGAAGGAGAGAGAGAGACACACAGAGGGAGAGAGAGAGACAGAGAGTGAGACACAGAGAGGGAGAAGGAGAGAGAGACAGAGGGAGAAGGAGAGAGAGACACACAGAGAGGGAGAAGGAGAGAGAGAGAGACACAGAGAGAGGGAGAAGGAGAGAGAGAGACACAGAGAGAGGGAGAAGGAGAGAGAGAGACACAGAGGGAGAAGGAGAGAGACACACAGAGAGAGGGAGAAGGAGAGAGAGACACACAGAGAGGGAGAAGGAGAGAGAGAGACACACAGAGAGAGGGAGAAGGAGAGAGAGACACACAGAGAGAGGGAGAAGGAGAGAGAGACACACAGAAGGAGAGAGAGACACACAGAGAGGGAGAAGGAGAGAGACACACAGAGAGGGAGAAGGAGAGAGAGACACACAGAGAGGGAGAAGGAGAGAGAGACACACAGAGGGAGAAGGAGAGAGAGAGACACACAGAGAGGGAGAAGGAGAGAGAGAGACACAGAGAGGGAGAAGGAGAGAGAGACACACAGAGAGAGGGAGAAGGAGAGAGAGACACACAGAGAGGGAGAAGGAGAGAGAGAGACACACAGAGAGAGGGAGAAGGAGAGAGAGACACACAGAGAGAGGGAGAAGGAGAGAGAGACACACAGAAGGAGAGAGAGACACACAGAGAGGGAGAAGGAGAGAGACACACAGAGAGGGAGAAGGAGAGAGAGACACACAGAGAGGGAGAAGGAGAGAGAGACACACAGAGGGAGAAGGAGAGAGAGAGACACACAGAGAGGGAGAAGGAGAGAGAGAGACACAGAGAGGGAGAAGGAGAGAGAGACACACAGAGAGAGGGAGAAGGAGAGAGAGAGACACAGAGAGAGGGAGAAGGAGAGAGAGAGAGACACTTTTTTACTGACTGGGTTGTGCAGAGTGTGATCCTGCAGACCTGCTCAGTACCAGAGAGGCACACTGCGGAAAACACAATTTTCCAAATATTTATTTTAAAACTAAAATTTAGTGTGTGTTGTATATCTTAAACTAATTCCGTTGCAACGAGGAGCCGCACAGCGTCAATATCCTAAATTTAAAAAATGAGTCGGCCGACACCAACACATTTTGCAGATTGTAAATAGTGCTCCTGTGCGCAACCTTTGAAATATGACGGGCGGGCGCTGTCTTAAAGGAAAGCACAGATCCTTTGAGCTCCACAATTGCTGCAGCTGTGGGGCCAAAAAGAAAAACATATTGATCGATTTGTCGACACGTCAACTCACAAAATAATCGTCGTCGTTAATCCCTAGTTCTGTGTGTGTGTGTGTGTGTGTGTGTGTGTGTGTGTGTGTGTGTGTGTGTGTGTGTGTGTGTGTGTGTGTGTGTGTGTGTGTGTGTGTGTGTGTGTGTGTGTGTGTGTGTGTGTGTGTGTGTGTGTGTGTGTGTGTGGGTCCAGATAGCCACCCTGATGTGTGTGTGTGTGGGTCCAGATAGCCACCCTGATGTGTGTGTGTGCGGGTCCAGATAGCCACCCTGATGTGTTTGTGCAGGTCCAGATAGCCACCCTGATGTGTGTGCAGGTCCAGATAGCCACCCTGATGTGTGTGTGTGTGTGTGTAGGTCCAGATAGCCACCCTGATGTGTGTGTGTGTGTGCAGGTCCAGATAGCCACCCTGATGCAGCTGCAGGGCACCAGAGCAGACCCAGCCCAGCTAGAGAGACTCCAGTCCATGCTCACAGAGAAGAACGAGGAGATCCATAATCTGGTCACTAAAGTCCAGAGACTGGAGAAGTCCCAGGTAACGTATTCTATGACATTGACTGGTTACCTGGGGCCTCATGTACTAAGAATGTACTTGCGTGGATTTCTTACAAAAACTTTGTGGACGCAAAAATCTGGAAAGATGCTGCGCACAAAAAAATCTGGATGTATCAAACATTGCGTAAGCACGATTTCACGCAGATTCTCTTTGTACATCCCAATAAACGTGAAATTGAGGGCACATGCACAAGCCCGACTCTCCGCCCAGTCTCCTCCCTCATTTAATATGCTAATTAGTATAAACAGGCCTGCAATAGTGCCGTCGTTAGGAGAAATATATAGTTCCAAGAGAATAGCTCTTGGTAATCTGAGTCATCATGAGCCAAAAAATCATAATAGTCGCGGAACACCCGTTCATTTTGAATGCGACCATTCGCAATATCTTCTAACAAGGCCAACACTGCTATTGTCAACCTATCGATTATTGCCACATTTTGCGCATGCTTTTATATTCTCAATGATTTGGATGCATGCTGACGAGGTTGTTCCCATACACCCAAGGTGTCAATAATATGTACATTATTCAAAATCAACCTACTGGTTCATTGATGGATTGATTTTAAGTAACAATGGCTTGTGCTTACTCCACGCAACATCAAATAATAATATTGCAGGCAAGAATCTGACGACAAATGCGTGAGAGATCAATTAGCCCAGATATCATGTGTGGTCCTGAAAATATGTAACGTTTAATAAACAAGCCATCACTGAAAATAATATTTCTGGGGCATCCTTTTAATTTCCTTTTAATTCCAATATTGACAATTTAGTTTTATGGGTCTGTTTAAGTTTAGCCTAACAGTGTCACATTATGCATTTCGACAACAATAACGCATGGTTGAAGTGCATTTAAGATCACGCATCCCGATGTTCAAATCCACTTTCAACTCGCCTCATATTGCAATATGACGTCCTGACTCGTCGTGATGGCGTAGGCCTCATGTTGTTGCATTGCCTCTATGTGCCGCCAACTGACAGCATGCAGCAGAAATGTGCGTAAGCCAGGCATTTAGTTTGCATGGAGAACCGCACTTTCTCACGTCAAGTCTTTGTACATCCGAACGTTTGCATGAGAAGTTGCTTACGCAGATTTTTTGTGCGTAAGCAAGCTTTGTACATCAGGCCCCTGGTCGCTAAAAGCTGCCTAGCGTTACAACATTCAGATAGTGTGTGTGTGTGTGTGTGTGTGTGTGTGTGTGTGTGTGTGTGTGTGTGTGTGTGTGTGTGCGTGTGCGCGCGCGCAGCTGCTGTTAAAGTCTCAGCCATCTGTGCCTGCCCGGTCCGAGGTGGACATCCAGGATGAGACCTACTATACCGACCTTCTCAAGTTGAAGCTCAGCAATTCTGTGTGAGTACTACACCTTTATAACCATGACAACTAATTAATACACCTTTATAACCATGACAACTAATTAGTACACCTTTATAACCATGACAACTAATTAGTACACCTTTATAACCATGACAACTAATTAGTACACCTTTATAACCATGACAACTAATTAGTACACCTTTATAACCATGACAACTAATTAATACACCTTTATAACCATGACAACTAATTAATAAACCTTTATAACCATGACAACTAATTAATACACCTTTATAACCATGACAACTAATTAGTACACCTTTATAACATGACAACTAATTAATACACCTTTATAACCATGACAACTAATTAATAAACCTTTATAACCATGACAACTAATTAATACACCTTTATAACCATGACAACTAATGAATACACCTTTATAACATGACAACTAATTAATAAACCTTTATAACCATGACAACTAATTAATACACCTTTATAACCATGACAACTAATTAATACACCTTTATAACCATGACAACTAATTTAGTGCAAATTGCTTTGTTTAACGTCTTCATCCCGAAATACCCCGGGACCAGGCTAAGCGCCCCCCCCCCCCCCCCCCCCCATTTAATCACATGGGAACAGAGTCATGTGACACACCACTAGAAAGATTAGATTCTCAACTTTTAGTGTTTCATAACCATTGTTTGCTCAATGATCTTGATCTTTGATCTACACAAACTACATAGCACATGAAAGCTGAGACTCCACTGATTCCAACAGTCTGAACCATATGACCTAAAAGTGGCAGAACAAGTGGCAAAAAACTAACAAGAATAAACTTGACTTTTTAGTTGAGTTTTTCAAGTGATGAAGAGCTTTAAGTTAGCGTTCAGTGGCCGGAAGGAATCGTTATCAATTGATTGGATTAATAATATCCACCCACAGCTAGGGCTGGGCGATTAATCAAATTTTGATCGCGATATCGATTTTAGCGTGAAACGATCACCAAACGAATATAATCGAGTTTAAATTATTATAATTATTATTATTATTTTTTCTTTCTTTATAGAAATTGCAGAACAGCTGGATACATATCTGGACATTATTTTCTATTTGACCATTTTGTGTATTTTTTTAAGGGGAAATTTCAAAGTTGTTTTTTTTAAGAGAGAAATTATGAATAAATGCATCATGTTTTCAAACTCAAAAATAATCGTTTGAATAATCGAGATTTCAATATTGACCAAGATAATCGTGATTATGATATTTTCCATAATGGAGCAGCCCTACCCACGGCTCAATCTGGCCTTGTTCTCTCTAGTGGATTCCTTCTGGGACCCAGGAATGAGGACACAAAGCTTCTCTATAGATGGCGAGGTCCCTCTGTCTTAATGCCTACATATTGGGTTCTGATTAATGATGTGTATTCACAGCAAAGACGCAGACCGGCTGGGAGATGAGCTTTCCCTCCAACGGATGAAGTCTTTGTCAGAGAGTCAAAGAGCTCTGGAATTAGAGAGAAAATTATATTCATCAGAACAGCTGCTGAAGCAGGTAAGACTGGCTAACCCAGACAGACCCTGACTAACCCAGACAGACCCTGGCTAACCCAGACAGACCCTGGCTAACCCAGACAGACCCTGGCTAACCCAGACAGACCCTGGCTAACTGCTTAATTTGTCCTTCTAGGCTCGGAGTGACAAGATTAAACTGCAGCTCTGTGTGGAGGAGCTGCGATACAAATATGAGCCCAATGGTGTGTGTGTGTATATATATCTATATGTCTATATGGATATCTGATTGTACCCAATTCCATCATCTCACCAAAACAAAGCAAACTCATTTCAACATATTCTTCTGTTCTAGAATGTAATAAAAATAATATCCAGAGGCGAAAGCGAGAAAAACTTCCTGATGGAGGTATGAAGATTGAGCCAAATAAGGATTCAACCAATGAGGCTAAACTAGAGCCTCACCCCCCCCTCAGTGGGGAGAAACAACATGTGGCCGTTCTACGCCAGACAGACATGCAGCCAACACCAGGTATCTATCTAACACCAGGTATCTATCTAACACCAGGTATCTATCTAACACCAGGTATCTATCACCAGGTATCTAACACCAGGTATCTATCTAACACCAGGTATCTCATTTTAGTTGAAGCTCCCATTGTATACATTACATATATTTTTTGTAGATTTATTTGGGGGGGATTTGATGTCCAATTTAATGCTCTCTGTGTGTATAATATAGAAGATTGTTAATGGTGTCTTGAACTGTTCGCTGTGTGTATTCAACAGGTTCTAATTACAATTTTAAGAGTTGAGCAATCGTCCAAATAATGATGAATCGTTAATCTAGATGCACCATCTGTTTACTGATTTCCTGACATCTGTATGTGATTGGATGCTTATTTATGCTTCAATTGCATTTACTCTGCTCCTCTTTAAATAGCCCATGTGGAAAAGTGATGTATGAGTAATAACGGAAGACCTTTGTAACTTTGGACTTTTTCTCCCAGATTTGAAGTCCGATGCCCCCCCAGCCAAGTGTGTAAGGATCTGTGACAGGCCTCCAGCTGAGATTCCCAACCCTCCAAGGTAAAGCACATGCAGGCCAGCAGCATCAGATCACATTAACCTCTCTACAGCAAAGGGATCTTGGGTTTGAGTGGATTTGGACCAAATACTCAAAGACTAACTTGATATTCTTCAATTTTTAATTAAATGATATAAAGGTTTAATGATGCACTAATTAGTGAAATTAGCGGATACATATCCGGACATTATTTTCTATTTGACCATTTTGCGTATTTTTTTTAAGGGGAAATTTCAAAGTTCTCATTTATAAAGTGTTTTTTTTTTTGTTTGTTTTTTAAATTATGAATAAATGCATCATGATTTCAAACTCAAAAATAATCATGATTATGATTTTTTCCATAATCAAGCAGCCCTAATTCCAGGTAAAGTGGACACTGAACAGCAGCAGTCTGGAATTATCAGATATTTAAACTATTTCCTGGGATTCAAATGCATTACCAAATCTTAACATCTGAATGCAGCATTTAAAGGGGTAGTTCTGAATTATAACATATTGCTGCAAGCCGCAATAACCGGTGTCGAGCACGGAGCCGCACAGAGCTGCACACACCTGTCATAGAAGACATCCATTATCTATCATGGAATGCATCCATTATCTATCATGGAATGCATCCATTATCTATCATAGAATGCATCCATTATTTATTATAGAATACATCCATTATCTATCATGGAACGCATCCATTATCTGTCATGGAATACAACCATTACCTTTCATGGAATACATCCATTATCTATCATGGAATGCATCCATTATCTATCATGGAATACATCCATTATCTGTCATGGAATACATCCATTATCTGTCATGGAATACATCCATTATCTGTCATGGAATACATCCATTATCTATCATAGAATACATCCATTATCTGTCATGGAATGCATCCATTTTCTCTCATAGAATACATCCATTATCTATCATAGAATGCATCCATTATCTATCATGGAACGCATCCATTATCTGTCATGGAATACAACCATTATCTGTCATGGAATACATTCATTATCTATCATGGAATACATCCATTATCTGTCATGGAATACATCCATTATCTATCATGGAATACATCCATTTTCTATCATGGAATGCATCCATTATCTATCATAGAATGCATCCATTATCTATCATAGAATGCATCCATTATTTATTATAGCATACATCCATTATCCATCATGGAATACATTCATTATCTATCATAGAATACACATTAATTGGAAAGTCCAAAAAGTTGGTTCAAACTGGGAGGAGCAGTTGGGAGCTATGGTTAATTAGGCTGCATTAAAAGTACACTATTCATCTTATGACTGTGGCGCGCCCTAAGGGAAGATTTATTCTGGCTGTCTCTTCTGGGTCGGGTTCTACACATGGTTACCCAATTTGGTTTGAGTATCATTGACTGTTTAGAAGATATGTTTACTTCCTCTCAAAGTGGCATTTAAGAACTCTATCCTCTTCTTTTTTGATAACTTTTACTCTTTGGAAGATTGGAAATGAATTGGAGACTAATTGGTGGAATTCGTCTACTCAGGAAGAGCAGGAATAGCAGATAATGCACAATGGCGGAAGTTCTGGAAAGCAGAAGTCCATGGTCTCAGTGGCAAGGAGAAGCCACATGATTGGTCTTGTGTTTGTCCCGTGATAGGCGGACATGGATTGGCAGGGCCTACAAGAACTCCAAGAAAATATTGTCTGTCATGGCTTCGATCTTGCAATAAAAGATAATACTAATACTATAGGATAATACTATACCCGTAGTTAAAAGTGATTTTAACCTAAACATTCCTCTGTCAAACCCAATCCCAGGTCATCATTTATTTTCTTATTATAGTCCATATCTTGGCCACCTACCTGGTAAGCTGTGGTCTAAAGGAAGAACTATCTGGTGTCCAAATATGACTTATAACTTTTAGAAGTCTTTTAAAATAATCTCTTTAATCTTCATCACGTTTATAATCAGTCCCAGACCACCCTGATCCACTTTTTGTGGGACCTTTTTCACCTTCATGGATTAATTTTTGGATTAATGTCATTTTTTATTACTTTATTTAGTTCACTAATGATGGACTGTGACGAGAAAGAGGAAAAGAAAATCCAGAAAGATGGAGGACATCAGTTTTCCAGAGGGGTTGAAAGGGACGAAGACGGAAGAAAGAAGAACTCTGTAGAAATAATCCATGTCCGCTCAAAGAACTGCCCGGAAGACCAGTGTTCCCAGCAGTAGAACTGAAGACCAGTGTTTCCAGTAGAACTGAAGACCAGTGCAAAAGCAGCAGCAGTAGAACTGAAGACCAGTGTTCCCAGTAGAACTGAATACTTTTCCATCTTTTTCTTATGTTATATAATCAAATCTCCTTTCTTTTTTTCTTTTTTTACATGTTTTTAAGTTGGGTTCTTTGTGCAATATGTGCGTTTTGTGTGTTCTCTAATAAAATTGTATTTTAAACCTGGCTCAGATTAAGCCTGACCTCATGTGAGTGATTACTTTGATAGGATATATTTCCATCACACAACACACAAGCTTTCAAAACTATTTCTCTATAACATTCCTACCAAAGTGACTTTAGTATTGGAGTTTAATACTCTTTACCTCTCAGCTGATGCAGAGGTTAATGTGGGATCATCGGAACAGGGTTGTTCGATGGAGTCTTATATAAGCCGTATTCAGACATGTCCTCTGCATTTTCTATACATTTGTATATCAGGAGATTCGACCCTGAGGGTGATTCACACGTGATGATTTATATGCGGATCGATGTCATTCAGACATCAGTAAAAGTTTGCAAGAGGCGGGATAAATGTGGTCGCTGTCACTCTAGTTTGTTTTGGTTTGACTGCAGACAGCACGTTTTTTTTTGCTTCATTTCACATCTAACAAACACTGGGACCAATGTAGTTGATTTCTGTTTAACTGAGAAAACAGGGAATGGAAGGCCGGGACCCTATAATGTTCGGCTAATTGTATATAATAAATAATAATAAAAACATTTTCTATATACACGTGCAGCTGTGAACTCATGTATTGTAATTTATTGTATGATCTGCACTTTGAGGGTTACGATAAGACCTATCATTTAGCGTTCACCACGAATAACTCAGAAAAATAATAACTCTGAAAAGCAGTGCAACATTTAAATATGTTTTAAACCATTCAGCGAATAAAAGGCTGATTATCGATTAGGGTGCCGGTGCCACCCAATGACATGCAAACGTGGACCGAAGCGTCATCAACACGCCCACTCGACTGGTCTGAAATGCCGACATCCTACTGCTCATTCACATATAAGGTCATTAACTTTTCCACCGGCTAAAATACTACCTGAGGGGTACTAGTCTTTTTTTAGGAGGTCCAACGTCAGGATATGTCATTCACACATACGGCCCGTCGGGAGAATAGCGGGAGAATAGACGGTTGTGCGTCCATATGTTAGGTTAAGTTACACTTTATATGTGAAAGCAGCTATAGTGACTCTTCTGGACTTGTTTCGGGGCTTGCCCAATGCTAGACGTAATCCCTCAGAACAATCCTTCCCAACACTGAAAATGTGGAATATTGGTGGTTTTCTCGCTATTAAATGCAATCCAATTTATTTTCGCTCGCCTATTGGGATAATCGGACGGGTTGGGAACTGTTCGGATGGGGCGGGCAATTCAAGAAACAGGGCAGGTGATTGAATGAACCATCTGTCTATCAAGTGGAGCCCCTCGTCAAAGGACACTCATTGGTCCGTCTGAAACAAACGCAGCCCCTGAAGGGTCCTCCAGGATCGCTGCTCTGAACCGGGAGATCAGCACTAATGTTAACAAAAAACAACTAAATTATCTTCCAGTTCCTTTGGAAAAATAAAACCCATTATATTAAAAAAATCATACATTGATTCAAAATCCAAAGCATTGGATTTTGAATCAATGTTTGGGACCTTTAAGATGAAATGGCTGAAAACATATTTGTCACAACCAGATTCAATATGGTTTCATATTCCTCTATTTAAGGAAATAGGAGGGCGTGCATTTATTTTACAATGTGATTTTGAAGTAACTAAGATTCCTGTTAAATTATCAAACGTCCACAAACAAATCTTTGATGCCCCCTGGTGGCGGTTTGTTTTGTTGTTTTTTTGTGACTTTTCTTTTCATTCAGACTGACATTTGTATCGTACCTGATGGACGGATGTGTTCTTCCCCTACGAGAGTTTTGTATTTTGTTTATCAATAATAAAAATAAAAATATATCCATTTATGTATGAGGAGAGACTCGTGTGACCGGATGAACTGCATGGGCGGGACGATGCTGACGTGTCAGACACTATCTTTAATCCTATTGGCTGTTTGTTGATGACGCGTTGTACGGAAATACAAGGGGACGTTCTGTGACAGCCAAGCGTCAGTCGGTTGTTTACAGGTATACCGCTATATACAGCTATAAATATGTATATACAGCTATATATACAGGTATATTTGACACAATTAAAGCTGCAGTGTGTATAATTGAGTGGAATCTAGTTCAACGAACTTGTGATCTGACCCGTGTTGTTAAACTATAGTCGATCCCTCCGCGCCTCATGGACCCTTTGAACACTCGCTTATCGTCCCTCTTTACATCAAAATAGTTTCACTTAATCCGAGAGTCAAATAGTGTAACGAATGTCTGCAATCTCTAATCCAGCCATGTTTCGACCTCCATCAGATTTAGGGTTAGGGTCCCTAACCCCTTAGTCTGATGAGGAACGCAAATAGGCTTTAAAGTAGACAACTCATGGACAAGCTTGAGGTGTGTGTGTATATATGTAAATATGTATATATATATATATATAAAATCCACCTTGGTCGTTTCATATTAATGTTGGCGTATGTGTACAGTCCCATTCAGCTCCATGAGTTTATTGTATTCGATCAACAACAATAGAGTTCATGTAAAGGGCCTTGGCTAAGTGAACGTCATCACTTGACGCCTGGCGACGCGATGCTTTTGTAGACGATGACGTCATACTGGAGGTCCCTGCTGGAGGTCTACACACTGGACGTTAATATTGACACGTTTCAGTTCACTTCATACATTGCTCGGTATTGGCCTGGTGTTACAGACATGTCTGTAATAATTCACCTTCCGCTGTACTTTCATAATCAGAGGCTTGTAATCAATTTTATGTAGTGAGGATGTGGCCCGTGTCCCGTCTTCTGACAGCGGCTTTTCTCATTCTGCTGCCGTCCTATCACATCGTCCCGCTCCATGCAGAAAAGGTAAGCAATCACTTGATTGGTCTATTTTCTCCCACGTTGTCAGGAGAAGGCCAATTTCAAAGTAAGTTTACTACATACCACTACAAATAAGAACTATGCATAGCTTAAATGTAGGTTATATGCCATCATGATAACATCCATTCAAAATGTACATATTTGAAAAAATGTTGTGAAGTCTTCTTCAGCCCTCATGGTGGTGGAGGAGGAGGAGGAGGAGGCCACAGTAGGGGAGGAGTTCAGTGATGAAGAGGATCTGGACGTGTTCCAGCCCACTGACCACTGGCAGACCCTAAAACCTGGTACGGTGGTCCGGGATCTCTGAGCCTCTGATTGGTGGAAGGCTCCAGTACTAACTCCACTCTCCCGCCGCGGTGCAGGGCAGGCGGTGCCCGCCGGCTCCCATGTGAGGCTGCACCTCCAGACCGGCCACAGAGAGGTCCGCCTGGGGGAGGAGCAGAGGAGAGAGGAGCAGAGGAGGAGAGAGGAGCAGAGGACGGACCATGAAACAAGGTATGATGCAGAGAGGAGGAGGTCATCCCTACAGACCCCTTTGGTTCACACTCCCTGAAATCCTTTCTGTACTTAAAGGGATTTGATCTTCTTCAGCTTTTAAAGGGGCAGTGGACGCAAAATCATTTTTGTAAAATATCTGTTAAATGTGGCTGCGTACATAAGCTAAACCTCTAGATGGCGATATGCAGATCTGATTCTGCCGAGATCCTGTATTGGTCAGAAAAGAAGAAATGCAGTAAAATGCTGCCAGCAATGGCTACTTTAAAGGTGTGGTATTCAGCCGTCGGACTTCCCTTGCTCTAGACGGTAGTATGCCGTTAGACATGTTTTACGTCTGCTAAGCTAGAAAAAGTCTGAGCCAGGGGGAGTATTCACGGCCCTCATGTAACAGCTTGTTTGCGCTCAAACTGCCCCGATAATGTGACATCAGTGGGCGGTGCTGAAGTGCAGAAGTCCCGCCTCCCGGCTGTTAGCCACACCCTCAAACAAAGCTGTTTTCCTTCTATTTTGCTTACAGCAGTTCTAGCCATGGACCTATAAATAAACTAGTGGTTCTGACTAGTTCTTCTGCACATCGAGTGGACAACACCATATAAGGGTGTATGGGTCTGAGATCATTCAGAGCCTGTAGGCGTGGCTTATGTACCAATAGAGACTGAATAGAGACTCCTCCAGAGTCTGAATAAAGCAGAGCTAACCTTCACCCCTCTGCAGTCAGACCCCAATCCACGCTACCAGAGGCTTCACAACGACGCTTCATCAATGCTTTTCTAAGACTGATTTTAATCCATTGGGAGCATTTTGAAACGTGAGAAGTCTCCTTTTTATTTTATGAGTTGGGCTCTTGTTTAGGGAGGTTGATGAGACGATGGCGCTGTAAAGAGGGGTGCGGCTGCCCCACCCTCCCCTCCTGAGATGGGGGTCCCGCACTGCTGTATTCCAGAGCGTGAATACAGTAATGTAACGTTATAAAATTACAACAACGCTCAACATGCTCATAAATGTATTATCAAGAATAGCAGTGTTGGGCGACCCCAAGATCAAATTCACCACATTATCTTATCGACTATAGATGTACGGGTAGCAGTCGACTAATGTTAGCTAGTTAAAGTTATGTTACTTGTGGTCATTTAATTGAAATAACATAAATGACTAAATGTCTAAAACTTTATCGTGAACATGATTTCTGCCTGAAACATCAAATCGATTTTCAACAGCAAAGGTGTTGTAGGCCGAAGCTCTGATGATCCCATGCTAATTAAGACGTCGTCAAAATACCTTTTCTGTTATGGATTTGATTGAGAGACCCCTAGCGGCAGAAATGACTTATTATACCTTTTTAGGCTGAAATTCGAGTTTTAATAAAGGTTAATACAAATAAAAGATTCCCCAAAAGTCCCTGGAGTTAAAGCCCAAAGCAGTAACGCGACTGACCATTTGTTAAGTAGTTGGTTGATGGCTTATGGCCAGAGGGCGCTCTGTGTTCTAAGGTCATTATGTTTCTTGGTTAATGACAGCCAGTCCTACTTGAGTGCTGAAGAGCTGAAACGGAAACTTAAGAAGATGAAGGACTCTTCTCCAAGGAGTGACGCTGCAGACCAACAAGATCAGAACAAGGTATGGACATCTGATCAAAATCTTTAATCCT
The DNA here is from genome assembly GCF_964030765.1 of Micromesistius poutassou. Lineage (NCBI taxonomy): Eukaryota > Metazoa > Chordata > Actinopteri > Gadiformes > Gadidae > Micromesistius > Micromesistius poutassou. Next base: position 16,897,950 of record NC_140276.1, on the reverse strand, counting down.
CTAAACATGACATCATATTTTTAGATACAGTAGACTTTAATAATAATTATGAAGTCATTTGTTTTTCCAGAAATGGTTGAAACGTTTAATTGAATAATCTTCAGAATAAATGAAGAGAGAATAAGAGCATAAACCAAACTAATACTGTATAAAGAAACACAGGAAAACCAGAGACCACTGGGGACACAATGGAACTAACCCTAACCCTACTAACCCTAACCCTAACACCAGAGACCACTGGGGACACAATGGAACTAACCCTCACCCTCACCCTTACCCTAACCCTAACAGCAGGTTGAGCAGCCTTCTGCCTCTCGGCCACATGCTGTCTGTTTCCCACTAGCTGCACACTCAATGTACAGCCAGATACTCAATTTGTTGACTTCACTAGAAAACTGTGTGTAAAGCCGTTGCCTTAAACCATTTTACGCAGGGTTAAACCAATCAGGTGAAGTTTATTTAACATAGAACATTAATTGGATGCAGTAGACTCTCAAAATCGTTAATTAACATAAATGTATTCCTTTTATGGAGTCCAAGTTGTATAAAATTGTATAAAAAATGTAAGTTACCACAAGCTACTAGACTGGGAATGGGCCCCTTCCCTCCCTTAGACATTTTACATCCAAACTTATCTCTGCTTAACATGATTATTGCACTGTATATTTCAGAATAGTGCAAACAACTCATTTGATTTAGTAACGAGAATGTTTTTTACAAACATGAAAGAATAAGTAATGACCACTCAAAACCAAAGGCGGGTTCACAGGGTATGCTGGGTAGATAATACACCTCCCAGTGGCTACAGTCCACTGGGCAGACTGGTAGCCTGATCTATCCAGCATCTGTAGACACGCCCACCTGTCCAAATGGTTCACCTTCTCGTATTGTAGTTCAGTTCTTGTTCATCAAAGTCACTCTGAGTGACATAACACAGAAAATCCCTCACCCTTATCCCTATGCCAATGTTCTAGAACAATTCTTATTTCTGAATTGACTAATGTTAATAAGTGGTTAATTATAATATTATTGCCTAATTGTAAAGTGTGAGTGTTTTCTTGTGTTTTTGTGTCCTTAGTTTCGCTCAATTGAGGAGTTGAAGAAAGACCTGTCATCGCTGAACCTGCTTGTTGAGACCGACTTTCAGGTTTGTAAAAGATGAATTATGTGCTTTAACTCACAGGCATCGTTCTGTACAAATGTATATTGTGGGACATACGGTTATCTAAATCAACATGCACTTCAAACAAAAGGATAATTTAAACTATACTCTAATTTGATAAAGATTCACTAATCTTTAGGTTATTAAACGCCTGCTGGACCAACTGAACCTGAGCAGCAGCACGGAGCAGAGACTTCAGATACTGCTGGAACTGGAATACCTGGTGCATCAGGTGGGCCCAAACACAAGCTCTACTCCCAAGGCAGACAAACACCTCTGCTAGCTTTGTGAATTATACCACAGAAACAATATCTGGGTGTCGGTTCTGCAGACTCAGGAACTTTCTGTGGTGGAGTGCGTAGACTTCAGCCATCGCCCACGCAGCACCTTGTGTGGAGCCTCTTTTATACGTGTGTGTGTGTGTGTGTGTGTGTGTGTGTGTGTGTGTGTGTGTGTGTGTGTGTGTGTGTGTGTGTGTGTGTGTGTGTGTGTGTGTGTGTGTGTGTGTAGGTGGATAATGCCCAGACGCTGTGCTCTATGGGAGGACTACAGGTCCTTCTAGAAGGTCTCAACAGCTCTGACTTCAGGCTGCAGGACCGCTCTGCGTTTGTCCTGGGATCTGCATTGGCCAGGTACCGTATATATATATATTTATATATAACATCTCTTATTGAGGAAGGATATAGATGTTTAGGGTAACTTCCATTCAGTATAAATTACTTTATTATAGATTATATTATGTGCTTATTTCTGTTTCTACGGTGATCCACATTAATGACCAACTTCAGGTTTGCTTTGGACATTTTTAGTTTGAGTCTGCTGACGCCTCCTCTTAGGCCCGCTAGGAAGGGTCTATTCTAGATATTCTCATTTATTTTACTCATTCTTCATTTGACAATCAACATCTGAGCAAAAATGTTTCTGAGGAAATAAATCTTCAAAACGGCCGGTTCAATTAGTGTTGGAACGTGAAGGGTTCAATGAAAGAATCCCTTTGTCAGCCTATCAGAAGGCTGCTGACTCTGCAGTTGTTGGGAAGGAAAATGCTTTGCAGCTCTGTGATTGCTAGAGGTCGTAATAGTACTTCAGTGAGACTCGATGGTGTGTACCAGACGCCTCGTACTCCACCGCACGAGTTGCAAAGTGGGACATCTCCCAGCTGTTTACGGTCCCACTCTGGACTCTGAGAGTCCACCGAGTTCAGCGAGGTTGACCGTACCACTCGTAATGAGATGTATTTTCTTTGTTTTTGTGCCACGTTGGTCGTTTCAATGTAGACTTAAAATAAAATAAAGTTTTATTTTCAAGCTGGTTTGCTAAAGAGGCTAATGTAGCTAACAATGACAATGACTAGCCAATGACTGTTCTTCCCTGACTGGTGGGAACGCTATGAGCGCTACAAGCCAGGAAATGACTTCACAAGAGCAACTGGAGCAGGTGGTGCATGAGGCATCTGGAACACACCGTTATTTCTAATTACAGTAAAATTGACCAATCATCTTCCCTCTAAATGGGTGGGCTTTGTTATCGCTAACTTTATGTTAAGTTCCACCCGCTGTGAGCGAATCCAACAAACTAGTTAGCTCATGGGCGTGACTAGGTTTACTTCACGATGGCAGCCGCCACGAGGAACGTTACCTCTAGTCAGGAGCTCATTGTTTCTGATTTATTATCTAGAGTTATCTCAAGTTTATCACGGGAACACCAAAGCTACAATTGGTTCAGAAAACCAAAGCTTTTGAACAGCATTTCAACTCCAACAACTATCGCGATTCCACCCAGGAGAAAAAGCTTTACTGTTGGTGTTTGATTTGTCTGCTGTCATGCATTTCGCACCCTAGGCCATTGTCTATATATTTATGTCTATATATCAGACTGAAATGCACACATGATGATGTGATTATTGTCAGGAGGATTTGCATTTTGCTGTTTGTAGTTCTGGTGATATCTCACTCTCTGTGCTGTTTGTAGTTCTGGTGATATCTCACTCTCTGTGCTGTTTGTAGTTCTGGTGATATCTCACTCTCCGTGCTGTTTGTAGTTCTGGTGATATCTCACTCTCCGTGCTGTTTGTAGTTCTGGTGATATCTCACTCTCCGTGCTGTTTGTAGTTCTGGTGATATCTCACTCTCCGTGCTGTTTGTAGTTCTGGTGATATCTCACTCTCCGTGCTGTTTGTAGTTCTGGTGATATCTCACTCTCTGTGCTGTTTGTAGTTCTGGTGATAACTCTCACTCTCCGTGCTGTTTGTATTTCTGGTGATATCTCACTCTCTGTGCTGTTTGCTTGTTGCATTGCTGAGGCTGGTCTAGCGTATTCATGTTGTTTCAGAGCTGCAATTGTCGTAGGTAACTTTTACAGTTCTATAGAGAAAGAAGACACAGTGCAGCTCTATAGAGAGGACAGCTCTATAGAGAGGACAGCTCTATAGAGCTCAGTGAGCTACTATAGAGAGGACAGCTCTATAGAGCTCAGTGAGCTACTATAGAGAGGACAGCTCTATAGAGAGGACAGCTCTATAGAGAGGACAGCTCTACAGAGAGGACAGCTCTATAGAGAGGACAGCTCTATAGAGCTCAGTGAGCTACTATAGAGAGGACAGCTCTATAGAGAGGACAGCTCTATAGAGAGGACAGCTCTACAGAAAGGACAGCTCTATAGAGTTCAGTGAGCTACTATAGACAGGACAGCTCTATAGAGAGGACAGCTCTATAGAAAGGACAGCTCTATAGAGAGGACAGCTCTATAGAGGTCAGTGAGCTACTATAGAGAGGACAGCTCTATAGAGAGGACAGCTCTATAGAGCTCAGTGAGCTACTATAGAGAGGACAGCTCCTCTATAGAGAGGACAGCTCTATAGAGAGGACAGCTCTATAGAGAGGACAGCTCTATAGAAAGGACAGCTCTATAGAGAGGACAGCTCTATAGAGAGGACAGCTCTATAGAGTTCAGTGAGCTACTATAGAGAGGACAGCTCTATAGAGTTCAGTGAGCTACTATAGAGAGGACAGCTCTATAGAAAGGACAGCTCTATAGAGAGGACAGCTCTATAGAGTTCAGTGAGCTACTATAGAGAGGACAGCTCTATAGAATGGACTCTATAGAGTTCAATCCATGTCCATATAATGACAAATAAAAATAATTTGTGCAACCTGATTTTCGACTTTAAATATTCATTTGAATGTCGTCCACTTTATTGCGGGGGAATTTTTAGAAAATCCAATTTGATTTTCATTTGCATTTGAATATTGAATTCATTGTAAATTGGATGATTGCATTTTCATTTTATTTTTGACTGAAATAGCTTCCATAGATCTTAGATTGTAAGGCATCAAAATTTTATAACTTAATGAAATGTAACATTTTATTAACTTTTCCGTCTTGCCTCCTACCCCCCCACACACACAGTAACCCTACAGTCCAGGTGGAGGCGGTGGAGAGAGGAGGCCTCCAGAAGCTGTTGACATTACTTGGTACACAGCGGCCCCTCAGTGTCAAAAAGAAGGTAGTAACGTATTAGTAGAAGTACCCCCCACTGCAGTCCATTACAGTACCACACTACAGTACCACACTGCAGTACATTACAGTACCACACTACAGTCCATTACAGTACCACACTGCAGTCCATTACAGTACCACACTACAGTCCATTACAGTACCACACTACAGTACCACACTGCAGTCCATTACAGTACCACACTACAGTCCATTACAGTACCACACTACAGTACCACACTGCAGTCCATTACAGTACCACACTACAGTCCATTACAGTACCACACTACAGTACCACACTGCAGTCCATTACAGTACCACACTGCAGTCCATTACAGTACCACACTACAGTACCACACTACAGTCCATTACAGTACCACACTACAGTCTGTTACAGTACCACACTACAGTCCATTACAGTACCACACTGCAGTCCATTACAGTACCACACTACAGTCCATTACAGTACCACACTACAGTACCACACTACAGTCCATTACAGTACCACACTACAGTACATTACAGTACCACACTACAGTCCGTTACAGTACCACACTGACCTTCTCCCTGTGCTCTTCCCACTCTCAGGCTTTGTTTGCACTTGCATCGCTATTACGTCACTTCCCCTTTGCTCAGAGCCACTTCCTGTCCCATGGGGGGCTCCAGGTGCTGTCAGAGCTGTTCAGAGAAGACCAGGGGGGGTCTGTCAGGGTCCGCATCGTCACCCTGCTGTATGACCTGATCACTGAGGAGGTACTGAACCCTGGTCACTGAGGGGTACTGAACCCTGGTCAGTGAGGGGTACTGAACCCTGGTCAGTGAGGGGTACTGAACCCTGGTCTAGGATCATCAAATGCACAAACATGTCTGAGCTACGTGACCAGATAATGAATGACCTCATTTGTATTCGTTCTATCATCAAATTGAAGCATACCCGTCGTCGTATTTATTGCGAGAACAATGTGTTAAAATTATTATTTATTTGACTATATTTCAATATAGCAAAGGGGCTGTAGTTAAGTCCTCTCTTCCACTCCTCCCTCGCTCTCTCTCTACCACCATCGGATCTACTGCACCTTTTGAACTGTTGTTTTATGTTATGATGCTGGTCGCTATAAACCCATGTAGGGACGGGTTTTGCAAAAAAGTGTAAGTGCTATAACCCAATGCATCAGAAAAATGATAATGTGTATTTTTATGAACAATTTATTCAGAAGGAGCTGAACTCCAAGGTATCCACAGACGAGACACTGGACCGCCGGGACCAGGGCTCTCTGGACCAGCGTTCCCAGGGCTCTCTGGACCAGTGTTCCCAGGGCTCTCTGGACCAGTGTTCCAGGGGCCCCCTGCACGCCGGACTGCAGGAGGGCCACTGGTGCAGCCTCGTTCCAGAGCTGCTGGACTCTGCTGACCACGACTGGAGAGAGAAGGTAGCTGGAAGAGAAACTAGAAACTATACAACCGCAGAACCCCCCCTCCCCCTCCGCTCCTCCCTCCCTGTTTCTCCACCTTTGAGATGTTTTGTTTTTCACACAAATGTGATTTACAGGCTAAATTGATTTCCTGAATCAATCAGGGAAGAGATGCCCTGATTGGTCAGAAATGAACCGGGAGCGGTCCAAGAGACGGCACGGTCAACTCAGACTCACTAACGCTTAGGAAGTTATACTCACAACAGCTGACAATAATGCAACATTCCACCCCGGAGCATGTTGTGGCCGCCGTGCAGCCATGGATGCAGAGTGTTGTCTGGACTGAGGACCAGAGTGTTGTCTGGACTGAGGACCAGAGTGTTGTCTGGACTGAGGACCAGAGTGTTGTCTGGACTGAGGACCAGAGTGTTGTCTGGACTGAGGACCAGAGTGTTGTCTGGACTGAGGACCAGAGTGTTGTCTGGACTGAGGACCAGAGTGTTGTCTGGACTGAGGACCAGAGTGTTGTCTGGACTGAGGACCAGAGTGTTGTCTGGACTGAGGACCAGAGTGTTGTCTGGACTGAGGACCAGAGTGTTGTCTGGACTGAGGACCAGAGTGTTGTCTGGACTGAGGACCAGAGTGTTGTCTGGACTGAGGACCAGAGTGTTGTCTGGACTGAGGACCAGAGTGTTGTCTGGACTGAGGACCAGAGTGTTGTCTGGACTGAGGACCACTACTGTGACGCCACAGGGTGTCATGCACCAGGGCACCCAGACACAATCAGGGGATCCCATAGTGCATAACTCACAATGTTGCTCCAATGCTGGTACATTGGTGCAACATACCTGGTTGGCAGAGTCTCTGCAACTTCTCCACAGTAAAAGTTTGAGAACCCCTGGTATTTTATACTGATGTATTTTATATTGAATGTGCATTTAGTGGCATTTAGTGCATTTAGTGACCCTTTGAACACAACAGTTTTTTCAGCACTCTGAAGTCTCAGTCGATGCCCCTGCCTAAGCTGAACGCTGTGTTGGTCCTCCAGGGTCTCCAGACCATGGTGGCCATGGTCCCAGTGTGTCTGGACCAGTACCGTCGCCATGGCTCCCTTCCTGTCTCTCTGGGCTCTCTGAAGGCCCAGTACCAGGAGCTGGTGCACCAGGAGCAGGCGCTGGGGGAGGACTGCGGTTACTTCAGGGAGATTCTGGACCTGTTGCACACGCTGGAACTCAAGATGAAGTGATGGTGCATAGCTATAAAAAATACATCCAACGCCCCTTGAAGAGCTGGATGGATGGAGGAGCGCTCTACCAGTGCCGAAGTAGAGAGACTCTCCGCATCATCCAGCCCAATGGGTTTGTTGTACATGCCGACGGCTTTTCATGAACAGTCCCTCCTCAGTTTGACAACAAGCTGTTATTGAAATCCATCCACACACCTTGGTACCAGACATGTGATAGGCTGCAACAATAACTTTACCTTGGTACCAGACATGTTATAGGCTGTAACATGTGCAAAGTTACCAGACATGTTATAGGCTGTTACATGTACCAGACAGTTACCAGACATGTTATAGGCTGTTACAATAACTTGACCTTGGTACCAGACATGTTATAGGCTGTAACATGTACCAGACAGGTACCAGACATGTTATAGGCTGTAACAATAACTTTACCTGGTACCAGACATGTTATAGGCTGTAACAATAACTTGTCTGACAGATTTTTTGTCCTTTTCTATTTTTATCACGTGAAGGCCTGCTTGTATTTCAAACTAGGAAACAACCGAACAAATGAACGTTTCCCAAACACGGCTGTATTAAATAATGCACACAGAGTGCCCTTTGCCAAACTATTGGACCCTTGTACGCTGGTTACATGAGGCGTGTCCGAGAGACTCCTATACACAGAGCATAATGCCACAGTGCATTGCATATACAATATTGATGATTTGAACGCTCATACACAACAACAGTACAATAAAAAGTATCTCAAATGTGTCGTAGCCATGGGGATACCCCCCCCCCCCCCCCCCCTTCCAATACTCTTAGCCCAAACACATTTATTTTAAATCTTAGTGTTTCAGTTTGAGTTGATACAGAGGTTCGCCTACACAATGAAAAGTTGATAGAATTAAAACCATGTTCTGTCTGTCTCCTGTGTTTGTCCTTTCTGGGCTACTGTAGAAACGAGGTAATGCGACAGGAGCAGCTTCTGTCGACATGCAGGGGTGTCAACCGGCAACTTGTTCTTTAACATACTCCTTATCTCAATATTGCCTTGAGAAGGATTAGGAAAACTATAACATGTACTCGTTGAGTCACATTTCCTTAATGCTATAGGCCTACTAGAATGACCTTCAGAACAATATTTATTGTATTTATGTAGTCAGCACATGTTTTAACAAATCAGACAACTGCAGAATTTAGCTGAAAGGGGGGGGGGGGAGAGAGAGTGACACGGAAGCCCTGCCCAGACGGAAACACACACACACACACACACACACACACACACACACACACACACACACACACACACACACACACACACACACACACACACACACACGTGCATTAGCGCTCTCTCGGCCAGCAGCAGCAGAGTGCTCACACCGCGGGGTTTCACTCAAGGCTCCATGAAGAATCTCTCTCAGACGTGGACATCAAAATCAACCGCAACCTGACAGCGCTCCACACTAACAGACTTCACTACAAACGATCCTGTCCCGAGCTGAGCTCTTCCCCAGACACACACTGCCCGTCACCGGGAGCCTCCATTCTGACGTCGAAGAGCAAAGTAAAAAGCACATCTACGTCACGAGAAGAACGCCTGCGTTCGGAGCGGAGTGGTTTGAGAACCTGTTTGGCAGAGACTGGCAAAGCGTTGTAGGCCTACTCCCACTTTCTCTGAATAACTGAATTAGGAACAGGAAAGAACAACTAATTGTGCCTCAAATCTGCCGATTGTTTGTGAAATTTTCCTGGGCCCATTTCATTTAGAGGGTTTAAGGGTTTCATTGAGATTGGGTAAATAATGTAATGCATTGAGTCTGCCTTCATATGGCCTAAAGGTCTGGAGGCTGTTGCCTGGCTGTGAAACCCGCTGGACCAGGATGAGGCTTGCATTCATCTTGTATGTTTATGTTGCATGATTGTTAATAATGAAAGTTTGTTTTCTGAATTGTATCTAAATGTAAGATTGATAGTTGAAGATATTGTTAATGTATATGTTTGAAATAATGTATACAATGTTCATTGAGAGGCTGACCTGAAGACTATTTGAATGGTGAGCAATATCAACACATTCATGGCGGTCAGAAATAACTACATCTTACATTAGAGTAATGAGCTTGACATCTGCAAATTTATTTCTTAATCTTTATTTTTGAATGATAATGTATTCAAGCAAGTTCCAATTTTGTTATTGTTTTTTACCATCTGATTATTTTATTTTTTATGGACCAAAGAATTGGATTTAACATATTTGTACTCGCCTCTTTCACCTCTCGTATTTTCAGCACATCTAGTTACGGAACTAAATTAAATAACCTGTTGTATCTTGTCTTTATTGCCTATTGCAGTGTTCTTTTCTGTCTAGGCTTTGTATAGACCTGCTCGAGAAAACGGATTCTGACACGTTTTGGGGAGAGGAGGAATGCCCTCCAGTTCCGCTGGCTCTCCTAATCAGACACGAGGCGGTTCACATGCTCAATCTACAGGATTTACAACTTTTAAACATTTTGATTATGAAACCGTTTCAAACAAATCACGAAAGGAATCATGAGTAAGTTTATGAAAAATAAAATCATAATACGCATGGTTTGGCTGTATTATACATACTGGCACGACATTAGTTAAATGTGAGGTTTCGCAATCGAGCGACTTCTGCTCCGTAGAGCGGAGCGCGTCCCCGAGAGGACTGTGTGCGCGCGCCAGTGCGCGCTCCCGGTGGTTAGCTAACGCTAGCTCAGAGCGAACGGAAACAAGGAGAGAAAAGACTGCGAGGAGAAGATGGCGGATCCAATGGGTTGCGCTTTGTAAAGACGGCCGCAACCCTTCGATTTCGTCGACCGACGTCGTGAAAGGACTAGCGAACACCGAACTAATACCGTCCGAGGACTCAATTGTCGGACTTGTGGCCTCGGGTCGCGGGGCTGTGAGTGAACCTCCGGGCTGCGATGAGCGGCTAGCGGACCGCTGCTCCACCGGACCACCTCTCGGGTTATCGCCTTTAGTTCTGGATTACCTGATTATTGCGATTAATCACATTGTTCACTTTGGATTATTCTGATTAATCTCATCGTTCACGGGTCGTGTTGGTTCAGAACGTCGTCGACCTCCTGGGAGTCGCGTTAGATCAGCACGAGCGGCCCGATAAATCGGCATTTAATCGGACTTTGTATGTCCTTTTTATTTGATTGATTCTCATCTAAATTGCCGTAATAATTGGTGGGGATTATGGCGAGTAGCAGCGGCTCCAAAGCCGAGTTTATAGTCGGGGGGAAATACAAGCTGGTCCGGAAGATCGGCTCGGGCTCGTTCGGAGACATCTACCTGGCGATCAACATCACCAACGGAGAGGTACTGGGAACACTGGGAGCACGGAGGACGGACTGGGACTGGTCCATTAGGGGGATTCGATCATTATATAAGGGACTTAACGCTAAGTATGGGTGGAGGTGGGAAGGCCTCGACCCAGCGGCCATCTCTGTTGATCGCCTTAATTCGCTGGTTGCTAAATATAAATATATATATAAATAATATAATATAAATGTATTCCGGTACACTTGATAATGTCCCCGAATCAAACTTGTGTGGGCCATCACAGTGAGCGGATAGCGGCAATGAGCCGACAGACTGGAGCCGTCAGCTGTGTTCAGACCCTGTGTTTCTTTCAGGAGGTCGCAGTCAAACTGGAATCGCAGAAAGCCCGACATCCACAGCTCCTCTACGAGAGTAAACTGTACAAGATCCTCCAGGGAGGCATCGGCATCCCCCACATCAGGTACGGGCCCGGGCTGGGCTCTGGGGGGGAATGCGCATCGACGTCGAGCCTAAGCAGACTGTTCTTTATGACTAAAGCCGCCTGGCCCTAACCCGTCCATGTCCACCGCGGCCCCCGGAGGCCCGACGCGGTGTGACGGGCTGTGGGAGGCCCGACGGACCCGTTCTGAGCGGACGGTGGCGGTGAAGGAGCGCTGCGCTGAAATGGCCGCTCCTCTTTTGTTGTGTTGCTCCAACATGTCTTCCACTCCCTGTTAGAAAATGGCGGCCGAGCAGCAGCCTAACCTTGGCTCTCCGCGGCGGGGTGTTGGCTCGGCCGACCCGATACGCACTACGATGTCGACTGGCAAATGTTTGGCACGTAAAGCCGTTTGCTCTGGAATGGAGAACAAATGATCGCTACAAATGGAAGACTGTCTTCAAATGTTAGCGTCATAATAATTGGCCAAACACGTCTGTTAGTCCAGACGTTTGTTGCTAGAGTGTGAGCACACGTTCTTTTCAAAACCCTTAAACGCATTGCTGTTCGTGTAGTTAATAGTTTGTAAATGACTAGTTGATACAAAGGAATAAGTTACGACCTATTGCCAAATGGACAACACATTAAATGTACCACAGACAACCCTTTAGTCGTCGCATATAATTAAGATTCAGAAGAACAATGTATTTGTTTCGTGAGGTAGAGACGGGTGCTGGTGGACTGCTGCAGACAGGTGAAATGTAAAATCAAGGCCTATTAACCTGGGTTTCAGGTAAAAATGAAAGACAACCTGTTATTACTTTATGCTCCTTGTGGGAGTAAGCTAAAGTGTTGGCCTCAGTAAGTATAGTCAAACATTCTGGTGGTCTTCCCACCCTGCTGAATATTTCTGTTCTCTAAAATGCACACACACCCTGACTATTGGCAGCCAGCCCGATGGCTGCTGGCTGAAACTTGATCTCCTGTGTTCGTTCAACAACTAGGACATAGTGTCTAGTAACCCCTTTTGGCAAATTAGATCTGTAGCCTATGGTTGGGTTTAGGGGTGCACTTGTCTTGTAGTCAACACCCCAAAATAATTGCACCAATCTACCTTCATGTGGGTACTAGTACTTATAATAATCAAAATCCCAACTGTGTATAGCCTCACTCAGCTTAGTGCATGTTTTTTGGTGTGTTTTTATTATTGTAAACAATGGCTAATGAAGAAGTCAGCTAGTCTTCCTTCTAATTTCCGGATCTACAATCTGTTTTTAATTAAAGAGCAATGCATTTTATCAACTAGCCAAATACAGCATTTGCTAAATTTGAATTATGTACACTTGGAAACTCCTACTCAAATTAGTTTGTTAATTAGGTTGATGTTGTATAATGCACATCTTCTGCAGTCATTGCAAAGACTGAAAAAAGCACAGACAACCACCTTAAGCAAAGCGAAGCCACTGCAATATGGTAGAACCTGTGTAACCTGCTCGTCCTGATGCTCCTTCCTCACCCTTCACCCACTTTGCTGCAACAGTGATTCATAGAATGAAAAAGCAGGGCTGGGAGTGAACTGATATACACAGCTGATTCATTCTTAGTGGGCTGCTGAGCTAAAATAATTAGTTTTACTTTGTTAGGTCTGGTCATTTGCGTCTCAATTCCTCTGTTAAAGGTCATTAGATAAAAAATGGCTAAACATAATGGACTGCAAAACATTGTTAAACTTGGGTCCTTGATTGCAATTCCCACCAAAAATCTGGTTGAACCTGAATACGGCAGTCACCTGGTTTCTAAAAGGCCACAAGACGTGTAGGGCCAGGCTAAGAGGTGGAGGGGTTCCATGATTAATTCTGTGCACCTGAAGGTCTGATATTCATAACACACTCGGCAGAAATACAAAAACCAGATCATGTTTGTTTACTAGATGGCGAACGGTTTCCTCCGGTTTGGTTTAGACCGTGATGTTTGTCTCACCACGGGGGGAGATTTATTTAATAAACTACAATTGGAAAACGGGAACACTAACTTACTAACTTTCATTTACCAAGTAAACGTTTAGTTTAGATCTTCAATTAAGTAATTTAATCTGGATGAAGGGAAGGTGTTATCCCAATGGTTACGACTCAAGTAACGATGATGTTGAAAATTAAATGTACTGAGTTATCCAAAGGCCCCAAGAGGCTTATCCCTCACTCGGACAGCTAAACAAGCCGCCGTTCAGACGTTTTACTAAAGATCGGCCCCTGTTTTGTATGCCGTCGTCTGTCATCTGCGTCTTTAGGCTGTCGATCCAGTGTATATAAACCGTGTCAAATATTATGGTTGGATTTAGCCCGCTGTCCCTTCCTCAGGTGACCCATGGAATGAACTGGTTGCGTAGCTTAACACTTAGGACGCTGCTGTGAAATTTTGATTGTTTGGAATCGTACAATAACTTTATAAGCAGTTAACAAATCGGGAGTCAGACACACAATGTTTATTTTACCTTTCCTTTGAGTGATTTATTCATCTGCTGGTCCGAGCAGTTACCATAATTATAAACTACATCTGCAAAAAGTCCACTGGTGATTTGCAATGTTTTAGTCCAATCGCCTAACTGCATAACTTGCTGTAGAAAATACGTGTTAAGAATAGTGTACTTTTATCCTGCATGATCTCTGGGATCTCAAAACCTAACCGGGTTAACCGTCAGAGGGCTGACCAAATACCTTTGTGTTTGTGTTTACAGGTGGTATGGACAGGAGAAGGACTACAATGTTCTAGTCATGGACCTGCTAGGACCCAGTCTGGAAGACCTCTTCAACTTCTGCTCCCGGCGCTTCACCATGAAGACCGTCCTCATGTTGGCCGATCAGGTACAATGCGTTACTTGTTTTCTTATTCTTTTACATAATTTATTCATAAACCTTAAAGGAAAAGAAAAGCCCCATGCACCATAACAAGTAGGAGGAAAAACTAAGAAGATCTAAGCACAATCATTTATAATTTTAGTCTATCAAGTTAAATGCCAAATATTTAATAATCTCCAGAAATGTAAAATGTAGAATAACAATTTCAGGGCACAAGCCTGCGTCCATTTATCATGTGGAGGCAAGGTAATTTCTTCCTAGGTCGCATCAGTGCCAGTATTATACATAGGTAGGAGTAGGAGGAACGTAGGAGGTGTTGCCAGTAGAAATGAACCCCCCATATCATGACAACATTTGACCACTTATGAACAATCAAATAAAGGGCAGCAACCAAATGTGCTAGGGTGCCCCCCAATTGAAAAGGTAGTGGCATCAATACCACCGGTAGAAAAGGTGAGCTTTGGGCCCACAATCTCAGTGCTCCACTTACTCTGAATGTGTTTCTGATTCTACCTTTTTTTATGACCAGATGATCAGCAGAATCGAGTACGTGCACACAAAGAACTTCATCCACAGAGACATTAAGCCAGATAACTTCCTCATGGGCATCGGACGACACTGTAACAAGGTAGGGCGGCAAAATCTTTCCAGTGAATACATTGTTGCTTGATACATTTGGCCCCTAGCTCCCAGACAATTCCATTTACAAATCTGCAGGTTAACTTCACTTTTCACTTTGGTTTCAGTTGTATAGAATAGAGACTACAGCCATTAATAATGCATACTTTTGATAGATTTATTGTGCATTTCAGTACTGTTAAGATACACACTTTTTGATGTACTCCCATCAACTGAAACATGCCCATCCTCTTAAGTCAATCAGTTAAATGCCCAAATGACGACATGAGTGGCAAAGAGAATTTAACATTGGAAAGAGGCACACAAATGGGAAACTAAATCTTAACTCTTTCATTTTTTCATCATTAATGTCAAGCTCAGTCGACCTAAACTATATCGCTCTTTAAAATCCTTCTGCCCTTTACCTAGTTGATAATGGATTGTTGTCCTAGATAGAAGATTAAAATCATTTAAAGCCTAGGGTAAAAGGTCTAACTGTAAGACTAATTATTAGGGGCCTATTAAGATATTAATAGAATTAAAGAGCTAGAAGTAAAGATGTATGTTTACGTTATATAATGAACTCTAAATTAAATCCCAACTGGCCTTTTTCCAAAATGTTGTAAAATAATTTATTTTCTCCGTTCACACAGTAGAGCATCCACTTTCTTTTTCCTTATTGCTTTGATTTGTGTGATTTGGTCAAAGATACTCGCGTTGCCTGAACTTATTGAATACCCTGTACTTGTGAGCCCTTGCAGACAGGCAACATTTGGCTACGCTAAAGCAAGTCCTTAATGAACATTAGCTGTAACCCTTTTTACTTGATCACACTGATATTAAATATATTGGTGTAGTAATCCTTGATGAATCCCAAGCTCAATTTTTGAAGTGTACTTTCAGCTGATTTTGTATTAGATTCATGTCCATATTTGGACACAGAGCAAATGAGTGACTTAGCCATTTTGTGAGTAGTTTGAAAAATCAAGATCTATGCCATGGTCCCTCGTAAAGTTTGTGCTGGGCAAGCACATAGTTGGTGGTGTTCAGAGTTCTGCCTGAGCTTTTCTCTGGTTAATCAGCAGATCTCATGTCTGTTACCTACTGTATTGCACTGCCATGTTCTGTTACGCTGGAATGGAAGGAGAGTGATTACCTATTTGCTATGTAAGCCTTATAAAACAAATGTATATTCAGTGTTCTCATGTCCCTCCAGAATGATTCGGTGGTTTTATGAAACACCAGTGCTGGTCTTCTCTTTGGGTTTTTGGTACTTTACTGACTAAATAGTTTCTGATTAACAGTATTGGAATCCCCCATGTCAATTTTGAATGGGAAATGTGGATATTAATAAGGATGATGGATGTTCCTTTGAGGAAGCTCCAAAGAAGGAGCCGTGCTGAAGAGCTGTAGGTCGTAGGTCGGGGCGTACCGTTGGATACCTCTGCCCACTTGGGCACTGGTCCAATTTACAAAGTGTGTGTGTGTGTGTGTGTGTGTGTGTGTGTGTGTGTGTGTGTGTGTGTGTGTGTGTGTGTGTGTGTGTGTGTGTGTGTGTGTGTGTGTGTGTGTGTGTGTGTGTGTGTGTGTGTGTGTGTGTGTGTGTGTGTGTGTGTGTGTTCTTGGTAATTGAATCCCATTAGAGGTTGAACAAAAGAAACCTACCATTTTGGTAAATATGGTAAAACTATTCAGACATCGTCTTTTGATATATTTGGCAACCATTAGCACATGACCTTATTTACAAAATGATAAATTTCTCTTCATACATCACACACCCTCACCTTTTGGAGCAATAAGTCAATTTTATGCCATGACTACAGAGCTGGCATATAGTTTTGCCAATAATTAAGTGTCAAATAGATCTATGTATTAAATAATGCATATAGAGTTGTTATAAGAATATTTCTAAGGAATAATTTCCAAGATAAGCTTGATGTTGTGCACTTGTCATTCTGTGCCAAATTGATTTATTTAATGCGTTATCGTATCGGGAATTTTGTGTCGACACATTGAAAAGTGTTTTTTGATATGCATCCTTAAAGTTAAAGTTCAAAAAAAAAAAAAAAAAGTTCTCTCAGACTTTGAGTAAAGGCAGCAGGGTGGGTCACGGCTGTAGTCGTGGTTGAGCCATATGATCAGCACCACCTCCCAATTCACATCCTTATTCAGATGTGAATTGGTTTGGACCGGGTGTTAAGACCCCAGGTTGACATTGTCCTATGTCCAGTTGTAAATCAGACATGATTTTCGTTCAACGCGCCTCAACTATAATTTGACATCAATTATATCCCATACGAGTGTTAGGAAGTTTCATGACTGTATCTTGGTATTTCCCACACCAGTCAGCGCATATACAGTCACACGTCTAGACGGCTGTCTCCAATAGGGCCCATAAACGAGTTAATCCACAAGTTAAGGTTCAATGTTTGCTGAAGCGTGCTGTGGGGATTCTGTATATTCAATGAGCCGTGAGGCTAATTATAGGTGTTTTTACTGATCGTAAGGTGGCATTAACATTTTGTATATACCGCCCCCATGCTAACAGCCTTTAAGATAGACAGTTAATTTAGTATATACCCCCCCCCAGGCTAACAGCCTTTAAGATAGACAGTTAATTTAGTATATACCCCCCCCCCCATGCTAACAACCTTTAAGATAGACCGTTCATATTGGATCAGACTGGATCCTGTATTGCATGAGCCACTGGTTGTAAGGGAGCAGATCAGTGGGGGGTTGTTTGTTGGCACTATTGGTGAAGGATGCAGCTATTTTTTCAAATGAATATCAATTGATCGCCATATTTCAGGAATGCATCTAGACTACGGGAGGTGAGCTTCACAAAAATCATGGT
Organism: Micromesistius poutassou; assembly: GCF_964030765.1. NCBI lineage: Eukaryota > Metazoa > Chordata > Actinopteri > Gadiformes > Gadidae > Micromesistius > Micromesistius poutassou. The sequence continues at coordinate 16,880,590 of NC_140276.1, read as the reverse complement.
GGTTTTACACGGGAACATAGACAAAGTCCCCAATTCACCCGGGTTATTTAGTTTAGAACAAACCGGCCAATCCTTTAACGGTGGAAAAAAACGGCACGTGCAAGGGCACACAAACGCATGATGAGTTGGTGTTTATGGTTCAATCATTATTGCATGGCACCTTGTAGGCTAACATCTATCTTTTAAACCAGGGTTGAAACAATTTTGCTTGGAAAAGCGCTTGATGAGTCATTCAACCTCACTGGGGCAAGGAGTGCCAACACTATGCTTTGTCTTGGTTGGACATCACACTAGCTGTTCAGAACAGGTACCAACACCTTCAATTTAAACTTTGAATAGACTTTTAGGGATACTAAAATGTCAAAGTGCTTTTCTTATCTTAGTGCTGTTCTTTCCTTACCTCACTGGTTTAGACTTATGCTGCTGCAGCCAAGTTAACTTCCTGCTTTTCCCTGAAATTCTTCTTCAAACATAATTATATATTTTCTACCATATAGCCATGAAATGTGATTATTTATTATTGCATATAGCACTGTAACTACCATTTTATTTTACTGCTAATATTGCACAATTTGGTTTAATTTTGTTCTTGGAAGACGGCATGAAGAACTAGTTTTATTTTAATGAGAAATGCAAACCAATGTATGGCATATATCCATATGTTCTCTGCCATTAGTGAGGCCTGGACCCACAGCCCTCCCTCTCCCTGCTCTGCCCCATCTATTCCTAACCCTCCTTTGCTCTTTTTGGAGCCGTGGTGTTGCCTGTCTGCGCTGGCCTTCTCCGGGGATTGTTGTCTGCTTATTAGATTTAGAATTAGTATGAGTTGACCCTGCACTTCAGGTATATTGGGCAAACTTGACATACATTTTGAAACAAGGATAGTCCTCGTCTTTGAACATAAGGTTTTCTGCCCAAAGACGCTCCACACAATGGGAACATCATACCTGTCCCTCAATGACTTAAATCAAAACTACATTTTGTCTAAATTTTGACTAATAATTTGCCCATTAAGCATGCGGCCAAAACCGAAGTGCTAGTTTTACCCATACTAAATGTTGTTGAAGGTGGTTAGAGCCTGTGTGTTGTTGACCCTCTACTGTCTGCCCTAGTGTTTAGACTCTTCAGTGGGGAAGAGGAAACGAAGCTTGGCTGTTAGCTCTGCTCAGGATCCATCTTTCTCAGGATTAAACCAGGTGTGACCTTTTACCATAACACTAGCTCTCACTACACCAGTTCACTCCTATACAGTACTGTATAGCAGCGAAATATGAGGGCTACTCGCACCATGACCTCAGCCGTGCTTACACATTACCAGAATATTCTGAATGGTAATGAGCAGAAAGGATATCTTTCCATTTCTATCCCTAACCTAACTGGAATCTAGAGATAAGCCTGTTTCAAACTCTATCCCTTAATAACATCAGTTAAATATAGCTAGCGCAATACAATAACTACTCTTAATATAACTTTGGTCTCAGCTGTTATACAAGATATTGTTGTTTTAGCAAATGGTTATTTAGACAAATAACAGATCTAATTTTGGTTGCTTTGCAGGTAACTAAATCAAGAATTACATGAAGTCACATATTTGTATGGGGTAATTTTGACTTAAATATCGTTGTCATTCGTAAGGTAATGTATTTGACTTTAACTGTAGTGATTATATAACGTACCCTGACCCATACCCCACCTCCACTGCCAGACAGCAGGGAAGTGGGAGTTATTTGTTGTCTGTGCCATAAAGGGAAACAGGGCTTTTTATAATGGCTAATGCCTAATGTTTTTTGTTTTTTATTCTCCGTTAATATACTGCTTATTCAAACTCGGCCCCTCAGTAAGATCAATGGAAAAAAGAAAATCACGATTTAATGATGAGTTGGCTCCCTCCACAACTCTGATGGTTTGTTAACGTTGTCCCTGGTCAACATCCATAGTTAAAACCAGAAGGGCTTCTATGCCAAGGTGCATTTATTCAGCTGTGGAAACATGTACTACCAATGGGTCAGCAGTGACTTACATGACAGGAGGGATGTGTTTATGTATAGTGCAATTGGCTGACTTATTGCAGTAAAACACCTTTAAGACCTGCCACAATACCAAATATCTTACAATTCTGAATCTATAGCTAACCAACAACTAAAAATAGTGAATAGAATATACATATAGGCCTAATCCACATCTTGCATTAGTTTATTTTTAAATGTATGTAAAAATGCTCTTCTATCCATAAATATTTCTAAGTTTATGTTTATCAGTGTTGGTGTGATAAGTGCTTTTACTTTTTCAAATCCAAGCAATCGGTTAAAGTCTTTGACTCATTCACACTGCCTGTTCTTCTTCTTGGTGTGTAGCTGCTTACTCTGCATGTTTAGCGTAGGTAGCAATCAGCCAGTTCCTCTACAATAGGGTAGCCTCATGCTTATTATGACACCATTCGTCAAATATCTAGTAGACATTAGAATCCTATAAAAATACCTTCACCACTCGCCAATATGACTGGGTTGGTTGCGCGCTATAATCCAAGGTATTCCAGGCGGGTAAACAACAAATGTGAATCATTTTTTCAATGTCTGTCTTTACACAATGTGTGCACGTGCTGAAGGATTCACACTTCTTGAATAGAGCCACTGATCTGCAGTTAACCTCTTTATCCTGAAACACCCGCTAGAGTTAAGCCCTCCCCCCAATGTCAAAGACGTCGTGAGGCATTTTATTACATGAGAAAGTGTCATGTGTGGCGACTAGAACAATCCTACGTCAAACTTATCGAGTACTAGCCAATGAGGGGCAGAGGGGGCGAGCTTCACCCTCTGTCTGATAAACTCCAAGCAGCCTGGAGAACACACTGTAAGGCTAGCTTCGCCTCCAGGCAGCCTGGAGAACACACTGTAAGGCTAGCTCCGCCTCCAGGCAGCCTGGAGAACACACTGTAAGGCTAGCTCCGCCTCCAGGCAGAGAACACACTGTAAGGCTAGCTCCGCCTCCAGGCAGAGAACACACTGTAAGGCTAGCTCCGCCTCCAGGCAGAGAACACACTGTAAGGCTAGCTCCGCCTCCAGGCAGAGAACACACTGTAAGGCTAGCTCCGCCTCCAGGCAGAGAACACACTGTAAGTCTAGCTCCGCCTCCAGGCAGAGAACACACTGTAAGGCAAGCTCCGCCTCCAGGCAGCCTGGAGAACAAACACTAAGCAAACATTTACATTTAGCAGACGGTTTTATCCAAAGCGACTTACAACGGTTAATACTCACCGACGGCGGAGTCGACCACGCAGGGCGACAGCCGGTGAGTCAGGAGCAGTTAGGGTTAAGTGTCTCGCTCAGGGACACATCGACACTAGGAGGAGCCGGGGATCAAACTAGCAACCTTCCGGTTACAAGTCAACCTGCTGTACCTCGTGAGCCCACCCCAGCCAAACCTTTTGTTAGTATAGTGTGTGTATTCTCTGACCACTGTTGTTGATGCCTGTGTCCGAGTTATACTTCCTGTACACTATTTGTATCACACTACCCTGTGGCCAATTACATATACAACGTCGCTCATTATAACGCTGATGCACAACTGCACTACAAAATAGTATCAATTGCTGTGGGCGATGACAAGCCCCCTTTCCTAAAACTCATAATACATTTAGAGTTCCCGCTGAAAGAGGGGGTTCACTGGCTCTTTAAACCCTAATGATACTAGTAAGTACTATAAGTAGTACTTATAGTACTTATTGTATCGGCCAGGACCCAATGATACTAATAAGTACTTCTTATAGTACTTATTGTATCAGCCAGGACCCAAATGCAAGTACATGGTCTGAGCAAAAGTGGAATTGGTGCATCCCTGCTACTAGGGGTGCCCACATAATGTCACCTGGCATATCGAGCAGGTCTTGATAACAAGTGATTAAAGTAATTATGGAGCTGAGTGGGACTGACGGCATATGAGGCAATTTCAGTTTTGTAAAAAATGGTAATTAATTTTGATCACACCTTAATGTTTTGACTGCTCGAGCCTGAGCATTTATCAGTTTAATGAAATACCACAAGGTATCCTTTCCATAGTCTCCATTGCATCCATAGTGTTAAATTCATTAAACTATCGCTGTTATATGTAATCATTCATCTCCATGGCAGTCGACGCCATGAGCCAATGTTACTTGCATTGCAGTAGACGAACATAGATAGCTTTCTATAACATGACGTGCAGTTATATCACAGAAGTTGAATTGAATACCAACATTCTCCAAAAGAGGGATCAAATACTTTAAGTTATCACAAAGGGAACGACCTCAACCAATGTCTCAAACATGAATGTATTATAGAACACGTCACATACACGCCCACTAAATCTTACTTTCTACAATGTGTTAGTACATGGGGTATCTTGGTTAAAGGACTGTCGCTGACATTCAGCACCCCTTGACTGTCGGGGGGAAGAGGGGCTCTGAATCCTTAGTGAAAGGTTAAATTCCCAGATGTGGCCATGGAGAATTTTCTGTTAGCACAACCTTTATCTATTTTTCTATGAGACTATATTCAATATCATAGCAAAAGGGGTATTGCAACTGAAATATCCCAAACCGAATCGATATTGAATAGAATCGGCAACTAATCTATCAATTAATTCCGAACCATGTGAATCGGAATAGAATCACTTCGGAAAATCAGTGGCGATGCCAAGCCCTAGCACAGCTGTACTGCAATGCTGGTCTGAGTGTTCTATTTGGAAACAAGACCCTCTTGTCAATGAAGATCCACTGCTTTAATCAGAAAAGTGTTGAACATTGTGCAAAGTTTCAATAAAATTCAAACTATTCTGGATGAATTTTACCAGAAAAGAGAACTTAATTGGAGTATATTACCCAATTAGAAGCCTGTTATTAATAGGTATTTGATAGAGTAGGAGGAGTGCGAAAAGTTGATTTGTGAGGTAAGGGATTTCATCATTGATCAACTGAATGTAAGGTGTTTAGAGGAAAGACTGAAGCCTGTTTAGAGGGTTTGACTGAAGCCTGCAAGAAAGCTTCAGTCAAACCCCATCAAAGCTTTTAGTCCAATCACATTTTATACATTTTATTCAACCGCCAGTGCCTCCACATCTTTCATCACAAACCAACTATTCGCTCTCCTCCTATATTCTCCTGAATGATTTATATTTTTCTTTCTGATCATTGTTCCCCATACAATGAAAGCAGTATGTCTTCATTGGAGCTTTGTGGGTCGCGTTTCCAATGAGCGCTCGCACACCAGTGCAGCCACACAGCTGTAACTATATATAGATATAGAGATAGAGATATATAGATATAGATATATCTATAGCTATATCGATCTCTTCCTGTTTCAAACCACTTTTAAGCAGACTTGATTGAAAAGGGGGCTGATCGTTTAACTTTGATTGTGAAGCATAGCGCCCCCTGTGGCTAATTTCCAAATGACTGCCAATTTTTACAGAATCAAAAAATGTAATATTTAAGGTCGGCATGATTCAGTCTTTGGGGTAACTGTCCATTTTTCAGGATTTGTTTTCAAGGTTTTCAAAACTTAAGTTATAGAAAACTATCCAGTTGGCTTTGTCTTGAGGCCAAAAGGTTTATTATGTCAGATAAAGCCCGGTTTACATAATTATGTATGTCATTTGACGACTCAAACGGCTTCTTTTAATTTTCAAGTATACATCATTTGGTCTATAAAATGAAACCAAACTCCCAACAATGTCTACTTAGTTTTTTACGGCTATAGCCACAAAATAATCTGTTTAACCAATCCCATTCGGGTATCTTTGTCAATTTCACCATGGAGACTGTACAAGTTGTCGGACATGGCGGAGGTAACAGCCTTTTTAAGTTTCTCAACACATCTTCTTGCAGCATCCATAGTGGTAAACTACAATCATATAATTATAATCATCGCTGTCTTTTATAAATGCATTGATCATTCATCTCAATCGCAGTCTACCCAACAAGTGAATGTTAAATAGCACGATGGTATCAAAAAATGATATTCACATTTTAATAGTAATTTTAGCAATCGATTAGTATACTTTTTTTTCAACTCTTCGGTCTATATCCTACTCCTGAAATCCCAACCACCCTACTATGCAACCACACGAAAATACGATACAGAATAACAAGAATTGGCAGCAGTGCTTTAATGAAGATGCATAAGGAAATGATTGTGTAAATTAAGTTTATTATTTTATAACGAGGGCTAGTGGCAATCACAATGTCTTCACAGCCCTACCACACAGTGCCCGCCTTGCTTTTAGACATTTGGGAGGCATGTCTCTCGGGGACAAGAGTAAAAGTCTAAGACAAATAAGACGTCTATATAACACGTGTACAAGAATGTGTCACTTGCCCCAGTGGTTATTTAGAAAATCCTTTGTTTCCCCAAAACTTTCACTGTAAAGAGAAATCTATGGAGATGGACCTTATGGGTCCGATCGACGTCTCCCCGGCGGCCTGGCTAGTTGTTTGACCACAAAGCACCCCTATTGGCAGAATGGGACCAAACCTTTGGAAGAGCTGCTATTCTGGGATACATATACAGTGGACAAATTTGAAAACATTTTCCCAGTCACAGTATATAGGATAGATAGTGCTCCTAAATAAAAAACAATTCTCACAATTTTAAGTATCCAAAATTACTTCAACAAGTTTAAGGAAATAACATAACTAGTCTCATCCAGCGTTCTATTCATTGATTAAACGTAATCCCCATTGAGGCTGGCTCCACGGCCATCGCTCTATGACCTCTCTGATGCTCAACATATTCAGCCGAGTGGTCAGTGTTCTAATAAACGTCTTGGACATTGATCTGTATCGCACAACAGGAAATAGTTGTTTAGTCAGTGTAGCCTTTTTCATGTCCTGTTTATTGAAATAGTTTGGATCCCACACATTGCTGGTTTAAATGTGCCACCTTAAATTTGGAACTTGTGTAAAATCAGGTATGAAAGGGTTCTAGTAGGAATGCATGGAACTGCATATACTATCTATAGCCTGCACAGTCTCTTTAAACTAGAGTTAGCTGGAGTCCTCAAACTACGCTTCCCTATTAAAGCTAGTAGCAGAAACGTGATATAAATGTTCCAAAGGAATTATTAATCATCAAAGCTTACTACTTTCACTTGGTTGCTGGATTCACTTATTAGTTCAAACTATTCTGTACCAACACCATCACTAACAGCTAGTCACATATTATGCTATGGCTCAAAGTTCAGCAGCTCATTTACCTTTCTTAACCCATCCCACCCTAACCTTCAGTTAGGGTGGAGATGGGTTGACAATAAATCTATATGAAACTCATTGTAGAATTTCTGACAATCATTTATATGTCCAACCTTTTTGGACATGTGTTTTCCTTCTCTTCAGCTATTCCTCATTGACTTTGGGCTGGCTAAAAAGTACAGAGACAACCGAACGAGGCAACACATCCCCTACAGAGAAGACAAGAACCTAACGGGCACGGCCCGCTACGCATCCATCAACGCACACCTGGGGATCGAACAGAGGTCTGTGGCAGGCGTCCACTCTCAGCATAGCATGTTCTTCTTAGGTTAAAATGTCACACTTAACGTTTGGATACTGGATATTATATATATTTTATTTTTATCATGTTTTCGTAGAAACCTGATACTCAACTACTTTGTGGACGTTCTGTGTGGTTGTTTTTCCCAGTCGCCGTGACGACATGGAGTCGCTAGGCTACGTGCTGATGTACTTCAACAGAACCAGTCTGCCCTGGCAGGGATTAAAGGTAGAAGACTATGTGATATTAGGCTTGTTTTATGCATACAGTACAGTAGTGCTGTTGATGAGCTTGGTAATCAGACATCATTCAGCTGACGATGATAATACATAAGACTGCATTGGAGTGTCCACCCTTGAACACGGTTTGTTGTGATGAACTGTACTGTTGATGTCGCCTACATGTTCCTCAGGCTGCAACCAAGAAGCAGAAGTACGAGAAGATCTCTGAAAAGAAAATGTCTACCCCTGTAGAAATTCTCTGCAAGGTGACTAGAACTCCAATTGAACACTTCTGGATATAGACTGGCCTTTTGGTTTTCCCTCTGGGTGTTGAGCTTAATGCTGTTTATTGTGTTCAGGGTTTCCCAGCAGAGTTCGCCATGTATCTGAACTACTGCCGCGGTCTGCGCTTTGAAGAGGCCCCGGACTACATGTACCTTCGCCAACTGTTCCGCATCTTGTTCAGGTATTTTACATGAACAAAGAGACTAAAGAGTTCTCTCTCTGTGTGTATGTCCATAAAGTCAACCCATTCAAACATAATCAGCACGATCAAGGATTGAATATTTAAATATGTTTGAAATGCACTTGGTAACCACAAGAAAACTATGAAAGAATATATTGAAACACAAAGAAATGACAACATAACGGCTACGGCAGGTAGCCATTAGCATGAACGTATTGAGACGCTACGGCAGGTAGTCATTAGCATGAACGTATTGAGACGCTACAGCAGGTAGTCATTAGCATGAACGTATTGAGACGCTACGGTAGGTAGTCATTAGCATGAACGTATTGAGACGCTACGGTAGGTAGTCATTAGCATGAACGTATTGAGACGCTACGGGAGGTAGCCGTTAGCATGAACGTATTGAGACACTACGGCAGGTAGCCGTTAGCATGAACGTATTGAGACGCTACGGCAGGTAGCCGTTAGCATGAACGTATTGAGACGCTACGGCAGGTAGCCATTAGCATGAACGTATTGCAGTGGAGACGATTGTAAGACGTATCAGACGTATTGTAACTGCAATTCAGGAGTGTTTTGGTCCTTAGATCGCTTTGTGTACCACTTTATCATTTTAAAATACAACTCAATATCTGAAGTGCAAAGCATAGAAGGTGGTGAACTGGATGTGTCTCCTCCAGGACTCTGAACCACCAGTACGACTACACGTTCGACTGGACCATGCTGAAGCAGAAAGCGGCCCAGCAGGCAGCGTCCTCCGGGGGCCAGGGCCAGCAGGCGCAGACCCCCACAGGCAAGCAATCTGATAAACCCAAGCCTAACATGAAAGGTTAGTAGAGTGTGTGTGTGTGTGTGTGTGTGTGTGTGTGTGTGTGTGTGTGTGTGTGTGTGTGTGTGTGTGTGTGTGTGTGTGTGTGTGTGTGTGTGTGTGTGTGTGTCCCAAGTGCAGTAGAAATGAGGAAACCCTTTTACATCCATAGCACAAAAACAACCAACTCGAGTTCCTCAGCAGCTCTGTCCTGCTCAAGCAAAGACGTCCTTGGAGAATGGGACGACCAACTTTGCTATAAGTCCTATAAGGAGAATGGGACGACCAACTTTCTATTGCTATTCTCATAAATCCTTTACTTGAGGATAGTGCTTTTATATTTTTATACTATAAATGATTATATTGACTAACCCATTGATTATAGGTGCTGATTATACACCTAATGAATCTCCCAATAATGTTATATCAACCTTCTCTGTCCCGTTTCCAGTTGGTATATTATTGGAACAGATCAGGTGTTACTCAACACTGTTACCAGTGTAACAGTAAGGCCCCTCTCAGGCACTGTTCCACAGTATGGTTACTTAACACTGTTACCAGTTAACAGTAAGGCCACTCTCAGGCACTGTTCCACAGTATGGTTACTCAACACTGTTACCAGTGTAACAGTAAGGCCCCTCTCAGGCACTGTTCCACAGTATGGTTCGCATTTACGGTGGAAAAGCGTCACCTACAGTTGGGACAACTGCAGAGTATAATTTTTCCCCTAGTCATGTCTTCCAAAGATATCATTTGTATCTTAACTGAAGAAAAAAAATTATCATTAAGTTTTACACAAATCATCCTTTGATAAAATTTTTTATAGAATATTTTTTTCAGTGCAAACATATTCCGGTGTGGGTGTATCCTAATGGAGCTCCCCTTTGAAGTTTTATGATAAGCAGGAAGTGAAAATACACAAATTGTAGACAGGTTCTCGTGCTCCAACTTTGCTTTCTATATTGATATTGGTGGGATATAAAGACCCAAAATAGAAACTAGACTGGAAAGGTATTCTCTTTTCAGATAGAACATGTTATTCCTATGGCAAGCCGTGACGTAACCGTCCCATCTGGACCAAAACAATCCTGAGGAATGATAGCACGTGTGTCTGCAATGTGAAAACCAACCTAAACATTACAAAGCTTCTCTTGGGTGTTAGAGAAGGCTGATCTACTCCAGTGCTTCCTGAAACTGGATGTGTTGCTTTCTGCCTCCCTTTTCTGTTTGCATCAATTACCAAAGGTGTCCCTTGGGATTATGTTCGGTCATAAACCTTTTTTTAATTCTACTCTTCCATCTCTCCTCTCTGTAGGTTTCTAAGCGCTTTCCTGTCCGGAGGCAGACGGCGGCGGAGGGACTCCACAGTAGCACCATAATCATTGGCGACTAGGACCAGCCCTTGCCCAGAGTGCTTTATTCTCCCCACCACCACCACCAAACAAACTTTCTCCTTCCATAATTACTATGTATGTAATGGATATATAGATATACAAATGCCTCTGTTTGCAGCAATATCTATATATTGGTATGTATATAATATTCTCCACTTTGAAGAAAGAAAATAAATGAAAGCTTTTTGTTGGGGACGCGGAGGCTGAACATCTTCTTTTCCCACCTCTCCCACTCCCAGTATCCTCCCACTCCCAGTATCCTTTATTCTTTTGGTTTCTTGGGTAACAATAGTTGAACAATTTAATTGCTCTTGTAGTCCTTCCCTTCCTTCCAGTGACATTGTGTAGACCTGTTAACCCGCGTGTGACCTGTTTTATACCCGCCTCAGTGACATTCAGAAAACATTAAGTCAAACTTCTTATTTTTTTGTTTGAAATGAATGAATGATGGAATCCTGGTTATTTACTTTACTTAAAATGTCGGAGTTCTATTCCTTTTTTCCATTCTCTATTTTTATTTTCTATGGTGATAGGAGTGTTGAGCAGCGGTGTTCCTGTTCCAGCTGACGGTCTATAATAGAGTCTGGCTCCTTCTCTTGTAAGAGTTCTGCATTATTATTGAATCTGTTGATACACCTATGGTCTTCTGAAACAGTCTTCTAAATGCCAATAAAAATGTAAAAATTAAATAAAAAGCCCAGCTTGTGTCAATGAAATGTACTAACGAGTAGAGGTCCACGGAGTCTTCAGCCAATCAGAACCGAAGCTCTCGGACTGTAGGACGATGTCTTTGTGGACTGAGGCCCGCCTAATTAAATCCAGATAATTAACCGTCCAGCTCCGTATCTTTTTAAGATACGGTTAGATCAGCTTTGTTTCAGAGGCAGCCTTTCACTGCAAAACGGATCTGGTAGATCTGCATATAGAAAATGTTTTCTTCACTAAGTACAATGCAGTAGTGTTCAATAGGATTGGTGACTCTTCAAAGTTTTACATGTGTATTTATCTAATATGTATAATTTCTCTTTTTGAATATTAATCACTTGTTGACCTACAATACCTCAAAATAAAAAACTCGAGTGCGCCATATTCCGCGAGCAATCCGACATGCTCGGCCCCGCCAAGCGCGTGACCTTCAGCGCGGCCCTCGCCTGTCATTCATTTTGTATCGGGGGCGCGCTGGAGGCGTCGGGCAAGGGATTCTGGGAAGGCTCGCGTGCGGGCTTCCATGGGGCGGGCGGGTGGCCAATCTAGTTTTCGTAGGATGGTAGCGGGGCAAGTCCCGCCTTTTTGGCCTCTGATTGGTTGGAAGGGCTCCTCCGATTGGTTATGGCACAGGGCAGGCTGGCTAGTCCACCACCAACAGAAGAAAACTGGTGTGTTTTCTACCATTGACTGACTGCGGCTTCATTCATCTGTGGTAGCCTACTAAAAATGACCGTCATGCCTTTACTTTGGTAATAATTTGGCCATAATAGTTTCGTTAAATAGTTTATGTTAAGCAGGCAGGATGCAAGTTAGGACCAACACATCTCTCGTCCCCTCAGGGAGCCTTAATGGACTATGTGTTGACGGTTCTGTTAATTGTACTGCTGTCATAAGACTATTTGCTGGTTCGGAAAACGTGGAGCCTAACTGTTAGAGGTTGTTGTCAATGTTACTCCACTGCAGTGTACAATAGTCGCGTTACATTTCTCGCTGCTTTCTATACCTTGTTCCCTCTGTGTAATGGTGTGACCTGCACTGCATACAGCTGGGCAAAATAGTGCAGTTTTATTCAATGCATAAGTCGGCTTATGTCCTCTTTAATAGGACGCACTTATCACTGTTGGATTGAGTTCGTTTACTTCTGTTGGTGGTAGACTAGTCGACAGCCTGCCCTGTGCCATAACCAATCGGAGGAGAGCCCTTCTAACCAATCAGAGGCGAAAAAGGCAGTACGTGCCCCTACCATCCTACGCGGGCGGAAGGGGCGGGGAACGAGCTGAACTTCAGTTGATTTTATGCAAATGAGTGATGGTTTTAGCTTTATTGTGAGTTATGGCGCCCCCTGTCCTTTAGGCCTGGTAATGCGCGGTTTATATACGTGTGCCAACTTTGACAACCCTAGTAGTCGGCCTGCGAAATGGTGAGCGCTATATATTAAAAATATCCCGCTGAGCACCTGAAACAGTGGTAATTTTAAACTAGGTATCCTGCTCCGCCTTTGAGAAAAGTAAAGCTCAGACACGTCGATTTGGAATTTTCCCCGTACGTCGTCATAAGGGGAAAGGTTACCTCCCCTTTCTCTGCTTGGCCCGCCCAGAGAATTTGGTCCAATGAGCAATGAGACAATGAGCTACGACCGTGCAAGCGCCACGTGTGTGTGTGTGTGTGTGTGTGTGTGTGTGTGTGTGTGTGTGTGTGTGTGTGTGTGTGTGTGTGTGTGTGTGTGTGTGTGTGTGTGTGTGTGTGTGTGTGTGTGTGTGTGTGTGTGTGTGTGTGTGTGAATACCACACACTGTAACGCAAGTGTTGTACACTTCTTTGTTATTTGGATAACCGTTCTGCTGGGGTGGTGTTATGGTGCATAACACGCAACACAATAAAGCAGCCTTGCGTAAAGCTCCCATTTGGTGTAAAGACTAGACTGCGTCAGGTCTCTGACATCTGGTTCTGGTTCTTCCACAAAGGGACTCGTAGTGGGGGTTATCTCGGCCATAGTGGAGAAGGAATTGGGGTAAAAGAGCTTTGGCTTTGACTCCCTGAAGTCCAGACTGAGCCGCGACGTGGAGGAGGAAGGGATTGTTGCCCGGGATTGTCTTCTGCTAGAGCTCCGCCACCAGAGCTCCGCTCCCGGACTCCCGCTGGCGGAGCCTCAGCGGGAAACAATCCGGGGCAACAATCCCTTCCTCCTCCACGTACTTCAGATTGACGTGGAAGTGGAGAACCAGAGACGTCGGAGAACCCAACGCAGTCGTTTGAGATTCATAATATCGTCTGGAGGCACACACAGCCTTTGGCCATAATAATATAATAATATTTTATATATATATATATATATATATATATATATATAATATGATATATATATATATATATCATATTATATAGATATCTATATATTATATGATATTATTTAGATATAGCGCTTCAGGACTCCAACCGGACCTCCCACCTCTCTCCTCCTCATTAGCATTTAAAGCTAATTCTGCACCAAGGCTGAATTTGGGGAAAGAGACTTCAGATACAGTATTAGGGGACCCAAGACCTATATCAAATCATACAAAAAGTAGCATCCCATGGGACCTTTAACAAATCAACACACTTTTTTTTTAGAATCAGTTTAATTTTGTCCCCGCTTCGTATATTTTCAGTTGTTTTTGTTGAGGCTAGAGTGTGTGACGTGTGACGTCACACGCGTTACACACTGCGTAACACACACATACTGAATATTATAGCCCACTCAATTCTACACACTGCATCTTCCGGTCAATATAAGGTCTAATGAAATGTGAGCACATAGCCACTAGATGTCGCTCCATTACTGTAAGGGCGTCACTCCAAGCCGACCTACATAAAGGATGTATCCAGGATTCTTGATAATTATCTTCCAATAATAGTCTCACTGGCACTAAAACTATTTCTGTAAAATGTGTCTGTTGGCTGAATGACAAAAAACTTATTCAGATTAATTTATGATGTCCATGTTTTTCCCTCAAATCCCCCAAATTAATGGATTTAGGAAGGATACAATAATTTAAAACATTTTTGAAGTAACGTTGCTGCTTTCAGTTGTAGCCCATTGCAAACGTTGGTGTAAACATGCACACATTAATGTAGGGTAATTATTATAATTATAATATTGATATTAAAGTGATTTATTGCCGTTGTATACATTCTTTACAGGCAGGCGTAGCTAAAGGCTCTTGAATCAGTATAATTAAGTCATTTTGCCAAATGATGTAGAGGTCTTTAATTTACAGGACAACAGTTCTGTTGTCTAAGTCTCTCTAGGTCTCTCTAGGTCTCTCTAGGTCTCTCTAGGTCTCTCTAAGTCTCTCTAGGTCTCTCTAAGTCTCTCTAGGTCTCTCTAAGTCTCTCTAGGTCTCTCTAAGTCTCTCTAAGTCTCTAAGTCTCTCTAGGTCTCTGAGATCAACATCTCAGAGAGTTCTCCTGGTCAACCTCTGGGGAGGCCTCCCCATCTTCTGCTCCTCCCAATCACCTGCTCCTCCCTCCCTGCTCCTCCCTCCCTGCTCCTCCCTCACCTCACTGCTCCTCCCTCCCTGCTCCTCCCTCACTGCTTCTCCCTCACTGCTCCTCCCTCACCTCCCTGCTCCTCCCTCACCTCCCTGCTCCTCCCTCACCTCCCTGCTCCTCCCTCACTGCTCCTCCCTCACTGCTCCTCCCTCACCTCCCTGCTCCTCCCTCCCTGCTCCTCCCTCACTGCTTCTCCCTCACTGCTCCTCCCTCCCTGCTCCTCCCTCACCTCCCTGCTCCTCCCTCACCTCCCTGCTCCTCCCTCACCTCCCTGCTCCTCCCTCCCTGCTCCTCCCTCCCTGCTCCTCCCTCACTGCTTCTCCCTCACTGCTCCTCCCTCCCTGCTCCTCCCTCACCTCCCTGCTCCTCCCTCCCTGCTCCTCCCTCACCTCCCTGCTCCTCCCTCCCTGCTCCTCCCTCACTGCTCCTCCCTCACCTCCCTGCTCCTCCCTCACTGCTCCTCCCTCCCTGCTCCTCCCTCCCTGCTCCTCCCTCACTGCTCCTCCCTCACTGCTCCTCCCTCCCTGCTCCTCCCTCACCCCCCTGCTCTTCAGGATGGAGGCTCTATGAAATGCTTTGTGTCAGATTCTGATTGTTATATTATATATATAATAGTTGAAGGCTAATAGGATGTGCGCTTACATTTGAATAAAATTACTATTCCGGTTTAGCAGAACAGTTTAGCAGAGTGAAACAATAATTCATGTTTACATTTTTAATGAATTAATAGTTATTCAGTTCTTAATAACCAACACAAAGGAAAGACCATTTTTCGGAGCCTTTTTTTATTCAAAGAAAAAATGTAATGAATTGTTTATACTTGCAACAAGGAACACAATAAGTTTATGTATGTAACAAGATATTTTCTCTAGTGAAATAACATATTGGCCATCGCTCCCTACAGCATGGAGCTTCAAACGGCTGCTAAGCCCCGCCCCCAAGAACAGTATTTCCAGGAATCCCGCTTCATGTTCAACAAGGGATTCCTGGGAAAACTGGACCCCGGGAGAAAGGGAACGACATCTTCTTCTTGAAAGCTTCATTTTCTGCCACCGTATAATGGGAACAATTAATACATTTTTGAGCGTAAATATTTGTTATCCTACTTTAGCCATGTGTGGGTCTTCCTCACGTCCATCCGTATGGTAGCTCTGTCCTCTGTCCCGAGCTACAGTGCTTCATCTCAGACTACCAGCTGACCAGAGATGCAGCACTGCACCATGGGCCAGAGGTAAGGGCCAGAGGCATGGACCAGAGGCATGGACCTGAGGCATGGACCTGAGGTATCCATGGACCAGAGGCATGGACCTGAGGTATGGGCCAGAGGCATGGACCTGAGGCATGGACCTGAGGTATCCATGGACCAGAGGCATGGACCTGAGGTATGGGCCAGAGGCATGGACCTGAGGCATGGACCTGAGGTATCCATGGACCAGAGGCATGGACCTGAGGTATGGGCCAGAGGCATGGACCTGAGGTATCCATGGACCAGAGGCATGGACCTGAGGTATGGACCTGAGGTATCCATGGACCTGAGGCATGGACCTGAGGCATGGACCAGAGGCATGGACCAGAGCTATCCATGGACCAGAGCTATCCATGGACCAGAGCTATCCATGGACCTGCTCCACAGCCAACTGACCACATGTGGGATGTGAACACTCATACCAAGTTTTAATAACCAACCTGACCTTCTCATGACATCTTCTTGTGGCATCCCAGCTAAAATAAAAACAACTCATTTAGAAATCCATTCAAGTCTGCTCATTTTGAAAGATCTCTATGGGCAACGGTGAAAGTAATTTTTAAATCAAGTGTTTTGTTCAATAAAGTTTGACTGTATTCACTTGTAAATTGCATGAACAATTTAACACAACCTAACTTAACAACAAATGTGTCATTTTGTTCACATAAAACAAACAGTATTCCAAACAGAAACATGATGGCAGTAAGGAGGAACGATTGGAATATAGTTTCTTAGCCTGCAGATGATAGAGTTGATATTGTCTGTGATAATCACACGTTGTGGAACAGGTGCAAACAGGAAACGTTTGATTCTTTACGTCTGTTACACCACAGACATTTCCTCTCTCCTCCTTTGACATGAATAAATTGTGTGTTTGATTACATAGAAGAGCAACAGCAAAGCCCTTGATGATGTGATCTTAGTGAATGGTTATTTCAATCTTCCAACATGTAGGCAGACAGAAGACTTTCTTTATACTTACTTTAATAAAAGATTCATGCCGTGTCTGAAAGTTATGGTGGCTCATCCCTTTGTCATCCTGCTCCGTGACGTCTGGAATAACCCCTGAATCCACTCAGTTCAACTCCCTGCAACAGAAGACACACATACTATAAATCATGAGTTATAAAATAGTAGCATTAAGAAAAGGGAAAGCGTCCTAATTAGATTTGAATGAACAGGGACGATGGAAGCAGAAGGAGAGAGGGATCAAGTGAGAAGAGTCCTTCAGGAGAGGTCTGTCCCCTCCTTCCTTCCCATAAAAGGACATTTGTATTTTGGGACTGCAGAACGGCCTTTGAATAAACATTCCCCTCTCGGCCTGCGATGGCTCACACTGATAGTTCTTCACTTCCTCCCGATGCAGAATGCCTTCCTCACCCTCTCACTCTCTCCATCTCCCCCACCTCTCACTACACACATTCCCTTTTCAGGTCACAGTGGCTGCAGACAGACATAAAAGGAAATGCATAGAAAGAGGGAGGGCGAGCAAGAGAGACGGGGAGAGAGGAGGAGAACACATACTTTTCAAAGCATGATCTTTTTCCTGTCTTTCGCTTCCTTTGTTTAAACAAGTCTATATTTAGCATACATAAAGACACATTGCATATATATACATGAATTATTCTGAAGGATGTCAAATGTGATTATAATAGTAAACGGTTTCTGCGTTGTTCAGCAGGTATAAAGGACCATCTTACTACTGCTTACTACTGCTTATTACTCCTGTTACAGAAAATACAAGTAAAAGAAAAGCAGCTACAATGTCAGCAGCAACCTGTCTACACTTCCAGCAGTATCTCATGCGTCTATAGCATGGACAGAGCTAGAGCTAGCATCCAGCTGAAACAAACATTTCCTAATATGGCCATGTTAACCCTCTGCCCCCCTCCCCATAACTGGCCCCCAGCCCCCTCTCCCACACACACACACACACACACACACACACACACACACACACACACACACACACACACACACACGTTGACTGGTTCTTGCGGGCCACACTCAGAGAGGCTCTGTTATAAAGACCAATATGTAATCTGTTTACTTCTAATTGCGCTTCTAAAAACAACCCTTTCTCTCCTTTTACAAATTATCTGCACAATAAACAAATTAATAAATAAAACTGCTATTGTAACAATTGTTCCTGTTGAATCTGTCCATGTGTGTGTTTGTGTGTGTGTATTTCTGCATGTGTATTTAGGGTCACAAGAAGTTATGTGAAAGTCCCCTTTCCCCTCTGACTCTGACCCTAACCCATAAACAAACACATCAGCCCTCTCTTCCTGCCTCTCTATTATTCCTAAACATTTAGTTTGTCGTAAACATATTGGTTGTCACGGCCAAAGGGTAATTCAATTGAGAGGTTCATAGTTAATTAATCAAATCATTACTTAAATTAGCGGTATACACCACAGATTATATTCCAGACATATGGACCAACTGTATATACCACTACAGTGGGGTGTGGCATTAACAATATTACCATGATACTGATATTACACTTTTTGTTTGTCTTTTTTTGAGCATTACATTGAAACAGTAACATGCTGACAATTACAAACACATTATGAAAATAGAAAGTATTGAGTAAAAATACGTATTATGAGATTGATTATTAATGAACAGATTTTTTTCCAGCTCCATGTGGTACGATATATACAGTACGCTATGACAGTTTAAGGAGATCCATAGCAGGACACCTCTTCATTATAAACAACTGGACCAGATGTTGATGAGATCTTACCTATTGACCTTCTGAAGGCCTTTGAAGACACACGGTTAGAATGGATCACGTTGTTTACATGAGCGCATCGCTGGACCTCAGCCGTATTCAGCTGACCCTGGAGGGTCTGGAGGTTCTGGTGGGTCTGGAGGTGGGTCTGGAGGGTCTGGGTCTGGTGGTCTGGTGGGTCTGGTGGGTCTGGAGGGTCTGGGTCTGGTGGTCTGGTGGGTCTGGTGGGTCTGGTGGGTCTGGAGGGTCTGGGTCTGGGTCTGGTGGGTCTGGAGGGTCTGGGTCTGGTGGTCTGGTGGGTCTGGTGGGTCTGGAGGGTCTGGAGGGTCTGGTGGGTCTGGTGGGTCTGGAGGGTCTGGAGGGTCTGGTGGGTCCTCTTAGTGAACTTGTTGTATTGAACAGCCTCCAGCAGAACCTAACCCAACGCATCACGCTGCACTGGGCAGATACCACTGAGCAAGTGCATGAAAGTTGCAAACACATCATATCCGTTATAATATACACATCGTATACGTCATAATATACACATCGTATACGTCATAATAAACACATCATATACGTTATATTTTCAGGGTTATTTCAAATGAAACAGTTCAGACAAACATTTTCCTTTTAACATTTTAACAAAACAATGTATATCTGTTCTGATCTCTGAAGCGGTTCTGGGCTCTCTGTACCTCTGTGGTTCTCCTGTGGACTCCTGGTTCTGGGCTCTCTGTACCTCTGTGGTTCTCCTCCTGTGGACTCCTGGTTCTGGGCTCTCTGTACCTCTGTGGTTCTCCTCCTGTGGACTCCTGGTTCTGGGCTCTCTGTACCTCTGTGGTTCTCCTCCTGTGGACTCCTGGTTCTGGGCTCTCTGTACCTCTGTGGTTCTCCTCCTGTGGACTCCTGGTTCTGGGCTCTCTGTACCTCTGTGGTTCTCCTCCTGTGGACTCCTGGTTCTGGGCTCTCTGTACCTCTGTGGTTCTCCTCCTGTGGACTCCTGGTTCTGGGCTCTCTGTACCTCTGTGGTTCTCCTGTGAACTCCTGCTCTGGTTCTCGGGTCTCGGGGTCTGGGGGTCTGGGGGCTGCCGGCAGCGCTCAGTAGTTTCTCTATAGCAGTGACCCCCCCCCCCCCCCCCCCTCCCAGCGTCTCCTCAGGTTCATCAAGGCTGAACATCCCCAGACCACAGCTGGGTCTCCCTCTGCCTCCCATCTCCAACTCACTACCTTCTCATTTATGAAGCGCCCTGTCAGGGAACCATTTCTACCACACCTAATATGGTAACATGGGAGGGGCTTAGTGGGACCCGACCCAACCCCCACCAGCTCTGATTGGTTATTATCGTGGGACTCCCTTGACCTGGGCCCTGTGTAAATGTCTGGGAAGTTTGTGTGTGTGTGTGTGTGTGTGTGTGTGTGTGTGTGTGTGTGTGTGTGTGTGTGTGTTGTGGGGGGCAGTAGAGAAATGGATGAGTGGGAGAGAAGAAATGAAGGAGAAGGAATCCACAAAAATCACCAAGAGTGAAAAAAACCACTGAGAGTAAAGAGGAAGAACAACTGAAGGAGTCAGGCGTTGACATTAGATTGAAAATGGAAGATAAAGCAAGAAGGCAACAGGAACCAACGGCAGGGGGCGGAGAAAGGGGATTGTTTAATGAAAAGGGAGGGAAAATCTTTTGACAATTTCTTCTAAATTTGGACTTTTGTGGAGTAGCGGCGGCCGGACCGCCTCCTGAAGCGCCAGATGGGATCCATTAACACACACACACACACACACACACACACACACACACACACACACACACACACACACACACAGACACACACACACACACACACACACACAGGGCCTTTAACCCGTCCTCTGGTAGTGTGTGAACGGTCACACACACACACACACACACACACACACACACACACACACACACACACACACACACACACACACACACACACACACACACACACACACAGGGCCTTTATAACAAGTTATAACAAGTGTTTCACTTTATTGATGGCTGCTCGTGTCTCTGTGTGACAGCAGCAGGTCTGGATGAATAAAGACGTCTGAATCTGGATCTGAAACATTTGTTGGCCCATATGGAAAGCGTAAAGGATGAAGATAGATTGTAATAAAAACAGAAAAGTAGAAACAGAATAAAGATTAACAGGACGATATGAAACACGGGAAAGGAAGAAGATAACCCATGCCTCTGGTCCGATGTGACGACAGACGCTAAAGCAGCTGTTATTGAGACACGCAACACTTGGATCACCTTCATTTAAATTGTATTTACAGTAAAAGAAAGAGTATTATTATTATTATTATTATTATTGAGTATCAGTCCATACAAAGGTGCAACTGACGATGAACTAAAGTTTAATGTTTTGTGTATGAATGACTGAATGAAGTGATGCCATTGGTCAACGACTAAAGCTGCACTAACAATATGAAATGCTACGCAGTATTTCTAATCCTGGGCTTGAGTAACACTTTAGTCATTTTGCAGATGTTTTTTCCAGATACACTCTTTGTAGTTCAATCATCAGCACCTGGTTATAATGTGTCCAAATGCGTCTGATTATTTTAGACAGAAGAATACCATAATGGCCTAGTTAAAAAGTGCACTGTGTTAAACACTGTAAGGACCTTGATGTCATTTAGTAAGCTACATTTTAATTATTTTAAAATAGCAGTGGAATATATTTTTTAATTGTGTAATACAATGTACAGCCTTTATCTTTATGAATCAATTCAACCTTTAGTAACGGCCCCTGGTACAGTAGGCTATTGCCCTCAGCGACAAAGAGAAGTTAAGTCACGCTAACTAGAGAGAGAAAGATGCACTAGTTCATCTCTGCTCTTTTCTCCTCAGTGTTGCTCTCTGCTCTTGTCTTAATAAGGTAATGTTTATAGAGCGCAGTGTTTACTGCCGCTAAGAGCTCTGGCCGAGGGGTGCAGTCAAGCATGGGCTAATATACACATGGAAGCGTCTAGACAATGGCTGTATGTTACTCTAGACCATGACTCTATATTAGGGATTCACTTCAAATCAGTGTAGAATTCATTCCTGTGCTGCCTTAACACACATTCAACTTCAAATCACTTCAAATGGACCAAATGGACACACATTCAAGAACATCACTTCAAATGGACCAGATCACTAGAATAGAGCGGTAGTAAATGCAGGGGTAAATGAAGCATTGAAACAGAATGGGGTAATAGGGGTGAGAAAGATATTATTAATAACTACACATGTCACAGCAGCTTTTGTGATTGATTGCACCTGCAACAGTAGCCATTTAAAACGGTGACGTTGTGTAACTATCAACTTTACACAAGGGTGTAAAGTTGTCAAAGTCCCGCAGGGTCTTTGATCTGTGATCGATTGAATAATTGCAGGTCATTTGAATAATCGTATTTGGGCTTACCATGCCATTTTTAACACAACATATAAATAAAAAGATATACTTGGCCATGATTACCCAGCATTGTACAGTTGTACATGCTGGGTGATCAGTGTAGCAGTGTACCGCATTCTGGGTAATTTGAGTTTGGTTTACAGTTTTCACGATTTTCCAAAACTTTCAAGGTAAAGAAAAAACTTTCTAGGCAGACATCATGGGTCCTAGAGTAAAAAAGATTCAGCATGTCCAACAAGTATCAGATACCAAGTTTCAGATTTATTTGGCAAGAATTGGCTAGACCTTTTTGGAGACCTCCTAACTCCCGGTCTGCGATGCCCATAGACTCCCAGGGGGTTATGTTTGGAGTGGTTGATTTTTTTAGTGCTTTTGCCAGATTCCTTTTCAATATAAAATAATATAAAAATTAATTTAAAAAAAAAGGTCTGCGATGTTTGGTCTTTCAAAGTAGGAATGCACTGCACTGATATGGCCGACTCTTTGGTATAAAAAAAACTGTAGGAATAATTACGGAATATGGGGTGGAAGACTAAGATGAAATATTTAGAATTATATAATATGTAAGTGTGCAAATAGTTGAAAAGAGTTGAGAATGAACAGAATATGAACAAAATACAGTAAATGTTATAGCAGGCCTATACATTATGGATGTTTTATAAATGTAATTACTACATTGGTTTATACAAATCTATTCTCTAACTTATATATATTATATATGTATAACTTATATATGTAGAGCACAGACAGTTTTCCAATGCCAACACACACCCAAAGTTAGTCAAACTGGGGCGGCATTAGCTCAGGCATTAGCTCAGGAGATAGAGCGGATTGGCTGGTAACCAGAAGGTTCCTGGTTTGATTCCCGGCTTCTCCTACCTGAGTGTCGTGGTGTCCCTGAGCGAGACGCCTCACCCTGACTGATCCTGATGAGCTGGCTGTCGCCCTGCGTGGTTGACTTTGGGTTATCCAGCGCTTTGGATTAAAGCAATATATAAATGGGGACCATTTACAAATCACTGTTGTCATCTGAATCCAAACAGAAAGACGAGGCTGTCGAGTATCAGAGCAGTAGTAGTAGGAGAGATAACACACACACACACAGCGAGAAACTTGGTGAAAGGGCCTACTTTTTTTTTTTTCT
Organism: Micromesistius poutassou; assembly: GCF_964030765.1. Classification (NCBI taxonomy): domain Eukaryota; kingdom Metazoa; phylum Chordata; class Actinopteri; order Gadiformes; family Gadidae; genus Micromesistius; species Micromesistius poutassou. Next base: position 16,857,405 of record NC_140276.1, on the reverse strand, counting down.
TAGTTTTTGAGTTTGTGAACTCGGCCAGCAGTAAGAAATGCAGCCTGTGCAGCGGACACTGTGCAGCCCGGCCGCTGTGGAAATACACAAACCCTGGAAGCCTCTTTCCCTTTGGCCGGACGTCCCCGTAACGAAACAGGAAACAGGGCGGGACTACACCAGTTTATCCAGCCCAGGCCCGAGCGTCTCCCTGGTGGGGAGGTCAGACTCAGCTCCTCCCTCGTTCTCATTCTCAGACGAATCACGATCGTGCAACGCTGCAAACGGCAATAAATCAACACAACATGAAGTTCCTTTCAGCTGAGGAGCGCTTCATGTTCGGGATCGGGATGTTGTTGCCCGGCTGGCTCTCGTGACGTCTCAGTCCTCGAGTCTTCACCGCTAAACACAGTCAGTGAACGAACAGCGACTCACGACTCAGCGACTAGTGGGCGGAGCTGGGAGTCGAGTCTCGGAGAACGAACGATACGAACGAGACGAACGAGAGAGAACTGAAACGGGGAATCAGGTCGGTTTGTTCTTGTTAAAGAGTCGTTCATTTGAACTGATTTGTTCGAAAATGACCCATCACTAGTTCACCCTTAAAAGGTTCAGCATTAAAGAGGTTCACCCTTAAAGGGTTCAGCATTAAAGAGGTTCACCCTTAAAGGGTTCACCCCGCCCTCCTTAGTGGCCCCGCCCTCCTTAGTGGCCCCGCCCTCCTTAGTGGACCTGGTGAGGTGAGGGGCGGAGCCACAGAGAGAGATGTTATCTCTATCACTCTGGTCAGGGGCGGAGCCACAGAGAGAGATGTTATCTCTATCACTCTGGTCAGGGGCGGAGCCACAGAGAGAGATGTTATCTCTATCACTCTGGTCAGGGGCGGAGCCACAGAGAGAGATGTTATCTCTATCACTCTGGTCAGGGGCGGAGCCACAGAGAGAGATGTTATCTCTATCACTCTGGTCAGGGGCGGAGCCACAGAGAGAGATGTTATCTCTATCACTCTGGTCAGGGGCGGAGCCACAGAGAGAGATGTTATCTCTATCACTCTGGTCAGGGGCCTTCGTCTACAGATTTCTTTCATTGGACATGTCCTTTCCTAACGAGATGACCCGGAAGTACTTGGAGGAAAGGTGGTTCGAATTCTATAAATGCTTAGGAAAGGAGCCTCGATGCATCCTTTAAGCCTCCTTTAGGTTACTCCCATGGACCTGTAGTGCATGACGTACCGGATGTAGAAATATTCTCGTTCTCTAGCATTGTTAGCATTGTAGCATCATAAACCAGAGATCTGAGCGAGCACAGTTTACCGACCATGGAAGGTTAAGTTACTAACCCCCCGATTAGTCTCTATATGTGATACTATATGTGCACTGAGCCCTCTCGGAGGCCCGGCGCAAACAACATTTGTTTCACTACGACTCCTTTCAGCTGCCCACCCCTCCTTCTCCGGCTAATAAAACTCTTGATGTGGCATTTTGAAAAGAGAAAACTTACATTTTAAAAGTACATGGTCCAAAGATAATTATGAGCCTTTGATTGAAATCCAGAGAAAATTTGCGGAGACACAATCCTGTTCCCCGCTTGTATTGGAGTGAACGGGGATATCTACTTCTGGGCCCCATGATCTGAGGGACCCGTCCACAGCCCGCTAAAAAAACTGCAATACCAGGCGTGGCCACTGAGCACGAGTGGATTGCGGAAGAAGGCACTGCTCCTGGGGGCCTGGGGCCTCTACCAATAGTCAAACCTCCTAACCTTTATGCCTCCTTTCCTTAACCATTGTGGAAAACGTCATCGGGTCAAGGAGAGATTAAAAGGTGCTTCCTTTCGAACATAGGAAAAGACCGCACTGTTTAAAATTAATTTGACTCCACTTTCCTAACCGACGTCATTGAGCGACGGCGGGTATCGCTGACCTCTAGCGGCTCTAGCGTGAAACTACAATTTTCCGAATCACTTAGGTCGGATTTGGCCAACGGGAATATTTGAGGCCACTTGAATTCAAATTCATATGTAGAAAAAAAAGATGCTCAACTTATGTTGATGTTGAAATTAACTGCCCCCAGTAGTCTTTCTTAAATGTGAAGTCAGCTTTTTATTTTCTTATGGGTGTATATTGTGTGCTTACTAACCAGCAATAAATTAATTAATTTAGATTCAAATAATGTGTTTCTGGAATTGGTATCCATTATTATCAATTGTATTCTCTTCTCTTCTTCTGCTTTAGCACGTCTCTCATGCGTCTTCGCGTAGAGTCGGTAAACTTTCACCGACTCGGTAAAAGTCGGTGGCCTGTTTATTTAAATATTGCCGCCGTAAAGGATTATAGGATACCAATATCTCCTTTCCTTTCGTAAAGGTTGGTCAGGAGTAACCTATGCTAAAGGAGGATTAAAGGATGCATCGAGGCTCCTTTCCTAAGCAAAAAGACTATTGGTAGAGGCCCTGGGTCACTCCTGACCAACCGTAACCTTTACGGCGGCGGGAGATAAACCGACTCTACGCGAAGACGCATGAGAGACGCGGTAACGCAGAAGAGAAGAAGAGATTAATAATACAATTGATAATAATGGATACCAATTCCAGAAACATAATTATTTGAATCGAAATTAATTAATTAATTACTGGTGCACAATATACACTGTAAGAAAATAAAAAGCTGACTTCACATTTAACAAAGACAATGGGGGAGGTTACTTCAACAGCAACACAAGTTTAGCCTCTTTTTTTTTTTTAATTTGGATTCAAGTGGCCTCAACTATTCCCGTTGGCCAAGTCCGACCTAAGTGATTCTCACTGTTGGTGATAACCTGATTAAATCAATACGAGAAGAATGGATCAAAGAGCGCTTGTTGTAGTCCATCTTCAGAGAATTGTAGTTTCACAATAGAGACGCTAGAGGTCAGCAATACCCGCCGGTTAGGAAAAGTGGAGTCGAATTCATTCATCACATTGCTGTCTTTCCTATGTTCGAAAGGAAGCACCGTTTTGTCTCTCCTTGACTCGATGACGCTTTCCACAAAGGTTAAGTAAAGGAGGCATAAAGGTTAGGAGGTTTGACTATTGGTAGAGGCCCCTGGCCTGGCCTCCTCCTTAGTGGACTCTGGTGAGGTCTGACCTCCTTAGTGGGCTCTGGTGAGGTCTGACCTCCTTAGTGGACTCTGGTGAGGTCTGACCTCCTTAGTGGACTCTGGTGAGGTCTGACCTCCTTAGTGGACTCTGGTGAGGTCTGACCTCCTTAGTGGGCTCTGGTGAGGTCTGACCTCCTTAGTGGGCTCTGGTGAGGTCTGACCTCCTTAGTGGACTCTGGTGAGGTCTGACCTCCTTAGTGGACTCTGGTGAGGTCTGACCTCCTTAGTGGACTCTATGGTCTGAGGTCTGAAGCTGTTGGTCAGACTCCACCCAGCGGGGTCATATGGTCCAGGTCCTCCTGCACATGAACCAACAGCTGTTAAGAGGGGCCTGAACACACTTAGCAGTGATCACCAATGTTTTAAATATGATCAATTACATGTTTATATTAATAAAACATAAAAACTGAACCTCAACTCAATGAGAGCGCATTGATTCCCTAAAAGACAACCATAAACCACTCAGCATGGACCGGAGCCTGAGCAGCTCCATCAGAGCCACAACTCAGTTCTGAGGCCGTTTCTGAACACATTTACAATACTATAAACAATGATGCAGGTATAGATAAATAAAATTAATATATTTATAATATTGTTCAATAAATAGTTTTATGGCTGGTTATTTCATTTTTTGTGCAGTCCATCATATATATATTTATTTTTAATATTTTCCATTGATGTTTTGTTTGATTTGTGTTGGGACTTTTACCATGAGACTGCTGTTCTCTCAGGGGATAGAGATCCTCACACGCTGCAGGGTTTGTTCAGTGCAGGTCTCCATGTTATGACTACTCTGACTACTCTTCTTAGAATAGTCCTCCACACTGAGTACTCAGCGTCCTCCACTCTGGGTTCCTTCCAAACGGTCGTCATGTTGAGCTCTGCCAGAAGAGACTAACATGTAGCTCCTCTGACGCCCTGAAGCTGGTTCAGAAGAGACTAACATGTAGCTCCTCTGACGCCCTGAAGCTGGTTCAGAAGAGACTAACATGTAGCTCCTCTGACGCCCTGAAGCTGGTTCAGAAGAGACTAACATGTAGCTCCTCTGACGCCCTGAAGCTGGTTCAGAAGAGACTAACATGTAGCTCCTCTGACGCCCTGAAGCTGGTTCAGAAGAGACTAACATGTAGCTCCTCTGACGCCCTGAAGCTGGTTCAGAAGCTGGTTCAGAAGAGACTAACATGTAGACGGCCTGTATCTGGTTCACGCTGGTTGAAGCATCAAGGCCGTCACGCTCCAAAGTCCACAGAATACTTTTTTATTTTATTCTCACAATTCAAATCAAGTAGGTTTATCTTCATTTCTTAGAATCTCAGTGGTTAGGGTAATATGGTTCAACTCCATATTATGGGACATTATTTAAGAGGTCCCATTTGACATTTATATTTGTATCAAAAGGTTCATAGTTGTAACAGGTCATACCCCCAAACAGTCTTGCAGTAACATTGGGCCACTTAACACCAACAGTAGGATGTGAATAGAACGACAACCCATATAAAAAAAGTACCTCATCGAATGAAAATATGGGAGATATTTTGTACAGAATCTCTTGGCAGTGCGATGTCTAGAAAAGGCAAAGCATTAGGTCTGGTCAGCAGGTGCAATTTCTGGCCTTGAATGCAGAACAGTGTCTTTAGACACGGAGATATCAGATGTAATCGTCATCCACGGGCTCCCCGGGAGTGTCACAATGGTGGAGGAAGAGAACCACCACTCTCTGGAACACTCCGCGCCGGCTCTGCCTGCGCTCAGAGATCTCCTCCCCGATGGTCTCCATGCAGATGTCTGCGGAGAGCTGGCCTTTGCGTCGTGGAGCGTAGATGGTGGCTGGGAGGGAGGGAGAGAGAAATGGATGTGGTTACCGTGGTTACTGTGGTCATGCGTCTCCTAAAACACAGTAACTAAGTAAGGGATAATGTATAGAACGTCGCCGGTCATTATCTTAAATAAGCCCCTTTTTTTTGCCCAAACTAAATAATGACTTCACACGCTGTGTCTTTCTACAATCACCATTGGTAGTGTTGATCAGCAGAGAAACAGTCCGCCCAAGACATTGACGTCGCTTAGCAACCGAGTACGCTGGGGTTGATAAGTTACCGGACTACTTACGGAGTGATACGAAAGACATGAATTAATCCACTTTCCTTGACAGCGGTCGTTATATGCTTAGCAGCAGTCATTATTGAAAAATAATTCACCACCGGAAGTCAGGAAGGCCCATGCAAGTGAACGGAGCGCTCCACAGCGTTAAGAGCCGTGGAATAATAAAGTAATAACCTGTTACTTCTTGCTTATGTAATAATATATGTAAAAAAGTTTTAAAATTAATAATAAGACATAATTTCAGACAATTCTCTATTTGGCTCTATTTTATTCTATGTGGTCAATTTGTTTCCATACGTGTAATTCTTAGTTATTGGTCATCATTTTATAATTGCTTTTTAAATACATACAATTTAAGTTCTTCTTTTGTTATTCTGTTGCTATTTAAAACCAACGAACCAAACAGAAAACTTCCACTTTATTTATTGCCATGATTTTACGAGGTAGTGCACAGAAGTGCTCTCATCCAATGAGAAGGAAGTAGAAGTGCTCTCATCCAATGAGAAGGAAGTAGAGGTGCTCTCATCCAATGAGAAGGCTTGAAGTACTCACTGCTCTCATCGTCCTCAAAGTCGTAGCGAGAGTATCCGTTGGAGTCGGCGGTCCTCAGCGTGCGCAGCCAGGGGAAGTCCGTCACCATGCAGTAGGGGGCGCCGTCCACCACGCCTGAGAACAGCAGTCAGTCACCCCATAGGACCCAGCATCAGGACCCATTAGGACCCATCAGGACCCATCAGGACCCAACAGGACCCATCAGGACCCATCAGGACCCAACAGGACCCAACAGGACCCATCAGGACCCATCAGGACCCATCAGGACCCATCAGGACCCAACAGGACCCAACAGGACCCATCAGGACCCATCAGGACCCATCAGGACCCATCAGGACCCATCAGGACCCAGCATCAGGGCGAAAACATTCTCATATGCAGACTGAAAACAAGGGGCAGCTAGGTTAAGAGAGAATTTGATTTAAATGTTAAATGATACAAATACCCGTCTTGTTCATTAAAAGGTATGATTTGTAACATTTCTGCATTAAAATATCCCAAAATGACTAAACCAAAAAAGAAATATTTGAGGTTTTGTATTAATATTATCTTAATTCTTTCGCTCAATGTTCAAAACAAGAGAAAGCTGTTAAGTTCTTCAGGGAAACGGTCCGTTACGTTTGTACCCCGCCAACACTTCCAGACCTTATGGAAGCACCATATTTCAGTATGGATGGTTGGAGGGTTAGGGTTAGCCTAACCCTAACCCTGTACTTTAACAAGGGGCTCAGGCCACCAAGCTATGCAGTGTTACTCACACATTCCATTTACTTGGGCGGGACATTTTTTATTCAAACTTAGCATCAGCATCAGTAGAGCTGAAGACTGAGGAGGTCAATAAAACGGTTCTAATTATCTTGCTTTGTTATAACATACAATACATGTGTGGAATCGTTCAAGCCAGAGTCAAATCTTCTTACTTTGATAGAAGCACGACGATCAGAATAGCGTTTTACCTTCCAGGGTGTAGATGTCCCGACCCCAGGGGTACTTTGGATTCTTCTTAACGTCCTCCTCAGTCCTCGTAGCCTCAGGAAAAAACTCATACTTGATCAGCTCCCTGGGAGCAGGAAGGTGAAGGAGAAGCCATCAGCATTGTTCCTCTAACCATGAGCTGCTCTGGATGAATAAGGCGAACCCTAGAAAGCAAACGGCAGCTAGAAAATCCCTTTAAAAACCCGGGTAATAAGATCCCACACTAACCAACCACTCAGCTATTCTTCATTTTGAAAAAAGAAAGACAATTAAATGAATCACAAATGTATCAAGTATTAGTAAAATGACATTTGTACTATCAGGGTATCTCTCTTTTGATTGGTTCACAGTTGTCTGTCAATCACAGCGTCATGATGTAACCTTAGGGAGGGGAGGGCTTACCTACAGCGCCGTTAAGACCCAAACTAAAGTATTAAAAATAAATATACACCTTCTATCGTCATACAATATATTTAATAACTACAGTTTCAAATTAAGAAAGAAAATCAATTCTGCATTATTTTCCATTCTATCATTGAAAAAGACAATAACAATCATGACCATTGGATAAAAGAATGATCAGCACTGAAGGCTAATCAATATTAGGTTTGTTTATTAGTTTGAGAGGGTTAGCCCTAACCCTAACCAGAACATCATTCTGGTGTATTTAGGACCATGTTGAGACTCACTGGCTGATGTTTGCAATGGTGTCCATCCAGCTTCGTATTCGGACCTTGTTACGAATATTTGGAGGGTTGCTGAACTCATGTACTATGGCGATGTGGTAGGGGTAGGGGCCCCGGAACAGCAGGCGCTCCAGGGCCAGAGAATCGATCTGAAACAATAAACAATAAACGAAAGGTTGTGAAATAAGAATAATGAGGTGCAACAGAAGGGACAAACCCATGAGAAAGGATTCTCAGAACATGACGAAGGTTCAATGTGCTGGACCACCGTGGGCGATGGGGGGGGGGGGGGTCACTTCCTGTTTGGTTCTGGAGGTTCCCGACTCAGAGTGGCAGGATGAAGGTTTCAGGAGATGATTTTAAAAAGGTCTTCCTCCAGTGGCCTCCATCCTGATTAAACCTCACAGCGTCTTGTGTCTCTCTCTTAGCGAACCCCTACTAAACTATAACTACTATACTATAGATTACTAAACTATAACTACTACACTATAACTACTAAACTATAGATTACTAAACTATAACTACTACACTATAACTACTAAACTATAGATTACTAAACTATAACTACTAAACTATAGATTGCTTAAATAATAATAATTGACCTACACAGAAGTGTTCTTTGTTTTCAAAACCACACAGTTGATCCATAAAGAGATCAATAATCAATAATGTCGAAGCGCAAAATGATTTTCTTTGTACATTTAGCTGGGAGTAAGACTCAGAGCAGAGGGGGTCGGTGTGGTTCAGTGTAGAGCAGAGGGGGTCGGTGTGGTTCAGTGTAGAGCAGAGGGGGTCGGTGTGGTTCAGTGTAGAGCAGAGGGGGTCGGTGTGGTTCAGTGTAGAGCAGAGGGGGTCGGTGTGGTTCAGTGTAGAGCAGAGGGGGTCGGTGTGGTTCAGTGTAGAGCAGAGGGGGTCGGTGTGGTTCAGTGTAGAGCAGAGGGGGTCGGTGTGGTTGAGTGTAGAGCAGAGGGGGTCGGTGTGGTTGAGTGTAGAGCAGAGGGGGTCGGTGTGGTTGAGTGTAGAGCAGAGGGGGTCGGTGTGGGGCCCACCTGGTGCATGGGCCTCATGTAGATGATGCGGTTCCTCTCGGGGGGCATCCTGAGGATCTGGTCCAGGACCTGCTCCATGTCCAGCTTCTTGCACTGGGCGTAGTCGAAGCGGTTCACGATGGGCGCGCTCTCCACACGCAGGTGCTTCAACACACGGCACCGCGTCGCTGTCACACACACACACACACACACACACACACACACACACACACACACACACACACACACACACACACACACACACACACACACACACACACACACACACACACACACACACACACACACACACACACACCATCAGCCTTCACCGTGATGATGACGTAGGCGGGCTGCGTGGCCGTCACTCACCGTGGATGAACATCATCTTGGGACAGTCCTTCAGCAGCAGGTCTGTGATGCCACAGTTGGTCAGCGTGAGGCCCACCAGGTTCTTACCCTTGAGAGATAAGACCTGGGGGGGGGTGGGGGGGCGTTATTAACGGACCAATCAGAGTGGGAGAAGAGCTGATAGACCGATCAGAGTGGGAGAAAGAGACCTTGTGGAAGTAGAGCAAAAAAAGGTAGTTGTTTGTTGTTTGTTGTTCTTTGAGAGAGGTCTCGTCTATAGCGTCTAGTAGTTAAACACGGTTCTGATAGCGGTTTCAACAGAGCGCTGCACATCAGTGGAAGCCATCTTGGTTGTTGACAAAAGAGCCCTGAACCTCTCTCCTCTGTACAGGGACTGGACCCTGAACCTCTCTCCTCTGTACAGGGACTGGACCCTGAACCTCTCTCCTCTGTACAGGGACTGGACCCTGAACCTAGACAGACCTAACCCTAACAGACCTAACCTAGACAGACCTAACCCTAACAGACCTAACCCTAACAGACCTAACCTAGACAGACCTAACCTAGACAGACCTAACCTAGACAGACCTAACCTAGACAGACCTAACCTAGACAGACCTAACCTAACAGACCTAACCTAACAGACCTAACCTAGACAGACCTAACCCTAACCCTGAACACAGCAAATTAAACATGAGCTTGCATGTTCCTCGGATGACGGCAACGCCACAAACAAAGACAACATGGGAAAGAAACCCCTAGATTAACAACAGCCGGTCCAATCCGGAGGCGCTAGACGGGTGAAGAGGTGTGTGTACTGGTTAAGAGGTGTGTGTACTGGTTACGAAGTGTGTGTACTGGTTACGAGGTGTGTGTACTGGTTACGAGGTGTGTGTACTGGTTACGAGGTGTGTGTCCTGGTTATGAGGTGTGTGTACTGGTTAAGAGGTGTGTGTACTGGTTAAGAGGTGTGTGTACTGGTTAAGCGGTGTGTGTACCGGTTAAGAGGTGTGTGTACTGGTTACGAGATGTGTGTACCTGTACATGGTCGTCCTCTGTGACTGGGTCAGAGGTGCTGGTCGATTTGTCCGTCATTCGTTTTCTCCGTGTTGGACGAGGTCTCGCTCTCGTTAAGTCTGCAGGTGAAAAGCAATGAGCCTCAAACTATAAGAACGTATACGTGAACGTCAGAGTGTCAAAGTGAAGAAAATGCAAGCCTACCATCACCACCCATACATTTAGCAATAGTCATAGCAATACATTCTCTTATAATAAATAAATACTTGCTGAAATGTAATAACAATAACAATACGTTCAAATGTAACTAATGCCTAGGCATAGCTCACTCAGATTGCATCCTGACTGCAAACAACCCATTTCAGGTCTTAACCACGCAGTTGTACGATCCAAATAAGTTTGGTGTTTATGTTTGGCAAAACAAACATCCTTTACAAGGGCAATTGTACACGCCCCACAAAAGATTTTGGCAAAAACACACAAAAAAAACAACTTAAAAACCCCTTAAAAAAAAACTTAAAATACCCTTAAAAATGCAGACCCACCTGCTTCAGCCACGAGCGGCACGGGGGACATGCGGCTGCGCGAGCGCGTCAGCGGGCGTCGGGGGACGAACAGGTCCTCCAGCCGCCCCTCGGGCCGCTCCGAGGGGGGCGGCCTCTGGCCTCCGGGGCGGGGGCTGCTTCCTCTGGGCTCTGCGGGCGGAGCGCCGGGCTCCGCCCCCCCGGCGCCCCGCCCCGCCCCCCGCTCCGCCCCCCCTGGGCTGGGCGCCCCCTGGCGGCCCGCCCCGTCGGCCGCTCCTCTGCCAGCGGTTCCAGCCGCTGCCCGGTCTGTCAGCCGGTCGTTGCTCCCCGCGTCCGGACCGCCGGCGCCCCCCGGCCTGGCCCCCCCCGGCCTGGCCCCCCCCGGCCTGGCCCCCCGTCCGCCCGGACCTCCCTGTCCCGTTCCGGGGTCTGCGGCCGGCCGGGGGGGCGTGCTGCCGGCCCCCCCCTGCTTGGCGACGCCGGCGAGGCCGTGGTTTCCGCTCTCTGTGGCCGCCTTCATGTCGGCCTTGATCTGCTCGCTGGTCACCTGGCAGCTCTTCTCACACCAGCCCTCCCCGGGGGGGGGCGGGGTCTTCACCGCCGGGGGGGTCTTCACCGCCGAGGGGGCCGCCGTGCTGCCCGGCCTCCGCAGAGGGGTCTTCCCTTTACCTGCAGACAACAAACTGAATCAAGACCTCCAGGAGATGACCGCCGTATGCTGCACCATAGCAACCATAGCAACCATAGAAACCATAGCAACCTGCGAATGACAACTGAAACACTTCAGGTGGTCCAGATGTTAAATGATGGACAATAGTCAACAATCCGTTACATTAAAATGATTTTAAGGACACAATTATCCCCCTAAATATATGATTCAATTCCCAAATTCTATGTGCCAAATCCTTTACTGCACAATATTGATTAGCACTTAAGATCAGAAATTAAAAGATAAAGAATAAGCCAAATAAAATAATCACGCCATTATTATATTATTATTATTTTTAAATTAGCTTCAAACTCAATAATGAAAAGGTTAATTTAGAAATTGTCCAAACTGCATTAGCTAACTAGATCTATGGGCTGATTGATTAGTCTTGAGCAATGAGACTCTGTATTGATGAACCTGTTGAATGCAATACATTGTGTACCCTATTATTGAAGCTTTATAGACATTAGTCATGTCTTAAAATAATTTTTTAGACACGTTTTCATTCAAATTGTGCAAGGCCTCATGACACATCAGTGTTTCCACATTGCATTGTGACTCCGTTGTCCCCAAACAGACCGGACTCACTGCAGCGAGCCGGACCGGACTCACTGCTGCCAGCCGGACCGGACTCACTGCTGCCAGCCGGACCGACTCCTGCTGGACCGGAAGCCGTCTCCTGGGGACGGGCCGTCTGCCTCAAGGTCAGGCCTTCCTCCTCCTCACTGTCAGAGTCAGAGTGTGTGGGAGGCTGGCTGCCTGAGGGACATGTTGGTCTACTCTGCTGGACTAACCCACTCGGACCTGGAGTAGGAAGAAGACATGAAACACGTACAAAGTTAAGGTTGAACCACACACACACACACACACACACACACACACACACACACACACACACACACACACACACACACACACACACACACACACACACACACACACACACACACACACACACACACACACACACACACACACACACACCAATATGTAATCGTGTGGACCCGGGGAATGCGGTGATAAATGTGGCATCTGTGGCCGTCAAAGGGTTTCACCTCCCGCTTAAGAGTAGGGTTATAGTTACCAGGGTTAGAGTTACCAGGGTTAGAGTTACTAGTAGGGTTATAGTTACTAGTAGGGTTATAGTTACTAGGGTTAGAGTTACTAGTAGGGTTATAGTTACTAGTAGGGTTATAGTTACTGGGGTTATAGTTACTAGTAGGGTTATAGTTACTAGTAGGGTTATAGTTACTAGTAGGGTTATAGTTACTAGTAGGGTTATAGTTACTAGTAGGGTTATAGTTACTGGGGTTATAGTTACTGGGGTTATAGTTACTAGTAGGGTTATAGTTACTAGTAGGGTTATAGTTACTAGTAGGGTTATAGTTACTGGGGTTATAGTTACTAGTAGGGTTATAGTTACTAGTAGGGTTATAGTTACTGGGGTTATAGTTACTAGTAGGGTTATAGTTACTAGTAGGGTTATAGTTACTAGTAGGGTTATAGTTACTGGGGTTATAGTTACTAGTAGGGTTATAGTTACTGGGGTTATAGTTACTAGTAGGGTTATAGTTACTGGGGTCATAGTTACTAGTAGGGTTATAGTTACTGGGGTTATAGTTACTAGTAGGGTTAGAGTTACTGGGGTTATAGTTACTGGGGTTATAGTTACTGGGGTTATAGTTATCGGGGTTAGAGTTACATGGGTTATAGTTACTAGGATTAGAGTTATCAGGGTTAGAGTTACATGGGTTATAGTTACTGGGGTTATAGTTACTGGGGTTAGAGTTACCGGGGTTAGAGTTACCGGGGTTAGAGTTACCAGAGTTATAGTAACTAGGGGTTATAGTTACTGGGCTAAGAGTTACCGCGGTTAGAGTTAGCAGGGTTAGAGTTACCAGGGTTATAGTTACTAGGGGTTATAGTTACTTGGGTAAGAGTTACCAGGGTTAGAGTTACCAGGGTTAGAGTTACTAGGGTTAGAGCAGGGAGTAGAGTTCATAAACAGTGGCAGTTTCAAGTTGCCCATCTCCGGTAGAATGGAGAAAGACTTCTGTTAACACAGCTGGCTGGTTCCTTTTTAATCATAACCTTTTCTTTTTTTGAGCCAAAACGGTCTGAATCTCATATATACGAGTTGGATCCGTGGGGTGTAGGGAGGTCTGGAGTGGGACTCAGGGTCACCACACTATGTATCACTGAACAATGACCCTGTACTGCACACAGCTACGTCCTGCCTCCAAAACAACAACTAATGGACACAAAAATCAACTAAAGAATCAATTCTAGTTTCTGTAAAAATAACTTAAAATCACAAGTGGACTCTGAGACCTACATGTTATAGCATATCTTTTCCTATATTTCTCCTTATGTTGCAATCATAACATTTGTCCTGCAATATGACTGGCTCCTAGAAACGGCATCCTATCCTGTGTTGCACTCACTATGGTTCTGTGGCAACAGACGTGCTACCACCATACAACATTTGTACTGATGGTTACCTAGCTACTTTTTCTTCTTCATTGCCAACTCCTTCTGACAAATTAACTAACTGTAAGTCTCTTTGGATAAAAGCGTCTGCTAAATGCCCTAAATTGTGTATGTAAACGTAAATGTACTCCCATTTATTGGTTACAGCTCATTGGCCACTGATGCTAAGCTCCTCCCTGCTTTAACTTCCCCTGCAGCGTCTTTTCTCGATGAATCTGAACAGATACGTTATTTTAGAGCATTTCGCTGCGTCCTCCTGCACTGCTTTTTTCTTTTTAATTCTTGCCTCCTCGGCACCTCCTCCTTCTGCTGTCCATCACTTCCACCACAATATGTAGCCCAGGATACGGGTTAGTGCTCTCTACCACCCTAACCCTAACCCTACTAACCCTAACCCTAACCCTCTCTCTACTGGTAGAGGATCGGGAGTTCCATTCAACAGGTCTCATTATCGCCGATGCCCCCGGGCTCCATACCTGCTTGTTCCTCTTCAATAGGGCTAGCTGCTGCTGGTACTTCTGTGAGGTCACCTGCTTTGGTGTGTCCTGAAGAAATATTCAAGTCCTCCATTGGCACCTCCTCCTCGCCGCCCAGCTCCATGTGGGGCCCCGCCTCCACGCGCTCCTCCGCCGCCTCGCCTCCCTCCTCCGCCTCCACCCGCTCCTCCACCACCTCGCCTCCTTCCTCCGCCTCCACGCGCTCCTCCGCCACCTCGCCTCCCTCCTCGCCGTCCACCAAACCGTTCACCTCCACCGCCTCTGTGGACAAGACATGTTACACTTTAACTCACAGAAGAGGAGCCTCCAGCGGCTCCTCTGGGCTTCAACACTCCACCTTCTGGCCCCCGACCTGACAGCGGCAGCCAACAGATGTGAAGCCAGGCCTGATGAGTTGTGTAGCGGTCGTGTTACGGTTGTGTAGCGGTCGTGTTACGGTCGTGTTACGGTCGTGTAGCGGTTGTGTAGCGGTTGTGTTATGGTTGTGTAGTGGTTGTGTTACGGTTGTGTTACGGTTGTGTAGCGGTTGTGTAGCGGTTGTGTATTGGTTGTGTTTCGGTTGTGTAGCAGTTGTGTTACGGTCGCGTTACGGTCGCGTATCGTCGTGTTACGGTTGTGTTACGGTTGTGTAGCGGTTGTGTTACGGTTGTGTAGCGGTTGTGTTACGGTCGTGTATCGGTTGTGTAGTGGTTGTGTTACGGTTGTGTAGCGGTTGTGTTACGGTTGTGTAGCGGTTGTGTTACGGTTGTGTAGCGGTTGTGTTATGGTTGTGTAGTGGTTGTGTTACGGTTGTGTAGCGGTTGTGTTACGGTTGTGTAGCGGTTGTGTTACGGTTGTGTAGCGGTTGTGTTATGGTTGTGTAGCGGTTGTGTTATGGTTGTGTAGCGGTTGTGTAGCAGTTGTGTTACGGTTGTGTTATGGTTGTGTGTCCGACGGCCCTCAGTGTGCGCCTTGCCGTTGTGCTCCTGGGGGCGTGGCGCTCGCTGGTTGTAGATGTTGTTGTTGTTGTTGGCAGGTGGAGGAGCAGGAGGAAGGCGGCCATCATTGTTGTCGTTGTTGTTGTGATGATTGTTGTTGTTGTCATTGTTGGAGTTCTGATTGCTGACGAGAGCTGAAGAAACACCAATACCAGTTCCTGCACTAAGGCCCACTCTGGCACAACCCTAACACACACACACACACACACACACACACACACACACACACACACACACACACACACACACACACTTAGTATTGCAAAAAACAAACATAAGTTATCATAATTAAACATAATCATTAACATAAAAACATGTGATAAGAACAAAGAGTAAATCATAGATGTGGACGGGTAACAGCCCCTCGCGCTGTCACCTGATCGCCACCAGCTCTGCACAACGCTCATCATCGTTAAGGTTAAAGCATCGTTAACAGAACTTTAGAAATGAGGGTTTGTGGTAAAAAAAGTAAAGTAAAAAAAGTAAAAAAATTATATATAATTATACCAAAAAAGAAATCACCAGCTAGCTTTACGGCCAATCACGTGTGTGCGTGCGTGTGTGTGTGTGTGCGTGTGTCTGTGTGTGTGTGCGTGTGTGTACTTTGGGAGGTTCTCTGAACATCTGGTCGAGGCAGATGAACTCCAGACTTGGTAATGATTCTATAAACTGGGAGAAGGAATCCAACTTGATGGCGTGACAGCGAACAAGAGTCAGATCCACCAGCCGACTCCACCTCGACTGGTCTGAGGGAAGAGAGACAGAATGACGCATGAAACAAAGCATAGAAAGGGTTAGTTAACCCTAACCCTAACCTAACCTAACCCTCTAACCCTAACCTAACCCTCTAACCCTAACTTAACCCTAAACCTAAGAAAGAAAGAAAGAAAGAAAGAAGCACCTGCAAACAATGATCAACAAAGAGGGAGTTAGGTCTAGGGTTAGGCTTAGGAGTCTAGGGTTAGGGTTAGGAGTCTAGGGTTAGGGTTAGGAGTCTAGGGTTAGGGTTAGGAGTCTAGGGTTAGGAGTCTAGGATTAGGGTTAGGAGTCTAGGGTTAGGAGTCTAGGGTTAGGGTTAGGAGTCTAGGGTTAGGAGTCTAGGGTTAGGGTTAGGAGTCTAGGGTTAGGAGTTTAGGGTTAGGGTTAGGAGTCTAGGGTTAGGGTTAGGAGTCTAGGGTTAGGAGTCTAGGGTTAGGAGTCTAGGGTTAGGGTTAGGAGTCTAGGGTTAGGTTTAGGAGGTTAGGGTTAGGAGTCCATCACTGTGCATCCCTACCTGTGATCCAGTGGTAGGGGTTGTGCAGATGTGGGCAGTTGTAGATGAGCAGATACTTAATATTGGTGAACACTTCATTGACAGCTTTCATGCCAATATCTGTGATGATGCCTGGGTTCTCGACGACGTCAGCCAAACCATACTTCACGAGCTCAGAGTGGTTCATTTTACCTGAACAAAGTTCATCAAACATTCCATGGATAGTAAACCAGGGGTTAAACATACCGAATAATGAAAAGGTAAATAGCTGTTTAATTAGGTTTTCAGGTCAATTCAGTAATAATTCTCTCTAAATGACACAGTAAAAACATATCCACAAAAGTGAAGATAAAAAAAAAAGATCACATTGCAGGAGGAACTCGTCCACGTATCCCAGGTGCAGCGTCTCAAACTGGGGGAACTCCAGCTCAGCCATCTTCAGAGCGGAGAACACGCCGTCTTTGGTGAGAGAAGGCTGGATGCGCACCTCATGAAGCCTAGGAGATATTCAACAGTGGATCCAATATTACCAAACTACAATCTAAATCTCTTTGTAATGAAATGTAGCACTGGAGTTGTTCCTACCTGCGTGCAGCAGTGATGATGAGGTAGCCAAGGTCCACTTCTAACGCATTCTTACAAGCTCCAAAGACTATGGTGTGAAGATTTCTAAACCCCCCTGAAAGTACAAAACAAACTGTCGTTAACAGCTAAGCTACCACGTGAAACTACACAATAGCTTGAAAAGTAATTATAATCTGATGTCAGGGCAGTAAAATAACGTATTATGTGTGGTTAGATGTTCAGACGGATCCAGCGTTTTCGGTGGCTGAAAACAGACATATTTGAAACCAGGTCCCAGGGTGAAAAAGATCTAAAAGGCCCTATGTGTTTTCATGTTTCATGTTTTCATGTTGTATTATTTTTGTAGCTTCAAATACAGCCCCTTGGTAAATTTAATTACTAACTGTACATTCAAAAGTTTTTCTGCTCAATCTACAAGGTTTAACAACTGCTTTCTCCTCCTCGACTGTATGTTGGTATACAGCACGCAGGCTTGACGCGCATACTCCACCTCGTCTTCTTTTTTTTGGTGGAGAACCAGCGCCACCCAGAGGCCTTGAATATGTACTACAGCGTTTCTACCACTAGATGCGTTTTTGCAATGAGCCTGTCTTTACGGAGAAATTCCTGAGACGCTGCCAAGAAAAACTGAGGGCAAAAGATCATTTTCGCCATGTGTGAACGGGGCCTAAGGGTTATACATTAAATAAACTCAGTGACCTTCACATTTATTTTCACTTTCAAAAAACACTTTTCCACACACACACCTTAGTTTTGGGTTTACACCGTGATATTCTTAAGCGGGAAAATGCAGAAACAAACACCACACTTAGCAAACTATGTTGTAATTGGTCAGAAACGTTGCTGTCCAAGAGTTGTTTCACTGTCAGAAAAAGCCTAAAACTGTCTTATTACGCATTATCTCTGTAATACAGGACAATTCATCAGTAAGAACCATTGGTCCCAGCCCAGTCCGACCGCTGCGATAACATACGTCCAAACAAAATGAACAACTTAGGAAGGAAAGCACTCCAAAATAACTGTGTGAGAAAGCCCCTAAAGGAGGCGGCCCTACCTGATCTCCAGCTGTCCTCCACCACGTGCTGAATCAGGCCCCCCAGGAAGGGGACCCTCACCAGCTCCAGCTGCTCCAGGTTGCGTGCCGAGGCCAGGCCGGTCACCAGGGGGACGTACTTCAGGGAGTTGGTCGGCCCCGCACAGTTGCGCATCACAAACGTTCGAAGGCTCACACAAAGGAAGTCCTTGAATGGTTGCGGCTTGGTGAGACGCACCCATTTCATGTAGAGGTGCCGCAACATGGACACACAGGGGATCTCTGGGACGTTCACACCTGGGGAGGCACAAGGATCATATAGTAATATCACCCGCTGCACGCCAAATACAACAAAGACAACAAAGCATCATAAGATTACATCTGGATGTAATGCATAAACATCCGATTGGATAAATGGTCTAGAAAGACTTTATCAGATACAAACAATATAATTATTGCATAAGGATCAGAATAGTTGTAATTAGAATAAGTGAATCTAAACTTGTTGACTGCATTCTACAACTCACCCACTAGGTGCAGCGTCTGGATCTTGGCAGTGATTGGGATGGCCAGTTTGTTCTCCGCAGGAATGGGGAATGCTCCGTTTCGGTTGCGAAACTTTCCAAGAATGTGGACTTGTGGCATGTAGTTCCATATGGCTTCAACCAGCTCCAGGTGGGACGTCTCTACACCCTATTACAAGATCAAATGTTACTAATTCAGCATTATATTTGTCTAAAAAAAAATCTGTATTTGAAAGAGCAAGAGTTTGATTTTGATGCATCGGTAAGCAAGTAAATAAAGTATGTTTATTAATATCACTACAGACTCTTATATTTTCATCTACATTTCCCCGCTAATCTTGTAACACTTGAATATTGCAAATCAAGAAAATGAAACTAGCTTCTGCGAATCAGTATGAGTGTGTAATGCAATGGCCAATTGCGACAAATAATTGAAAAATGTGAATTATTTTTAAACCAAGCCCATCAAAATATTGCTTCGTAGAAAGTAATGCCAATTCCTCTTGAGTGCATTATTTAAGTTGGTTACAGTCAACAACAGTTAACAAGTAACAGGTCTACAGTTTATTGTTGAGGTCAGATTTCTGTATTGTATGTAAACATTTGGATCATTGACAGAAAGCATATATCATTTATATCATAACCCTTTCATTCTACTTGCCTAGCAGAACCATACTCAACCATTCATGTCACTGATAATCGTATTGTATTCACCAGGAGATTTGGGCAGGCTTGTAGCGCCTCCAACACCCCAGGAATACTGAAGGCCTCGTATCCTCTGACGCGCCTCCTCTCCAGGTAGCGTGGGTGGAGCCCATACAGCTGCTCCAAGTCGGGCATCTTCTTCAGCAGGAAGTTGAAGCTGACGTCATTGAAACCTACAAGAGATAAAGATGGTTAACTATTGAATGGATGTCTGCAAATCATAAAACGAATATTGACTGCTAGACATGAGGGAACACTAGAGTGTTCCCTTCAAAGAAAACAGGAAGTCCTTTCAGAGTACATCTTATTTTGATCATGCATAGACAGATTGTGACATTTTTTGTTTTCCATTTTGTTGTCATCATCCGTTACTTTAAAATTATGAATTATTCTGCAGAAAATCTTTAGAATGTCAGGTAGATCTGACTCTATGTGTGTGTTTAGCAGACCTATAATTGGAGCAATATATTTATTAATGCACAAAATAAATGAACAAGATTATTAACTTTTATAAGCTTTTTGCATTTTATATAAAAATGTACATCAAGACAATTGGTGACCCTATCAGTACTTTAAAGGGAGGGCTGTATATACCAGAGCAGACCGGCTGAATCTCCCTGGGGGCTGGGAGTGAAATAGACATTCAAGTCATTCAAGCAGGGATCAACTGGAATGAGTTAACCCCTCCCTATCAACCTAACTCCATTTAATTAATAAAACAATTATTGTTAAAGCATTAAATATAGTCTGGACAATCAGTGTTTGTCACAAGAAACATAAAAACACTACCATCGCACATGCAGAGGAGATGTCAGTACTGCTTGAAAATAGAAACCATTACCATTACTTCTGTGTCATGGTAAGAGGAGTATATAAATAATAATGGCGTTAGTAAGTTGTAGTCGCAGCACTTGCCTGAAGGCATGTATTCCCACCAGTGGCTGGCGCAGAGGTCCATCACTTTGACCACACGCAGGTACAGAGTGACGGCCTCTCTGAGCTTTCTGGACAGACACTCCATGCACATGATGTCTTTCATGGGTAGGTACCTACACACGGATAAGTAACGTGATACAAAGACACTACAGGTTTACAAAAGTGTCAATGAGAACATTATAGAAGGCCTATGATCAGATTCTGAACTCCAATGTACCTAAAGACGTGACAGAGCACCTCATGCGACAGCTCGTTGATGTAGTCTTTAGGCTCATCTTGTCTCAGGAATAGCTCACGAGCATTGCTTGAGCCAACCGGCTGAGTCTTAGTGGACTTTCTCCGTGGACCCATCCCCTTTGGTTAGAGGACGTAACTCACACTGTAAACAGAAAACAAGTGGATTGAAGGTTCAACATATAAATGTGAATAGGGCCAATGTCTCATCATCCCTATTTTTTATTATAATTTAAACATTTCCTTAGATTTGTATTTACCTACAATTACAACATACTACTAAACATACTAACAGTGCACTATGGCCGTCCTAGCCCCAGGTTCCATTTAAGCCAAAGTCACTAAACAACTGCTTAAATGAAACCACAATGCGAGCAGCAAACGAAGTAGAGTTGGTTTATAATTCAAAAGTAGAGGCAACTTGTGACAAGTGATGGGTTGTAACGTATTGCTTCAGTGTAAAACAGGACGGCATTTGGCAATTGGTTGGACGTAGCAGAAATAATGACAAATATATGCAATGGTACTGGGTAGGTCCTATAACCATTATATATATATATATATATATATTAAAGAACACTTTAACACGTTTTAAAAATATATACAGAATATAAATCTAGCCATCTAGTGTATAGGAAGGCTAGATGGGAGTGTCTCATGATGCCATGCGAATCACAATAGTGGTAGATAACATTTAACATCGATTTACAGAAGGTAATGTAAGATATAAGATATAAAAGGTATAAAAGCCTAGAGAGCCTTTCACGACACAAAGGCATAGAGTCGTGTCTTCCTGTGTGGCTAACCTGCCAAGCTAAGTAGCTTCAGTCCAGTACCTCATTGGATCAGAGACCAGGACCGTCCAAGGGGTTCACATCCACACCAGGTGTGACACTGAACCGGTTTGGTTGTTCCGGATTCCACAGATTTGCTCTTATCGCAGAACTGACGTTTCAATGCTAGCTCTACTCTGTTAGCGTAGCAGTGTTCACCAAACTACTAGTTAACAGTTAACTACACCAGTCAACTAGTTCAGGACTGGAACACGAGCATCTCCGGCAGATGCTCCACACGTCCCCTGGTCCCCGATCAACGAGTCGGTCCAGCAGGGACACCTTAATGAGCATTACGACAGATAGCCTGTAAATAACCACCAACAGACCCGAGTTAAACCAGTCCCACATCACATCTGGCCTTTCATTACAAGTGTGAATGTTCTTCGTTTTACCTTTAATCCATGCTGCGTGTCCAGTCGAGGGTTTAATGAGCGCTTCTACTCGATAAACAAAGAATGCAACTCTGCACATAAACTCCAAACCCTGCAAAGTGATCAGAGGTGTTTACTATAGTGTCCCCCTGGCGGGGATATAGCGCCACCTACCAGCCACACGCAGTAATACTGATCTACCCATCTACAGCTTGGTATTTTAATTAATACACATTTCAAATTTGAAAGATAAAAATTGATAGACCAAAAGTCCAAAAAGTCCAAACATTTATTTAAGTAAACAGAGAACCAACTCCTTCTCTGAATACCCAAAGACACGTGACGCCTCTGGTGACGGCAGGTTGATATCTTTATCTACGCATGCGTGTGTGTCAGTGTCCGCCTCTGGACGTGCGTCCTAAAGATTGCAAATTATATATTATTGTTGAGAAATTGAACACATAACGGAATAACATTGCAGGGCGTATACAATGCTCCGACTCAGTGTAAGAGCAGCTGATGCTGCAGCCCGGGTAAGTCTGTGACTCTTGTACAGCGTTAGCCTGCGCGCTAGCGCGGTGACCCGACAGAGGCTCGCCCAGGCCCGGTGCTAATGCCCACTGCGGTCCGGTAGGGTTACATGGAGATATAAAACATGATGCCTTCATGTTTTATATTGACAATAACTAAGCTGCTGCCGAATTGAAGTATTTGTATATATAGTCAGATAGCAGAATGCATAGCCTGGGACCTTCTTCCATTCAGGGGTCACCGATAGCCACAGTGTCACTGGGGCCACAATACAAGAGGCCTGATCAATGAAGCGAATGCAAGCTACAATAGATCAAACATTGTTAACTATAAAACCATCTCAAGGCATTGACCAAAATAATAAAATGACAGCTCAAAGGATCTCCATAAACCCAACATGTGTTAACGTCCATTCGGCTAGGTGGTGACGTAACAACCCTCCCCTCCCTTTGGGGACTCACCTTTTGTAGGAAATTAATTTATAAAAATAAATGGGAAATATACAAATAATAAATAACATATCAGCTTGTCATTCTTTCTGGGTATCTAGTTACTTTTTTATTTATTTAACACGTGTGTGTTTTATGTATATGTTGTTAGTTCTCTATGCTTAATCTTTATTGTTTGTGTTTCTCCATCTTCAGAGGCGAATCTGCCAAAGAGGGCCCCGGATTATTCTTCAACATTCTCGACCGTACACAGAAGGAAATACTCGGTAAGCCCGTACAAAAGCACACCTCCACCCCTTGAATACAATGAATGCATTTTTAAGTTGTCTCACACCATACATAGGCTATAAATAATCACATTTATGGCCTTATCATTGCTTTCAAATCACCAGAACACCCTCATGCTTTATTTGATTTATATTCTTGGGGACTACCGTCTCACCTGGGCCACAATGTCCTGGTTCATTATATCCATTTTTACCCTTTCTGATGTTTTCATCAGTTTTTCTTCATTTCTTCTGCAGTGGTTCAGCGGCTAAAGTAGTTGCAGCAGGCTTGGTTTCACTAGGAGGTGGAGTCGGGGGGACGCTCCTGTACGCTAAATGGGACCCAAAGTTCCGGACCACGGTGGAGAAGAACGTTCCATACTCTGATTGGTTGTTTGGAGTGGCTTTAGGGCCTGCTTCCTATTTGGACTCCACTCCGACCAAGAAACAGGTACGAATGCCATTCCACTCACATTATGATTACGAGGGAATGGAGGGACTTTGTTACACCTTGTGGGATCAACATTCAATTAAATTCAATTTTATTTTATTTGTATTGCCCTTAATCAGCATTACAGTCTGAAACGGCTTTGAACATAAAAAGATTGCACTTGTATTTAGTAGGGATGGAACGGATCAAGTAAAACATCTGTACGGTTAGGTTGACTAGTCATGGTTTATGTATGTATTGTTCTGTTCATTTGCCTCACAGATTTCAGTCAAAAAGGCATGCACAGAAAAAACATTCAAACAAAGTTATTGGCGGTCAAAAAACTTCAGGCCACAATAAAGAAACTTCTCAGTTGGCACGCATGATGTGTCACAATGTACAGACCACCTTCTTAGTGATAGGATCTTTTGAAGTACCCCAGGAGGTTCACTGTTTTAATCTAACCTTAACCGATCATGTTGTCAGAAACGTCAGAAATGCTGCTGTTGTTTAATATATTTCGTATTGAAGACTCTCCTAATGAGGTCTGATCTCCCTCGTCGCTCGCAGCCCACCTCCTGCTCAGTGCTAATAAACTGGAAACTCAGCCTTACCTCTACTCATTGTTTGGAACATTTTGTACAGCTGGAGTCGGCCCAGCCACCTTCTCTGATGCTAGAGGAGGCCAAATCATCCAAGATTAAAGCAAAGAAATTGAAAAAGGCAGAAGTTCCATCAGAGGCGGCGAGCCCAGCCTCGAACATAGAAGGTAAGGTTCATCGGAGCGAGGACAGACAACATGCGGCCATCATGAAGGTCATTTTGTAACATTGTAAAATAGAATCAAATGAAAATATTGATAAATACTTGCATGAGCCAACTGTCGTATGCTCAGTGTTCCGTGAGCATGCTAACATGCTAAGGCTAGCCATGCTTATAAGGGAGCATGCTAAGGGCTCACTCAGACCCTATCAGTGTTGACCCAGACTGTAACATCATGGTCCATTTGTGTGATGTCACGTTGTGAACTTAACCCCCCCAATCCAGAAGGTGGCGGTAATGCGCCTAAAAGCAGTATGGACACTGCCATTAAACAACACAAGTTGAACCCGACCGGCCCTATTCCTCTATATCCTAGAATTCAAACAAATGGACACAGCTGCAGAAATCTTCTTTTTTGCAGACCAGACCTCTTCCATCTTCCCTGGTTGTGTTTCTCCAAATGTTGGTTCTGTTTCCACCTTTCAGTCCCCTCAGGTGAGGGTCTGACTGAAGTTCTAGTCTGTGTGCTACTCTGAAGCCCACTTGGGATGGATTCCATCATTTATTTTTATTTGCATAATAGTATTTGCCTAGGTTGACCGCAAGTTATGATTAAATTAAATTATATTTGTATAGCCTTTAATCACAGTTAGTCTTAATAGGCCATATATGTATGACAGCCCCCTGGCCCCCAGAGGGCAGGAAATAACTCCCTTAATTAGCCAAGGTCAAGGCCAGGTCCGCCTGTGACCCCTGGTGGGTAGGGTGCTGTGACCTGGTGGGGTAGGGTGCCGTCTGACCTGGTGGGTAGGGTGCTGTAGGGTGCTGTCTGACCTGGTGGGGTAGAAGAAGAAGAATCATTGAATTGATTAAGTGGTTTTCTGGACACCCAAAGCTCTTTACAGTGAAGGGGGGACCTCACTAACCACCACCGATGTGTACCACCCACTGGGTGATCACCACACACCAGCTTGAGGTGGAGAGTGAGGGAATTAATGAGTCAGCCAATCAAACAGGGGGATGATTAGGGGTTTGAATGATTGAATGAGCCTGGTTGGTCAGTTTGAGCCAGCACACCGGGGGTCCCCTACTCTTTACCATAAGGGCCCTGGGATCTTTTATGACCTCAGTGAGTCAGGACCTCGGTTTTACGTCTCCTCCGAAGGACGGCACCTTCCACAGCACAGTGTCCCCGTCACTGCACTGGGGCATCGGGATTGATGTTTTGGCCAGAGGGAAGAGTGCCACCTACTGGCCACCACCCGACACCACTTCCAGCAGCAACTCAGTGTTCCCAGTTGGTCTCCCATCCAAAAACTAACCAAGCCCACACCTGCTTAGCTTCAGAGATTGAGCTAAGGGAGGGTCCATTGGTCTGTTTGACCTGATGGGGTAGGGTGCTGGTCGGCCTGCTGATGACCTGACATAGGTGTGCTGGAGCAGCTGTTTGAACATGTCTATAATGGACATTAAAACCTTTTACAGAGAATCAGACGTTTATTCACATGAATGTTGAAATCCCCAATAAGCAGCCCTTGTCTGACTATGTAAGCAAATTCTGAGGAACTCTTCTACCAGAACCAGAAGTGAGTGCGGGCCGAAGAATCTGAAATGTGTTTTTTTTGTTCAAGAGTAATGAGGAGCAGAGAGCGAGCACCTCAAACAAAGCTTCAATGAGATATTAGGGCCAATCCAGCAGCTCTCTTTGATTGTGGTAGTTGTGTGGAGCAGTAACTCCCTGAGGCAGGCTGCTGCTGCCACAGCAGGGAGCTGTTCTCTGAACAGAGTGAGAGGCACCGCCCATTGACTCCATTACACATTTGAATACTTATATAGTACTTACAAAGTACCTTGAAAGAAAATAAGAAGCCCACATCTCAATATGTACGTTTTTGAAGTTGGAGAAAAAGTTTCTACTGCAAACATCACAGAAGAGAATAAATGCCCAAAAACAAGATAACATTAGTGTGAGAGCCACACTAATGAGATCCAGAATAACAAGGTTTGTATTTCTTATGTCTAGACCCTAACAGCTGCTTTACTCCAGACTCCTCCTCAGCCGTCGTGGGGAGGCGTCTGGCTGAACCCTGGGTTCACTCCCCTCCTGGATGTTTTGCATTGAGCCGTGTGCGTCCAGCACTCCGGCAACATGTTGTGTTTTTGTGGTGCATCACATGTCAGAGTTGTAGTGGTGGGTCAGGGTTACCCAAACCCTAACCCTATCCCATAATGACATGTGTCCCTCCAGAGGCTTCAGCAGAGGCCTCCCACATCATCTCCGCTATGGGCGAGGTCCCTTCTGTCCCAGCACCTCATGACACTGAGGCACCCAAAGGTGAACCACTAACCCGTCTGCCTCCGCCGCCGCCGCCATCGCTCCTCCTCTTTTGTTCTGCTCATTGGTTATGTGGTGTTTTATTTCTTTTAGATATTAAGTGTATAATATGTCATTTCTGCAGCTAGAGGTCTGTCACTCTAAATATTAACAAAATACGTAGTTTGATGACATGGTGAAGTAGGGAACATGGGAGTTAGGGTTACCCTAGGGTTAGGGTTACCATAACCCTCACCCTCACCCTCTTAACCCACTGGAAAAAATAAATCTTGTTTACGGAGAAGTGAATGTATTCAAGCATTCATGTTACGTTTCTTCACATTATGTCACACATACAAAGCATAAAGTAACCTTGATAATGTCATGTGGGGAAGTGTTCCATAGTCTAAACAATCATACTAAAAATAACTTTATGAGCATGTTGAACATTGTCGTAACTTTATAAAATGACCGTACAAATAGTGTTTCCCACAGAATGAGTTTCTGCTTGTGGTAGCTCATATATTTGGGTTAGAAAGGTAGTGGCTATTCAAAAGATCTCCATGGCCTAAAGGACAGCGTGGCGTAGGAACTCTTCTGTGGACACTGCATTAGCTCGGTGGCGGCATGGGCCACTTCTCAAACATGGTGGTTCACATCGTGAGCTACGCTATCGATGTCTTAATAAGCTACATCGATATCAAGACATCAAAATGTTGTTTTGGTTCATTTCCCCGGAGGTTGCGGGGTAAAGGGCAGATGACGCCATAGACATGCGGCCGTTATTTAACGGCACGTTACCGTGAATAAACTACGGATAGGTTTGAGCATTTATGGAAAAAATGGGTTGTGTAATCACACAACCACCAAAATATAAATCATGAGTCTAATAGCTTTTAGATATTTTAATGCAGAAATGTTACATATTATACCTTTCTATATTCATCACTCTTTTTCCGTCAATTTACCGAAACTGATTTCCTGTTCATTTTCTCTCATGCACCCTTGTCTTCTCACATTATTTATTTTCAATATGTCCTTCCTTGTTTTTCCCCAAGGATGTTTTTCCAGCAGTTGGGGATGGATGCATCACTTAATGTCAGTTTCTTTACGAACCAAATTATAGATATAGAAGAAAAGATAGAAACAACTGCAGCCTACTTAAAGAGCCAGCGAACCCAAACCCATTGATACTTTTTTTTAAACGTGGTCTTATGTCTTACCTATTTGACCTATTTGGACCCGTTGGGTCAGTCAGCCACAGAGCCTCCAGGTCCCAGGAGGCCTCAGGTCCTCCTGTGAGGCCCTCAGTGCCTCCAGGTCCTCCTGTCAGGAGGCTGCGCTGCATGGATCTGGAAGCAGCGTTTATTTGTGTTCCTAACGTTGACATAAACTTCAGAAGGCTCCTGTGTGTCGCTCAGGATGATACCAGCGCTCGGCAACCAGAGGCTACTACACACTCCTCACCAATAATAGAACTCTAAGGTCAAAGCCATTTCTTTTTCTTTCTAATTCTAGCTGAAATGAGGGTTCATTGGCTCTTTGCGACCACATCACCACTTCATTACCTTCACAGGCTCACCCTCCATGTACCGCCTGACACACAACAGAACACTTGGGCTGCATGGAAGATTGAAATCAATAAATGTGTCTTTATAGAACAGTGTGAGGAATGCCATCACCATAGCCCAGCGGAGACGGCGCTGCCCAGCCAAGAGCCTCCACAACCAGAACCAGCAGAGGAACCGCTGAAGGAGCGGCCAGCTGAAGAAGTGACCGCTAGGATAGCTCAGCAAGACCAGGCTGACCAGGACACACTCACATGTAGGCCGTGTGTGTGTGTGTGTGTGTGTGTGTGTGTGTGTGTGTGTGTGTGTGTGTGTGTGTGTGTGTGTGTGTGTGTGTGTGTGTGTGTGTGTGTGTGTGTGTGTGTGTGTGTGTGTGTGTGTGTGTGTGTTAATAATGACTCCTTATCTTTGGTATATAGTTGTGTCAGACAAGCTGGAGGCCTCCCTGGCCAGCTCGGCCACCGCCACCCTGCAGGCCATCGCAGCGCAGGAAGCGGCACTACAAGCTATTCTGCAGCACACCCAGAAGCTGAAGGAGGCGATGGAGACTGAGGTACTGCTGCACTTCACTTAGTCTGGCCTTTGAAAACAGTTAGATTTTTTATTTCTGGATCAAGACACTAAAACAGTAATCCAAAGGATCACATGCAAACGTAAAATCCCTATTTTACTTTTTTCCCTATTTTTTCTCCCTATTTTTTGAATCAGACAAACACTGAAATACATACAGTGGATTATTGGATTGTAACCTCATTTTTTTTAAATCCAAGTGTAAAATAGTGTAACGAATGACAGTTTGTGGATTTGAGGGATTATGATAAGTGAGGATTCTTTAAAACATCCATGTTTTGCAGACGTGAGTTTTTGCGGTTGTTTTTCTATTTGATAACTAACAGTAGGGAATATCAAGGTCAGAACTAATGATCAAGGTCATATCGCACAATAAGTCGATGGCCTTATTATCGTAGACTAATGCCAGGTCAACTCTCAATGATTAAGCGTGATGTAGATTGAACAATACAAGAGCGATGATGATGGTTATGATGTCCAGGTCTCCGCTGAGCAGAGGTCCGCCCACTGGAAGGATCTAGAAGATGCTGTTTGTGTACGAAGTCGCAACGTAGAAGAGGCTGGAGCAGCCCTAGTGCAGGCCAGGTACGGTCTTAACCCCTGGCACTATAATAAAACTATCAGACCCCGCATTTTACTTCATCAAAAATGTGATGAAGATAAAATATGTGTCTCTGGTGCTGGTATTAACCACTGACCCCTGATGTGACCCTGACCCGACCCCTGACCTGACCCCTGATGTGACCCCTGACCCCTGACCTGACCCCTGATGTGACCCCTGACCTGACCCCTGACCCCTGACCTGACCCCTATGAGCAGGTCCTCCCTGGACTCCCTCCGGGCGGTGGTGGAGTCGGCCAAGGACTCCAGGGTGGCAGAGCTCCGGCCGATGGTCCTGGCAGCAGAGGAGAACCTCCACAGCATGACGGTGGACCTGGACCAGGCCGTCCATAAGGTACAGTCCCAACACGGTGGACCTGGACCAGGCCGTCCATAAGGTACAGTCCCAACACGGTGGACCTGGACCAGGCCGTCCATAAGGTACAGTCCCAACACGGTGGACCTGGACCAGGCCGTCCATAAGGTACAGTCCCAACACGGTGGACCTGGACCAGGCCGTCCATAAGGTACAGTCCCAACACGGTGGAGCTGGACCAGGCCGTCCATAAGGTACAGTCCCAACACATGACGGTGGACCTGGACCAGGCCGTCCATAAGGTACAGTCCCAACACGGTGGAGCTGGACCAGGCCGTCATAAGGTACAGTCCCAACACGGTGGAGCTGGACCAGGCCGTCATAAGGTACAGTCCCAACACATGACGGTGGAGCTGGACCAGGCCTCTCTCCTCTGAGAGTAGAATCCACTCCCAACACATGGTTGGCTTTAAGTCTGTTTAAATGTAGATTCAAACCCAATTAAGGAACGTGCTTTTGATGGGCATGGCCGTGCGCGACGGTCAATGGGGAAAAGGTTGATTGCAGTAAACAGGGACAAGATGTGTGACAAGAGGAATGTAAAAAATAGAAGTGAATGCAGGTGGGGCTAGAACAGGTCTCCAACCTTCACCTGGCAGAGCAGGAAGCCTCTTCCAATCAAACATGGCTGATGCCCCTGATGTTGAGTGTTGAATTCCATCTGACACAGTGGGCGCACTGTCGCTTTAAGACTGAAGTTATAATGGCACCATCCATTGTGAGTACAGGTTCCAACATTGACAATGGAAGTGTGTCAAAAGATCATCAGAAAATAATCATATGTGTACATGTATTTATTGAAGGAATATGTTGTACCCACTATTATACAAAAACAGCATTTATTCAAGCTATAGAATCAGTAGAGCTCTCTCGTATTATATTACTTATTGTATTTGAATGTCATGTGACCTGTGCAGGTGCAGTCTGTGTTTGAATGTCATGTGACCTGTGCAGGTGCAGTCTGTGGCGTCGGAGGCGAAGATCGTCTCCCAGTACAGTGAACTGGTCAACGAGGCCAAGCAACAGTTCCAGAGGGAGTTGAGCAGCATCACTCCAGAGATACAAGCCAACTGGAAAGGACTGTGTAAGAGGACCCTATACACACGCCGGTCTGTGATGGGTCCGTCCCTCTCTGTACTGAGCCCGGTGTCTCTCCCCAGCCGGCACGTTGTCCGTCGACGATCTCAATGCGCTGATCGCCCACGCCCACCGCCGCATCGACCAGCTGAACCGGGAGATGGCGGAGCAGCGCGTCCGGGAGCAGGTCCACATCGAGGCGGCCCTGGAGCAGCAGAAGGCGGAGGACAAGAAGGCCCTGGAGAAGGCGGTCGGCCTGGCGGTGGAGCACAACCTGGAGCGAGCTCGGCTGGAGCAGGAGAGGAAGGTGGGAGGACTGAGGAGCTCAGAGGACCCGAAAGCTTGCTCTGTGAACACGTACGTATGAAGTGACTCCCAAGGCGCTGACGTCCGCGCCCTGTTCCTCCTGCAGCAGGTGGAGCTGAGGGAGGTGATGGAGGCGGAGATGAGGACCCAGCTCCGCCGTCAGGCCGCCGCCCACACAGACCACCTCCGAGACGTGCTGAAGGTCCAGGAGCAGGAGCTGCAGGCGGAGGCGGAGGAGGTCTGCTGTCTCTAGAGGATCCCAGCGTTAGCAGAGCTCGTCGCTAAACACGCCTTCTAGACGTCCCGTTGGACGTCCTTTAAGCTGCCAGGTGGACGGTGTCCCTGGTGATGCTATGAGGAGCTTATCGTTCAGCCATCGTCTGTGCTGCGCTTTATTTTGAAATATAGTGAGAGATCGTTTCAGTCTAGACGTGGGGACACTGCGGGCCTAATCCGGCCCGCAGTGTCATTTAATCCGGCCCGGAAGATAATATCTAATGTCTAATGTCATATATATATATATTATATCACAGAGTGAAAAGATGTATTCTTAAAGCAGATGAGTTTAAACCTTGTTGTGTATGTAGGTGCTGAGCAGTAAGATGATGGAGCAGGAGACGCGCTACCGACAGCTGACCCAGGAACAGCTGGACAACTTCACGCTGGACATGAACGCTGCGTACGCACGTCTGAAGGGGATGGAGGAAGCCATCGACAGTAAGACACCAGGGCCCCGTTTCCCGAAAGCATCGTTAGCCTAAGGACGTCGTTAAAACCGTCGTACGATCATCGCAGAGTTTTCAGACTGTTTCCCGAAAGCATCGTTACGTAACGACGTCGTTAAAACCCTTGTAGCTAACGGCGGCTCCAGGGGTACTCGTAGAGCACTAAGATGCATCGTTACTATAGCCTCAGTGGAGTCACCAGCTGGACATTCTGTGTATTGTCATCCAATACCATTGAATGTCCAGCTGGCGCTATTTCGCAATACCCCAAAAACAGTGGTTCGCGCATATATATTACTCGTAGACTACTGTTAGATTTAAACAGCAAAGACAGAGACATGTTAGAAGTCAACACAAATATAACTTATTGCAGCAACCCTATCACAAGGCATATAATAAAATCGAGTTATTCCGTTGCTCGTGTGGGAGGTCACTTGCGATCTGCACTTGCTGTCTCCCTCTGATTTTAATTCAACCATCGTGGTTAAAATGTCCTCATATTGATCAATGACAGAAGACATACTGTACATGAATCATGCTGAGACCAGCGGGTGTCGGATAATTTCTGCAGGTTTTTTTGTTGCGATTGTTTGCCATAAAGCACTGTAGGCGCATCGGTGAGGCTGTGATTTGAAGTTCACTATTCATTGGACCGTGTCTAGACAGTTACGAACATCCCTGACCTTAGTGGAGTGCACAATCGCCATGTTGAGAGCGTGGTTTCTGCAGTGAACGTAGACTGCTGCGGGAAACTGTGCTGCGATGCGTGCCATTCCCGCTTACATTGCCCGCATCATCATACCCCTGCCCAACAATATGGGCAGGAATCGATCTAGACCAGCAACAGCAATAGCCGTGTCAATGCATCTGCATTTGAATGATAATGAATGAATGGAACGTTGCATTTTTAATGTTGACACCAAAGTTTCTAGAGAGTGCGTGGCGCGCCAATCACTGAATGAATGAATGAAATGGAATGCAGGAATCAGAGAAAGTCTGCCCTCTTTGCGGCGCAAAGCATGTTTCAGAAATCAGCACATTTAAATAAATGCTATAGGCCTAGTTGTCACACAGACACATATTATTTTTGTAATATGGAATTATTTCAGGGGAGAAAATGCTGTGAAACAATGTACGCACGGTGCGTTCAGGATTAGGACTGATATAGCATATGTCGGCCTAGACCTAATCAATTGTGTTTTAATATTTGTAGCATTCATCTTAGTCTATTCTTTTCGTAGGCTACTCTGCTGTTGGCCTTGATGGGGAGATATTTTTTTGCTGCCACAAAATATAGTTTAATCCAACAACATTCCTGCGTCTCCCCCTCCTACGGAGCCCATTTCAGCACCGTGTCAGTAGACAGCTACAATCCTACAACGTCGTAAGAGCAGAGCACGCGATTTCATGTTAAGAGTTTCAGGAAACGCCCGCCTAAAATGAACGATGCATCGTACAAGCATGGATCCATCGTTATCGGGAAACGGGGCCCAGGCCTTTCACTTTCCTTCCTTTGTGTTTATAGTAAGCTATATATATATAAAATCATTTAATGACATAAAACAGACAGTAAAGAAAGAAAGACTGAGGTTCATTGTGACATTCTGAATGATTTATTTATTTAAAACAAAGAATCGACACTCATGGGTTTCATGATTCTTTATTTAAAGGTTGTTACACTTCAAAGCATTACCTATAACATTCCTGCATCAAAATACAGCAACTGAAAACCAGGAGACCGACGTTATGTTTAGTTGTGTTCTAAATTATTTCCAACAATGTTCAAACCGAGATGAATCCAGTTTTATTCGGGGTAAAGGTCTTCAATTGGAGAGCTAATGTATTGATCTATTTCAGCATTCTATCTCACTACTTTAAAAACAAACCCAATACACCACACACACAGCCTTCACTTGGCGAGGAATTGTCTGATGTTATCCACCATCTTTATTGTTCAGCATACATCGACAATTCTCTCAACACACACTCGGATATTTGTTGTCCAAGTCTTTTTTTGGTGAGGAGAAAGTCTGCGATTGTTTCCACCAGATGGAAAATCAGTTGAATGTGTATAATACAGTGTGTGTTTCAGTGTGTGTTTTAATGGTTGGATCCCGTGCTCTTAATGTGGCGCTCAGGTCATGTGATCGCAGAGGAGGAGGCCCGCAAAGCCCACCAGCTGTGGCTGTCGGTGGAGGCTCTGGGCTACACCCTGAGGAGCTCCAGCCTGGACGCCCCCACGCGGCCCCTGGAGCCCGCCGCCCAGGCCCTCAGAGAGAACTGCCACGATGAGTTTGCCGTGGCTCTGGCCGCCGCTCTGCCGGAGGAGTCGCTGCAGCGCGGCGTCTACAGCGAGGAGTCACTCCGCGCACGCTTCAACTCCCTCCGCTCTCTGGCCCGCCGCGTCGCCCTGGTGGATGAGTCTCACAACTCGTTGTACCAGTACTTCCTGTCCTACCTCCAGGCCGCGCTGCTCTTTGAGGAGAAGCAGGAGGCCCCGCCCGCTAAGATCAGCACTCAGGACCTGGACCCCTTTAAGATCCTCTCCTACGCCAGTTACAGCCTGGAGCAAGGGGACCTGGAGCTGGCTGCCAAGCTGGTGAACCAGCTGAGAGGAGAGGCCAGAAGAGTGGTCCAGGACTGGCTGGTTGAGGCCAGACTCACACTGGAGACTAAACAGGTTGTGAGTCTTCTGTCTGCGTATGCTAATGCCGTTGGTTTGGGGACCACTCAGGCCCCGTAGGTCCTCCTCCTAATTCACCAGTACTTTAGTTTTAGATGCATTATCATAATAATCACTCAAAGGAATCTCTTTGCTTTGTGTTATTTTGACTCATATTTGAGAATGTTATCAGTGCAGCTGATCTGTATTGTGCTGAGCGTTGATGTTTCCTGAGATGCAAAGCAGCCAAATGCATCCAGGTGTGTTTCTGGATGTTCAGATGTTAAACGTATTACTCCTGTTAAGAATGGGTGTCAACCAATAAATCACAGACAACAATGAGAGGGTTTTTCTTTACTGTTATTAATACATATTGTATTCAGATGTGTTCTAGCCTGTGGTGTCTCAGGCTGATGCAACTTGAGTATATGGTACATATGCACAAATAGGTGCAATAAAGTATCCCAACATCTTTTTTTTTAAATATCAACTCTGAAACTTGAATGTTGCAAACATCGACTCTCGAATTAGTCCAATTTATAAATTGATCTAATAGATGTATATACTATTATATAATACTTGTTTCAGTAAATGGTTGTATGCAGAAACAATGCTCATTGTTGAAAATCCTATTTGGAGTTTGGTATTAACAGACTCAATGATGGCATCTCCTCCTAGTTAGATTAGCTTTATGTTGACAGCCATTTCAAAACATTGCAAAACTATCTAGAGATATTAAATTTTGATCAGAATCAAAGCGGTTATTGTCCATAGGACAATTGTTTTTGTTCCAGGTGCATACATAACACAAGAGGAACAGCGTCATATGGTGGTGTGGACGTTGGGTTGCATCACAAAAACAGTCCAGCTGAAATTGAGTAAATATTACTTGCGACATACTTTCCAACATGAATTAACTGATTAACCTGCAAGTTGCTAGAAATAAACCAACCATAAACATCCTATTTAAACACAATATAAAATACTATATCATAATAGGTTAAGCTAACAGGAACATAGGGTTACACCTTTCTAAGAATAATGCATCATATTCCAGAGTTATACGAACACTAGGGATTTGTATCATTGCTATTGGCTATTGCCCACCGGCACACATAAGCTTTATATAATAAAACACAACAGTGGTTTGGAAAGGCAATTATCTTTTAATGTCACCTGAGACCAAATCCTACAACATGTCAAAACAAATGCAAAAGTGTTAAGCACACATAGCATAGCACTACACATAGCATGGCACTAAAGCATTTGGAAATATACGGTCAACATTGGTCTTGTGGTTCTCAAATGAAGAATGGAACGCAAAATACAATAATGTCCTGGGTTCTTTTTTTTTTTTTTTTTTTTACAGATTCTTAGTTAGCCTGAAGACCAAGTGTAGACCAAGGGTTGAGGTAGAATGA
Organism: Micromesistius poutassou; assembly: GCF_964030765.1. NCBI lineage: Eukaryota > Metazoa > Chordata > Actinopteri > Gadiformes > Gadidae > Micromesistius > Micromesistius poutassou. Next base: position 16,821,847 of record NC_140276.1, on the reverse strand, counting down.
GTAAAAACGATTGTACTAATGTTTTAATTCTTTCCATTCCCTTGCTAATAAAATGGTAATTTAATATTTTCTTAAAGAAGGGAATTTAGGTTGGGTGAATTATTGGGTATTGGCCTAAAAGAAAACTCATTAAATTCAGAATATACATTGACATCTAAAATAAATTACCTGATAGTAAATTGTGCTTCTAGTGGATGAATTTTTCTTGATGTAATATTAGCCGATGGCACTTAAATTTGCTTTTATTTGACATAAAATGCTTTTCACTCCAAATGATGTTTTGTGCAACACCAGGGCGAAAACTAAAATGTCGATGTACCGAAAATAAACCCCAGGGGGCAAAAAGAGGAGTCTCAAAACTAAAATAACTTCAAGCCACGAGTTCAAATAACAATGAAAAAAATGATTCCTTGCATGGAAGGAATTAGTGTGGAGGCAACACTTTTACTAATACTAGTAGTAACTAGTAGCGCTGACTGATCACTAGCTGGGACATTTGATCGTTTTTAAGAAATCGAGGTGTAACACCTGGACAGTTCACAAAAAGAAATGCTGAATATTTTTTACGCAATAACAAAACATTTGACAGAATAAGAATTGGTGGATAATCTGAGCTCAGCTGAGAGCAAACCCTGCTCGACTGCTGACTGCTGACAAACTAACTGGACGACCTGGATTAGGACAATGTAAAGGCTGTTATTGGTTCTCTTGGGGAAGAACGACATTGAAGGCACTTTAACCTCTGGAAGACAAGCACCGGAAGACGCCTGGTCAGATCTAACTCATGAGGAAGCTGAAACACAAAAAGGAAAAAAAGAAGAAAAAATAAATAAATCACAAAACCAAATCATAATTACGCGACACTATTTCCATACTTCACTACATTTAAAAAGTATCTCCATCCGTTGTTCCATCATATAGCCGATGAACAAAGTGTTTGTACACTGTAGGGGTAGGGTTAGGGTCAAACCCGTAGGGGTAGGGTCATACCTGTAGGGTTAGGGTCAAACCTGTAGGGGTAGGGTCATACCTGTAGGGGTAGCCGTGGTACTTCGCTCTAAAGATGGACAGCAGCCAGCTGAAGAAGAGCATCACAAGACCGATACCTGCTACACATAGTACTGGAACACACACACACACACACACACACACACACACACACACACACACACACACACACACACACACACACACACACAGCATTACTCTTAACTCAAACTCTTACTGCCCGCCTCTCAGTCTGGGGGAGAATGACTGAGAATGAACAGAAGCGTAGCTTGTGGACTTGTTGTTTGCAGGCACTAACTAACTAACCTAAGGCTAACCCTAACTAACCTAACACTAACTGACTAACCTAAGGCGGTACCACGCAACAAGGTAGGCCCATTCACATTTGACGTAAACGGTTAACTGAATAAATGATGAAAGTAATTTGATGCTTTTGATGGTGTTTGTAGGGCTCTTTTGATGGTGTTTGTAGGGTTCTTTTGATGGTGTTTGTAGGGCTCTTTTGATGGTGTTTGTAGGGCTCTTTTGATGGTGTTTGTAGGGCTCTTTTGATGGTGTTTGTAGGGCTCTTTTGATGGTGTTTGTAGGGCTCTTTTGATGGTGTTTGTAGGGCTCTTTTGATGGTGTTTGTAGGGCTCTTTTGATGGTGTTTGTAGGGCTCTTTTGATGGTGTTTTGTATCGCATTGCCTTCTAGAATGCTGTGGTCTCTTAGTACATTACTGAATTCCTTATTGATATTTCCAGACATATCTCAAACCAGAGATGCTCACAAAGCACTGGTCCCACTCGGACAGGGAGGAGCAGAGCCTTGAAGGCTCCTGGCAGACAGAGGACACTGGAGTCTTCTAAAGAGACCTCACATTGTTGTCCAGCGATCTTTACTCCCCTCTACACACACTCCATTCTGGAGAGTGCGTGTGTGTGTGTGTGTGCGCGTGCGTGCTCACTTTTTCTTTTTCCGATGTCCATGTCTGAGGTGGCAGCCTCACACAGCAGCACCATGCCCATGGTTACAGCGCCATCTACAGAAACCGTTAAAGACTAACAACATCATCATCTCCCTCTCTCATGAGGTTATTAATATCCTCACTCATGGTATGAGGCTATTGGTATCATGTTACCTTTTCAATAGCCTGAAGCCATAGACTCTGAAATAGCTGTCTGTAGGAAGTCTCATGATAAAATATAGATTCTGACCTTGGGAACACTTGCCAATAAGAGTATATATATTAACCATTATTAACTAAAGTCAGTTAATGGAGTAATACATAATTTTTATGTAGCATTGGCATAGGGGTTAGGATTAACCTTAACCCTTTAAAAAAATGTATAATTACTGTAATTGACCCCATTGCCATAGTTAACATGAACACCATTGATTGATTACTAGACTAGTTAACAGTTCATTAACTAAGTAAATGCTGATTACTGATAATAATAATAATAATAATAATGTTAGTTAATGGTAAATGAATGGTTAATTAAGGTACTTGTAAAGTGTTTAAAATGGGTGCTTTTATGTCTGATGACAGTGACTAAGGGTCTTTAAGGGAGCCTCTATATATTAAGGGCTTTATTTAAGGATACTGAACAGCAGGACAATGTGCGTCTCGGCCACAAACTGAGCCTGACTGCTTCCATGGATGTAACTCTGAAAACACAAAAATAAAAAGCAGTCAAATCTTGATATTGCAAATATTATACTGGGATAGTATATTGAACGTTCAGATTCGTGGGTACAGATCCTCCCATGGGAGCGGGTAACTGACCACTTGTCCTGTGTTGGGGTTCTTGTGAGCGTAGGGCGGCCCTCGGATGTGGTTCCACATCTGGCCTGAAGTCATGATCAGCACAAAGCACTGAAACACAAACAGACAAGAGGACTTTAAAGTGGAAGTCCTGCCAGAATTTAACCCAGGGTCTTTTAATTTAACCCAGGGTCTTTTAATTTAACCCAGGGTCTTTTAATTTAACCCAGGGTCTTTGAATTTAAGCCAGGGTCTTTTTCTGGATGAAAACAGATCAAGTAATAATGTTGATCACCCAGTATAGAGCTAGCCCGGGTCAACGCTAACAGGCCAAAGGGCTAACAGTGCATTGGCTAGAGGCGGTAAGTCAAACGCTTCCAAATCAGCCTTTTTTAACCACTAATATTACTCAACTCGGCACCAAACCGCTGCAGTAGAATGACCAGGGTCCCTCCACATAAAACAACCAACAACTTATAAACTAAGTTTATTTAAAAAGTTTTAAAACAGGTGGTTAAAAAATGCAGATTTGGACGCGTTGGGTGCACCGCCCCTAGCCACTGTTAGCCATCTGGGCTGTTAGCGTTGCTCCAGGCTAGCTCTATACTCGGTGATCAACCAATCAACTTTTTGATCTGTTTTCATGCAGAAAAAGACCCTGGGTTCAATTCATTCAATTTTCAGTATAGAGGGATTATCAGTCTACGTCACTCCCAGCTCTACTGCGCATGTCGTTTGCAGAAAGAGACGAGCGCACGATCATGTCTTGTTGTGCTGTTGGTTGCACAAACCGTTTTAATAAGACAACAAACAAAATGCGGAAGTTCTATCAGATACCATCAACTCGCACCCCATTTAAGGCAAACAGGAGACGTCTTTGGTTACAAGCTATCAGAAGAAGCGATTGGAACGAGCAGATGATTAAAAATGCAACAATCTGCACAATGACCCAGATGTTATACATCTCCGTCCTCTTCCCTTGTCTTTGACTAGGCAGCAACTTGGTCTTCAGAAACAAAGTTTTCAATTTTGTAATCATGTAAAAGTATGTCCTGAACATGATTGTCTGTGACATAGCTGTAGGCATCCAGTGTCGTGTAGGACTCCAGGCTCTCTCGGGAATAGAGACTTGGTGTCTCGATCAGGTATGAATGGATGTCTGGCCACTGAAGTCGGGGCCACTTTTTCCTCATCATTTATCCACTCACCTGCCCCTAACGTGATGGGTCATTAAGACGTATCCCATTCACTAATGTTAATTTATCCGCATAACCAATTTCATCACTCGCTGATAAACTGTAGTAAGCTGACAACATCACTAGTTAACACCGCAACTGCAAGTTAACCACACGGAGATAACCATGGCAACCGGTGAAACGTTTTTCTTTCTGCAGTCATGCTGCGCGCGCATCCGCCGTGTTGATAAACAAATAATCCCCCGATAGAATTCTAAAATACCCAACTTAACCTCAATCTTAGCTTCCCTTTCTATTCTATCCTGGGAGCCAACATGTTGGTTTGTTACTGGGGGCCAGTAACAAACCAACATGTTGGCCCCCAGTAACAAACCAGTGTGACCCTCCATCCTGGTCCGGTGTGTGTCTGGTCTTACCAGTGCAGAAAAGGCCCAAACATTCTTGTTAAAGAGGAATTCTAGGTTGTGTCTCCGTAGATACGCCAATCCACCAATCACTGCCAAGAGGAAGCCAAGGAGGAGGGGCCCTGCATAGTTGGGAGGACGAATCACACGGATCTGCAAAGAAACAAACATACAAACACAGCTCAACACAGGTTAATGCAGACAGCTACACAAAGACACCAGGTTACACACCGTCATCTACACAAAGACACCAGGTTACACACGTCATCTACACAATGACACCAGGTTACACACGTCATCTACACAAAGACACCAGGTTACACACGTCATCTACACAAAGACACCAGGTTACACACGTTATCTACACAAAGACACCAGGTTACACACCGTACATATAATGATATATAACATATATAATGAGGTCTAATATGATTGTCAATGATTGCCATTTTATCCCAGTTAATGAAATAAGATCGTAATTCTGAGAAACCCCAGCCAGTCTGTGCCGGACGTTTGTGTAGAGCGTTATTTGGTCTTGAAATGTGACGCAGAAAGTTCCTTTTGGTAGACTCTACAACGTCACGGTGTGGGTCCCCAGTCATCACCAACACCCTCATGTACGTCACAAACATTGAGGTAAAAAAAAAAGAATTAAATAGTAACCCATTGAAAAAAAATTAATTGAAACATTAGTAAATTCACAGGCTTCTTTGTAAAGATTACGGTTTGGCATAACCTCTACGACCTAATCAAAATGTCTTGCAACCCACTAGATTGGTCCCGATCCACCAGTTAAGAATCTCTGCTCTAATCTGTGGATATAAGGGTGTTTACACTCTGAAGTAGAATATAGAATATATTTGGAGAGGCCCAAAATAGGTCAAAATTAGCAAATTTATCCTTAAAACAAATTTGGAATAAAAAGCAGAAGTAACAGAAGTAGTGACTGCTTTCTTAACAAAAGCAAATATTATCCCTGCATGTTCACACGAGTGCACGAGTTTGATGGAGCCCGTTTTTGAAGCATATTGGAGGGGCTCTCTTGTAAACAATAACGTTTCCTTCTGCCACATGGCCGAGATAACCCCCACCATGAGTCTTTACGTGTTGTGAAAGTACCCGAGACGTTGGAGAACCCGACGCAGTCGTTTAGGATTCATAATATCATCCATAGCGCACACAGCCTTTGGCCCTGATATTATATAGATATCTATATATTATATTATATTATATAGATATTATAGAGCGTTCATAAACGGCAACAATCACTTTCCCCTCCATGTTGCGGTTCACCCTGGACGCTGATTGGCTGTCACAACAAAGCATCAAGCAAAAATCCACAAATTGTTACGCAAGAATTGATGAATGAAGATTAGCCTCTAAACACGTCTTGACTTCGTACGGATTTGTGGAGTGCCTTCTTTATTGGTGTGACTTCACCCTAAGGCCGAATTAGAATGTTAAAGAAACACAGCACTAATGTTTTGGAAAATAAAGCATCTATAAAAACAAAGCCTTCAAATCCCGAATTGAGACTTGTCTACCGACCTATTCTGGCTCAAAACTAATTCAGTCCAATGCATTTGAATCGTCATGAATGAATGCATGTTGTCCACTCACGTGCACGTCTGTCCTGTCAGCCACCCAGCGGGCCAGCTGCTCTGCTGCAAACCCTCTGACCTGCAGCTCGTAGTTGTCCGTCTTACGCTGTTTCCCTTTGGCCGGGAAGTGGAGGAAGGTTGGCGCAGAATTCATACTTAACTAGAAAAGAAAGGTAGAAATTAGGATTAAATGTACATTTTGAGTTTAGGCAATTATTAACTACTACTACTACTGCTGCTGCTGTTGCTACTGCTACTACTACTACTACTACTACTGCTGCTGCTGCTGCTGCTACTTCTACTACTACAACATTCCTGTCCATTCCAGTGTACTTGTATACCATTTGCCCTTCAGTACAATTTTGGTAGCACTGATAAGAGTACGTAATAAATAGTGGTTTATTGAACATTGACTTACCATCTGAAAGACGTCTGATCCTTCATCGAAGTCAACAGATGCAAAGAAAACTTTGTTGGTGAAGGCAGAGGAGTAACGCCAAGAGTTGGCCAATATATGAAATTCCTCATCAGCCTGTCTGATCAATTTAAAACACAATATTACCATAAGTGTTGTTAGTTATCAGCAATCCCATCACTTACTTCAGTAACCATGTCTTACCTGCAGACCCCGCACTGTCGTTGTGGTTGTAGGGCTGTGAACATGATGACCACAGAGTAGTTCCTGGGAGGAGCTTTCACAAAACGACGGAACTTCTCTCCATTCATTTTGATGACGGAGCGCTTCGATGCCCACTCCATCATCTGACCAACCTTCTCCGATAGCAACGTCTGCGGGAAACAGAAGTTTAAATGAAAATGGTTTCTACTAGTGGTAGATTCTGACCTACATTTGTGGGGTTTCTACTGTACTTTCCTCAGCGTATCAACAAATCTACAGGGGGTAATCTGAACTTCTGACCAGGTGAGTCCAAAACAGCTAATTTCTAATGTAAAACATGTGTAGGTCTACTTTATATTTAAATACATGTTTCATGTGCTGGCCATTATCCAACAATGCATGTTGTGTTTATAACATTGCTTTGGATTACGATAGGCCTACAACCTTTTCCGCAATTTGACGGTCAGTGTCGTGCAGCTTTTTGAGTGGAAAATGAAGACGCAAATATAAACGTGAGCATGTTTACTCATCTAAATGCATTTATTTGTTCTTATTCATATACATCTAACCTATAACAGGTGTATCTAGAATAATAGGGATTGGTGGTCATATTGATATTGCTCATGTCTGTTCATTCACGTGTTATAAGCCCTTCTCGTTTTTTAAAAAAGTGGGTCCCCAGAAGCATATGTGTATATTTTGTAGCCTTACTGACTTATTATAAAAACGGTCACCTTCGGCCATATGAAAAACGTGGGAAATGAAACGTATGTATCTAGCCTGACAAGTGAGCGACAATAGTTCCCGTCCTAATGCACATTCAAACCCTGGGCAAAGTCCGCCTGCATCATGTCTCACTGGAATGAACATTAATGGTGACCTTATGTAAAAACACATCTCCCTTTCACCAAGGATTGAGCTTAATGCTTCAGAACCTGCTTTGCATTCGTCAGACTCGATATAAACGGCGAGTTATATCACTAAATATCCAGATAGGTCAGCCTTATCTGAACACAAACATGAAGTTGACTTCAAGACCATAACTAATGATATGATATATATGATATATTAACTACAGACGGCCGCTCTCTGCTGTGCAGTAGTTAGAACTCATCGATATCCGGAATCTGTCAACGAAATCGTTAGGTTACGATTAAACATTTCGAATTCATTACAAAAAAACAGTAAACCTTACCTCTTTTTTCTTCTGTGCATCAGAAGGCATATCATAAAAACTAAAGAGCAAAAGTAATGGAAATACAAACTTAGGAAACATCTTCACTGCCGTCCGTCAAACAGCACACAGATTAGAAGCACAGATTCCTGTCACATTTCCATTGGTCTCCTGGTTCTTCTTCACGTTGTGGTCCAACAAACAGAAAGGTGCAGTACCTCCCCCTACTGGGCTGAAGGTGCAGTACCTCCCCCTACTGCGCTGAAGGTGCAGTACCTCCCCCTACTGGGCTGGAGGTGTGTAGAGAATTGAATTGACCTGCCACTTCTCCACTGTCTGAAACTAAGGGTCATGCTGTTCAGCTTTAAGAGGTATTATGCTAGGTATTTTATTTATTCAATAGATATGTCATTGTCGGTATAATGTAATTTGTAGCCATGTGGAGAGGATGGTAGAGGAGATGTTGTCCCGCTTCGGGACCCATGAGCTCAGCAGCCAACAGGGACAGATCTCTGAGTCCCAGGTCTTCCCTGGTCTGGTGGTCCCTGATACGATGGTCCCTGGTCCCGTGGTCCCTGGTCCAATGGTCCCTGGTCTGATGGTCCCTGGTCCTGTCGTCCCTGGTCCGGTGGTCCCTGGTCCTGTGGTCCCTGGTCCAGTGGTCCCTGGTCCAATGGTCCCTGGTCTGATTGTCCCTGGTCCTGTCGTCCCTGGTCCGGTGGTCCCTGGTCCTGTGGTCCCTGGTCCAGTGGTCCCTGGTCCAATGGTCCCTGGTCTGATGGTCCCTGGTCCTGTCGTCCCTGGTCCAGTGGTCCCTGGTCCAATGGTCCCTGGTCTGATGGTCCCTGGTCCAGTGGTCCCTGGTCCAATGGTCCCTGGTCTGATGGTCCCTGGTCCTGTCGTCCCTGGTCCGGTGGTCCCTGGTCCTGTGGTCCCTGGTCCAGTGGTCCCTGGTCCAATGGTCCCTGGTCTGATGGTCCCTGGTCCTGTCATCCCTGGTCCTGTGGTCCCTGATCCAGTGGTCCCTGGTCTGATGGTCCCTGGTCCTGTCGGCCCTGGTCCGGTGGTCCTGTGGTCCCTGGTCCGATGGTCCTGTGGTCCCTGGTCCGATGTTCCTGTGGTCCCTGGTCCTGTCGTCCCTGGTCCTGTGGTCCCTGGTCCGGTGGTCCTGTGGTCCCTGGTCTGATGGTCCCTGGTCCGATGGTCCCTGGTCTGGTGGTCCTGTGGTCCCTGGTCCGATGGTCCAGTGGTCCTGTGGTCCCTGGTCCTGTGGTCCCTGGTCCCTGGTCCTGTGGTCCCTGGTCTGATGGTCCCTGGTCCGATGGTCCCTGGTCCGATGGTCCCTAGTCTGGTGGTCCCTGGTCCTGTGGTCCCTGGTCCTGTCGTCCCTGGTCAGGTGGTCCCTGGTCCTGTGGTCCCTGGTCAGGTGGTCCCTGGTCCCGGGGTCCCTGGTCTGATGGTCCCTGGTCCTGTCATCCCGTGGTCCCTGGGGTCCCGTGGTCCCTGGGGTCCCTGGTCCTGGGGTCCCTGGTCCCGTGGTCCCTGGTCCGATGGTCCCGTGGTCCCTGGTCCTGTCGTCCCTGGTCCGGTGGTCCCTGGTCCTGTCGTCCCTGGTCCAGTGGTCCCTGGTCCGGTGGTCCCTGGTCCTGTCGTCCCTGGTCCTGTCGTCCCTGGTCTGGTGGTCCCTGGTCCGGTGGTCCCTGGTCCTGTTGTCCCTGGTCCTGTCGTCCCTGGTCCTGTGGTCCTGGGGTCCCTGGTCTGGTGGTCCCTGGTCCTGGGGTCCCTGGTCCGGTGGTCCCTGGTCCCGTGGTCCCTGGTCCCCTGGTCTCTATTGTTATTATTATTATTAATAATAATATTACTATTATTATTATTATTATTATTATTAGTAGTAGTATTAGTAGTAGTAGTAGTAGTATTATTAGTAGTATTATTACTATAATAGATCTCTCGTTCCCTCGGTTATGACAGTCTAAAGCGGAAGTGCTGATCCTCGTCGGGTTGTTGTGGTCACCAGCTGATCGTCCTTATTATTATTATTATTAATAATAATATTACTATTATTAATAATAATATTATTATTAGTAGTAGTAGTATTAGTAGTAGTATTATTACTATAATAGATCTCTCGTTCCCTCGGTTATGACAGTCTAAAGCGGAAGTGCTGATCCTCGTCGGGTTGTTGTGGTCACCAGCTGATCGTCCTTATTATTATTATTATTATTAATAATAATATTACTATTATTAATAATAATATTATTATTAGTAGTAGTAGTATTAGTAGTAGTATTATTACTATAATAGATCTCTCATTCCCTCGGTTATGACAGTCTAAAGCGGAAGTGCTGATCCTCGTCGGGTTGTTGTGGTCACCAGCTGATCGTCCTTATTATTATTATTATTAATAATAATATTACTATTATTAATAATAATATTATTATTAGTAGTAGTAGTATTAGTAGTAGTATTATTACTATAATAGATCTCTCATTCCCTCGGTTATGACAGTCTAAAGCGGAAGTGCTGATCCTCGTCGGGTTGTTGTGGTCACCAGCTGATCGGCCTCCGAGTCGACAGCCTCCCCGTCGAGGACTCGTCGTCCCTTATGTTTTTACTCGAGTATTTTTCAGACTGCAGCGGAATAAAAATAAACCAGTAATCGAATATTTACTCGGGCCGCAGGGCGTTTAAATCCACATCCGGCCCAAGGACTCCGTCTAGAAGCTAACTGCTAACCGTCGCTGTCTCCTGTGGGAATGCTGGAGAGCACAATGTAACCGGGCCACCAGAAACCTTTATTTAGTAACCCCGAGTCCTGTCGTCGCAGGGAACAGTACTATTAACATTATTATTAATATTGTAACCCCCTCGGTCATTTGGCGATAACAGACATCACATCGTTCTCTAACAGTCCCTGATCCCCGACTCAAGGAGAAGATGTGGTTGAAACTGTTCTTCATCCTGGTTTATTTCCTGGTGTTGTTCATGCTGGCCCGTTTATTTGAGACAGTTCTTTGGTATGAGACCGGTCTGTTCGCTACTCAGTTGGTAGATCCAGTTACTCTGAGTTACAGAAGACTGAAAACGATCTTGGAGTGCAGAGGTTTGGGATACTCTGGATTACCAGAAAAGAAAGATGTGAGCGATTTGGTGGAGAAGTCAGGTAAGGCCTGAGCAACAACACGACCACACATCAGGACGAGTCTAAATAGTTCTACACAGATGGGTCTATTTTTGGTAGATAGAAAATAAGTATGTTTAATTATTGTATTATCCCATGAAATTCCTTGACGTGGCTCAACTTTGCTGTTCACATTGCTGTTAACTTTTGTCTGCTTTTTGATAATAAAAATCTAGAAATCGATTCTTGTTCATGTAGAACCTTTGACAGTTTTGAGGATTTTGCCCATGTCTTATTTGTATTATGTTATATATTTTTATTGTTATTTATATAGTATAGTATATTATATATAGTTGCTCAATTTTGAGGTTGTCTTTAGTTAATATTTAATAGCCTGGTTGAGTCTGTTGGCTGCTTTGCTTTACAAAAGACCAGGATATTTTCTTGCGACAGCTGACATGGTTGCTTTATAACGGACTGTTGGAAGGCATTAACAGCAGAGAGCTGTCACACCATCATCGGCTGCTATGCCGGCAACAAATAAACAAATGAACTCTGTTAATTCTGCAGATCTGCTCACTCAAAGCCAGGCCTGAATGTAGCAGACCTTCTCACAGCTGACCGAAGCCATACAGTAGTTTGGACTTGTAGGCAGAGTCATTGGATGCTTCCATGACAAAGCTCCTCGCTCCTAGCCTGGAAATCCAGACCCACATCTAGAAAGCTGTAGGGTCTGGCAACGAGTAATGAAAATGGCCCAACTCGAGGGGTGGCACCTAGCCTAGACTAACTAGACCTTCGTACTCATTTCATTCATACCGATGGTCTAGAACTGCTATAGAGATAAACGATTGCTCACTTGAAGGCGGGTGCTGTTGAAGTTTAAAACCTATTGGCTCTGCCCAGTGTGTGTTCAGTATTTTTGAGCGCTGATACGATTTGTCTTGCAATTATGTCAATATATCAATATTATTTCTTTGTGCAATTTTAGGTTTTGTGTGTGTTAGCATATTGGCAACATTGGGGTTCAGGGGCTCCATCACCACTGAGGCGTCCTCAGACGGTTCAGGGGCTCCATCACCACTGAGGTGTCCTCAGACGGGTTCGCCAACGGAGATTCTACGCGGTCCTCCGTACATCTGGCCAGCTCTCCACTCCTGCATCCTTCCTCAGTTAGAGTTAGGGTTAGTTAGGGTTAGGGTTATTCAGGGTTAGTCCCCGTACGTTGGCGTGGGACGTCCTCTGAGTCGGTGCCCGTGTGTTGGCTCCCAGAGCACTGGCTTGCTAGCTGGAAGTTCTTGGTGTCTGTGGCAGTGACCTGCAAGTTTCATCCTCCTGGATGCCATTTTGTCACACAGCCTTGGTAGCCCCCGTACAGATGCTTGTTGGTAACATGCTCGTTGTGGTCGATGTTCAGGGTCACCCGCAGCGTTCTGGTGTAGCATCCATCCAGAGACTCCTGCAGGTGGGCTTCAGGGTCCAGGATTCACAGGAGCACAGACTCCACGGTTGCTTGGAAGAAGCTCATTTTTATGTGTAAAGGGAGACTGGATTTCCACACACTAGTCATGCCATTCAGTCCAAGCCACAAGTCCATTGTATTTTAGATCAACATGGCCGAAAAGAACACATATTTGACACAAATTGACTATAGCTGAATACACTTATAGCACTCTCTGTAAGATGGTACCATTCGTTTGCTTCTGATAACATAACATTGCTGTTTCTGGCTTTAAAATTGTTCACAAAAATGATACTGAGAGGAGATTTGATTCTTCCACAGGAGAGTTGATGCAAGGGGAGCTGTACTCGGCCATCAAGAGAGAAGAAGAGCAGACCAACGTGGGCGAGCCAGGAAGCACCTCCTTCAGTGGGGAAATGCACTTTTACGAACTAGTGGAGGACACAAAGGACGGGATATGGCTGGTACAGGTAGGAACTAGTGGAGGACACAAAGGACGGGATATGGCTGGTACAGATAGGAAACAGTCGGGATATATTGGCTTATATTCTAATGTTGACACACAACTGATCTAAGGTTTAAGAGGTCATCTTAAAGGTGCGATGTGTAACAACTAAATCTATGATGAATATTAGTTGTGTTGTGCACTTACATTATCCCAGTTAGTTCCAACAATGTTCAAACGAGAGCTGTCAATCCTTCTCTATAACCCATTTCAAATTTCATTCCTTTTTTGATATTTGAATTATATTCAAACTTTAAAAAATAAGATAAGTTAATAACATTTGGCACAAAAGGATATCATATTAACGTGCCTCTCGACGCTTCTAACTATCTGACTTTTTACACCCGACAATAAAACAACAACAAATCATTGAGTCATCCATCGTTTTATTTAAAGGTAATGTCAGTTACATTATTGGAGGTTGCGTTTCAATGACGTTATATCGCTTTACCCCTCAGCTACCACTGACAAGAAGAACCAAATTCTGTGGGAAACACTGCAATATGTGTGGTTACCTTTATAAAGTAACAAAAGTTAATTTATGTATGATTGTTTTGCCCATGGATAACAGCTCTGGGCTACCCTGAGATTTAACTCGCCACATAACATTATCTACAGCTGCTCCAGCAGTCAACTCATATAATGCTAAGTTAGCCAGTTAGCAGAAAATGAATATTTCATTAAACAGCATTCAAGGAAAGCGTCCAGCCTTACTAGTCCACAGGAGATCACCCTACAGGAGATCACCCTACAGGAGATCACCCTACAGGAGATCACCCTACAGGAGATAACCTTAACCCTACAGGAGATAACCCTACAGGAGATAACCTTAACCCTACAGGAGATAACCTTAACCCTACAGGAGATAACCTTAACCCTACAGGAGATAACCCTACAGGAGATAACCTTAACCCTACAGGAGATAACCTTAACCCTACAGGAGATAACCTTAACCCTACAGGAGATAACCTTAACCCTACAGGAGATAACCTTAACCCTACAGGAGATAACCTTAACCCTACAGGAGATAACCCTAACTCTAACCATTGGGGCGAGGTTTTGGCTACTCTTTGATCTTGATAACCCTTGCTCCGTTGATGTCTGGAGGTTTTCACTATGATCTTGGGTGAAAGTCTGAACCTCCATCCTACTGGCAACCATGTCTTTTACTGACCACTCTATTGAGTCTGTGAAATGCCTGTACTGTACTGTACAAAAAATAAAGAACTGGTCAAAAATTGTTCTATAAATAGGCATTAGGTCTTTTCATTTATTTAGTCAATGCTGATTATTGGCTTAATTAAATGGGATAATTGTTGGGGAATATTTTTCACCATGAACTGTGATAAGGTCTTTAATGAGGCTATTGTTAGTTATAGCCTATAATGTTTTGCAGAATGAAACAACCTAAAAACTCGTGCCATTGTCATCCTTCCCAAGGTCGTCTTTTCAGCCTTTATTGCAGTGATCACCTTGATTCATTTATAGAAGTAGCCTAAAAATACGTGCTAGGCAGCAACTTTGTAGGCACATCTTGTTGCAACGACCGCCCCAGTGTGATCTGAATGTCCTGTAGTTGAGGTCAATGGAAGTGGGCGACCATCCCCAGTGCTCCGCTGGCGAACAGCCCCTGGTTTACTCTACAGTTTATGGGCCACGGAAGACTTGGCTAGTCCGCTGCTGGATGGGTTTTGTGATATCTCTGGTGCTGTCTCGTAGGATAGCAAATTCCTTTGGAATATCCAACCGATCCATGTTTGTGCGTGTATATCTAAAGAAATGTGATAGGAGCTGATCACGTGACTCAAACTATTGTGCACAAGATGACATGCCTTCATTACTTACACTGAGACAATTAATGCTGTCCTAACTCAACTCAACCCCAACTCTCAAGATAGGTACTCTACAACCATAGAAATATAGCTTCATATAACTGAGATCGTGAAAAAGGGTAGTCCTACACTTCATTTTTCACACATGCCGTGTTAGTTGAACCTAGAAGTTGAAGTATTGAAGTATCTTATCACAGGACAAGGTGTTTCCTATGAGGTGGGACTCCCCAATAATTCCTCCTGCAGTACACTACTTGTATACTTCCCCTATTTTCTTCAGGAAATGCCCCTTTCTAGTTAATAATTTACATCATATTACTTCATACATGTTTTACAATTATCTCCCATTGCCTTTACACCATGTTATACTGTATATCAGTACATTTAAGTAAAATATCAAGAGGATACATACAATATACCCAATCCTAATGCCTGTATGTTTTCCTTTCCTTCCACCAGGTGATAGCGCATGACAGGGAGGCCCTGCTCAGCAAATCCAGCTGGAGTAAAATGGTCCAGAAGGTTTCACACTTTGGGATAAGGACTGGGACATTTAATTGCTCCAATGATTACAGGTGGGTCGATTTGGCTTGGTAAATGGTCCTCATTTATATAGCACTTTTATCCAAAGCACTTTACAGTGTTGACTGACATTCACCCATTCATGCACACATTCACACACTGACGGCAGAGTCAGCCACGCAGGGCGACAGCAAGCTCGTCAGGAGCAGTTAGGGTGAGGCGTCTTCCTCACCTCGACACTCAGCTAGGAGGAGCCGGGGATCGAACTAGCAACCTTCTGGTTACCAGGTTCTTGTTATCAACCCGCTCTACCTCCTGAGCTACCCCCGACTTGCCTATTATGGTTATTTATGGCTCAGTGTCCAGTGAGGAGAGAGAAGGGCTGCATGTCTACCATAATATGGAACAGGTTCGTGCCAGGTGCTATATATGTTTATGTATAGGAGGCAGAATAAAGCCTAAAGAAGAACAGCTCAGCATTGAATCTATTTCAGATCCGATTCATAGGCAAAACAATTATGCCAACAATCAAGGAAATACTGTGACAACTGCAATTAAGATCCATCCTCTTTCATCTTTTCTCACTCTTTTCACACACCTATGACCTCCATATCAGTCACCTTCATTCATAGACCTATAGTTCATAGACCATAGTTCATAGACCTATAGTCCATAGACCTATAGTCCATAGACCATAGTTCATAGACCTATAGTTCATAGACCTATAGTCCATAGACCTATAGTCCATAGTTCATAGACCTATAGTTCATAGACCTACAGTCCATAGACCTATAGTCCATAGACCTATAGTCCATAGACCATAGTTCATAGACCTATAGTTCATAGACCTATAGTCCATAGACCTATGTTCATAGTTCATAGACCTACAGTCCATAGACCTATAGTTCAAAGACCATAGTTCATAGACTATAGTCCATAGACCTATAGTCCATAGACCTATAGTTCATAGACCATAGTTCATATACCTATAGTCCATAGACCTATAGTTCATAGACCTATAGTCCATAGACCTATAGTTCATAGACCTATAGTTCATAGACCATAGTTCATAGACCTATAGTCCATAGACCTATAGTCCATAGACATATAGTTCATAGACCTATAGTTCATAGACCATAGTTCATAAACCTATAGACCTATAGTTCATAGACCTATAGTTCATAGACTATAGTCCATAGACCTATAGTCCATAGACCTATAGTTCATAGACCTATAGTCCATAGACCTATAGACCTATAGTCCATAGACCTATAGTTCATAGATCATAGTTCATAGACCATAGTTCATAGACCTATAGATCATAGACCTATAGTTCATAGACCTATAGTTCATAGACCATAGTTCTATCTGTGGATGCTTTGTGGCGTAGCTTGCCGTGAAGAGCTCAAACTGATGCGAGAGGGTTCAACCCGTACTCCCATACAGAACACAGAATATATATAGTAATAATATATCCTGGATCATTATTGTCTGGTAATGTTGTCATGGTATACGTCGCCATACACCTATTTATCAAACTTCCTTGCTGCATGTAGACAAGCATTCTTACTTTATTCATTGAATGAGACACACATGTTGTGATGGTCCCTGCAGAAATGTTTCATTACTGGAATGAGATCAACAGAAGGACTGTGAACTAGTTCAGTTGTAAGAGGGATCCGTCGTTCCTTCCACTCAGTAAGACCTGGCTGACCTTCTAGTCCCAGTATGATCTGTAGTTCAGAGGCTTCACTACCAGCCAATGAAAACCCTCTGGTACCTCACAGCACCAAGCCCACTGGGCAGGGGGAGAGAGAGGGGGAGAGAGAGGGGGGAGAGAGGAGGGGAGAGAGAGGGGGGAGAGCTGGGTGGGGGGGAGAGAGGAGGGGAGAGAGAGGGGGGAGAGCTGGGAGGGGGAGTATAGCTTGTATATTTCTATATCTTGGCATGTCATTGTACTTTGTGAAACCAAAATGTAGAACTGTAAGATGATTCAGTTTGTGAACATATTGATTGGAATTAATATTTCTTGTCCCGGTTTCTCCGGCTCTGATTCACTACCCTGGAAAGAGTTCTCCAGAGCACAATTTGAATTTGCTCAGTGAGTCACTTTGGGAGCGAGCAATATAGTCATTCCCTGATTCCCCTGGCCCAGAACATTAACCAATCACATCGGTGTATCTGATATAGGCGGGCCCCCCTGCCCCAGAACATTAACCAATCACATCGCTGTATCTGATACAGGCGGGCCAAAAGCGTTGCTGTTTTACCGACCGGATACGGCAAGAGTCTTAGCTACTGGTTAGCTCCGCTGGTCTGGATACGTCACCCCTTGTATTCTTCTGATTGGTCGTGGTGTTATCCAATTGCATGCATTAATATTTTCAAATGCATGCTTGGTGCCGCCCCTTGAGTTGGGCCGTTTTCATTACTCGTTGCCAGACCCTACTAGCTTTTTTCTGGATTTCCAGGCTACTGATTCATAGGATAATAAATACAATATTATCATAGCCATCATGTTACCAAAGGGGATATGCTAATGCTCTAACATGCACTAATATTCTATATTATAATATTTCTAACAGGTCCTGCATAAAGCGAGGATGGCAGAGATCTACTCTCATCATGTCGGTGCCGCAGACGTCAGCGTCCAAGGGGAACGTCATGATGAAAGAATACGACGGCCAGCACTTTGAAACTGAACACATCTTTCGATGGATGACCTCACATGTGGCTCAGCGAATCAAAACACTGCGACAGCCTAGCCGTTTGGCAGTAGAGTGGTGTCCTGACCAGGACCACCCAGTGAAGATGTTCTTGTTTGCCCACTTGTCTCAGCCGCCAGCGTTCTTCTCCTCACTCTCTGTCAAGTTCACAGGTCGAATTGAGTTTATCTTTGTTGACATACGACAGTGGAATAACTACAGCACTCTGTTGGAGATCGGTGTGAAGAACAGTCCTGCCTATATCCTTATGATGCCTGAAGGAATTTATCAGTATGGTAACAGGTAAACTATGAAAGATATTTGGTTATTGACATTGATAAAAGCTGGTCAAATACAATGCATATGGCTGAATAGCAGGGCTGTAAGACAGTTAATCCAACCTGTATCGACAGTAGGGCCAAGGATCTATGACCTGGTCAGACTATCATGGTGCCAACAAGAAGACTCCCTTGTCTACACCTCATACCAGCAGTGTGTGATACAAGGGAGGATACAGGATCAAAGACAATATTTAGGAGGACATTTGTATTGTATTATTGTTGAGTAATGAAAACTCTATCATTTGGTTTTCCTCATTTATTGTATAAATTTATGTTTAGGGTACATTTAGCAAGCTTTTTGTAGACAATTGCACTTTGGGAGGTTGCAATGTTCTGTGCTACCAAGTCAGGAACCACATTATTAAGATGAGATGTACTTTATTATTCCCAGATGGGATAAGTGTTTTAACCATTTCATAATACATTTTGCGATTTGGATATGGATATTAATTGATATGTTGCCAGTGGGCACGTGAAATATTGTAAAGGAACCATGAAAAGCCGACTGGCTCTTTCTCTCTCGGAAAGCCTAAAATATGGTGTTTACTTCCTCTACGTTTGTCTAGTTTGTAGACACTTGTTCAGTATTAGACACCAGGCAATAGCCAGTAGATTGAGGGTAGCATTAGGATTAGTATTACATACTTCTTACCTTGTATTTCGTTCCCTTTGCCCCTTTCTCATTTTGTTCTCTACTTACATTTTTCATATATTCTCTGTGTACAAATGTCACTAAAATCTGTACCTTCTGTCCTTCCTGCAGTACTGGAGAGTTCCTGTCCCTGGCTGCCATGGACACCTTCCTGCGCTCCGTCCAACCGGAGGTCAACGACCTGTTTGTCCTCAGTCTGCTGATGGTCAACCTGCTGTCCTGGATGGAGCTTTTCATAACGCAGGTAAGATGATGACAATGTCTTTGTAAATATCTCGGCTTCAATTGCATAAAATCTTTCTTTGGTTTAATTAACAGATATAAATTGAGAAATAAAACAATATTTAATACGTTTCAGGGGGCAACAGTGAAAAGGTTTGTTGTTTTGTTCAGAACACTTGGAACATATAACTCCTTACTTCTTGTCTCCTGGCTTCCTGTTCTGGTAAGAATTGATTCATTGCTCTACACACCTCATTTAATTATTAAATAAAATGTGAACACACTTAATACATCCAGAGGTTCTGTTTGATGGTTGAAGGTACCGACTCATTCTGTTCTCATTCCAGGCCCTCCTGCAGTTGCCATGTCTGGATGGTTTCTATCCCTACAGCCTGAAGCTGCTGCGCTACATCGACACCACGTCACTGGCCAGCCTGATCAGAGCTGACTGGATCTTCTACTCCTCCCACCCGGCCCTCTTCCTGTCCACGTACCTCGCACACGGCCTGCTAGTCGACTATGTGGAGAAGAAGCGCTGTCCTTCAGTGAGTGAAGGGGAGAGCAGTACCAATGTGGAGTGGCTGACCAGTCTGTGGGACTGGTTCACCGCCTGCCTGCTCCATCCAATGGTCTCCCTCCAGCAGGTTCCAGTGGACCAGCTGTCAGATTGGGATGATCCCAACTTTCTGGTTCAGCGAATGGCGTTCCCTGAGCTTTGGCTGCCCCCTCTGGTGAACGTAGATTACATCAAAGCTTTACCAACTTGGAATTTCAGTGCTATCCATCAACAAAGCAGGAAGGAGTTAAGGGCAGAGGAAACAGATTCAGTCCAAGTTTGTGAAGAGCAGGATTTTATGCCCAAAGACCATATAAGGCAAATTAATATCTCAGAGGAGGGCGGGCCAAATTCTTTACCAAATCAAATGAGGCGAAACTCAGATGGGAATGATAGTTTGAATAACTTGCAAAAAAATTCTAATGATCAAATCAGTAACCTAAATAATGTATGTGAGTGTGGTTGCGATGGGGACTTGATGGTCACTTGTTGCAGAGAAGAAGGATCCAGAGGCCATGAGGATGCTCCAGTGCTCTGCCCCCCTCGGTGTGACTGGTCTGTGTGGCCTCCAGGCACAATACATTGTTTAGAATGTGTGGTTTGTTTGGAGAACTTTTCTTGCAAGGAGTTGCTAATGCATTTGCCTTGTGGCCATGCCTTCCACCAGCAGTGCATCGTGGTGTGGTTGGTGGGGAGCCGACACTGCTGCCCTGTCTGCCGCTGGCCCAGTTACAAGAATAGACCTCCCACTCAAACAGCCCTGGCTGAGGATTAAATGGACTTTATTTTTACAGCATTTCTTTAACTTTTATTCTAATGTTGTAGTTTGTCTTCATCTGCTAATGTCTAATCCCTCCTATCTTTATATTCCAGAGTTGTATTGGTCAATAAACCTCAATTGAAGCAGATTTTCTTTATTGTTTGTAGGGAATTCCTACCAACGATACAGCATAAATAATACATCTCATCTTTTATTAAATTGAGTTGGCTGTCGGGTTCTTGCTGTATTCCCGTTACTAAACCAGTGTTCAGAATTGACTTGAGCGTATGATTAGTATCAGCGTCACTGGGCTAACCATGGACATCTGAACAGATAATTGGTTCATTGGAAGATGTTAGTATTATAAAACACTCCACATGCGATACATAATGGCTCGGTTTCAATATGTAAAAAAATTGGGACAAACTAATTGACAACCAAAATGACAGAATGCTTTCATCCATTCTTAAGTTGGAGACTTCAAAGCGAGAGGCAGTGGCCCTCTGGAGACGTTCAGCCCATGTTCTTGCGGTTTCCATAACCTCTTCTATGAGAGTCTCTCCAGTCATCCCAGTTCCTGGCCTTAGCCAGGGCCTCCTCATCATCCTCCTCCACCTGTTTCTCTTTCATCTCATCCTCATGATCTTTACCCTCCACCTCCTCCTCCCCCCTCTGGGGCAGTCCTTGGTCCGGGAGGACCCCCCGTTTCTGGTGCTCTTCATACCATTCGTCTACGCTCATTGTGGGCAGACTGGGGTACCCCGCTCCAAACACCCGGGCCTGTGGGAAAACAAGTGGGTTATGCAATTTTATAGTATAAAGATAAAACCAGATGAGTGCTGGTCACTGGTCCCGTGTTCTTACCTGTACAGCATCTTTGGTCAAAACAAAAGGTTTCATCGGTGGCCTTGGCGGGTGCTTGCATGGTCTGGGTTCTGACGGTGAGTCCATTCTCTTTAAAATCTCCAGCTCCAAGTCAATGCTTTCAATTTCCTCAAGAGCTATGTTGATCCATTTCTTCACCGTGAGAAGATAGAAGTCACGGACAACTTCTTCATCAGCCATCGCACTGTCCACAGCTTTTTTAACTTCGACCAATCTGTCTTCTGTCATTTTCTTCTGTCTGTATCTTTCAATCTTGGCTTGTCTCTGCACAGCCATGGCGACGAGGTCCGATGAGTTGGTGGAGGCTGGAGACTAAGAAAGAAATGAGTTATTAATCATCCTTTGATAGCTATCTCCAATCTCGATCACATGAATCCTAGGATGCAAAAGATATTGATCTTCATTGGGCAGTCGAACAGCAAACATTTTTGGATTGCTTACCATTAGTTTATAATGGAGAATAAATAACATTGCTGTAATAACGACCAGAAATAAATACCTACAGTACGTTTATTCTGCAGAACGTTTTAAACGGATCAGTACGAAACAAACAATATAGATTAAGTAAGACATTGGCGACCAGAGCTTGTAGGTTTCCTATGCACCGTGTCCAAATAAATAACTAATCAATAACTAATAAACGGCAGCGGACATGCTTCACTAACAGACTAGTTACCTTGGTTGTAGATAGTGAACATCTGGACTAGTTACCTTGGTTGTAGATAGTGAACATCTGGACTAGTTACCTTGGTTGTTTATAGTGAACATCTGGACTAGTTACCTTGGTTGTTGATAGTGAACATCTGGACTAGTTACCTTGGTTGTAGATAGTGAACATCTGGACTAGTTACCTTGGTTGTTGATAGTGAACATCTGGACTAGTTACCTTGGTTGTAGATGGTGAACATCTGGACTTGGTTGTTGATAGTGAACATCTGGACTAGTTACCTTGGTTGTTGATAGTGAACATCTGGACTAGTTACCTTGGTTGTTGATAGTGAACATCTGGACTAGTTACCTTGGTTGTTGATAGTGAACATCTGGACTAGTTACCATGGTTGTTGATAGTGAACATCTGGACTAATTACCTTGGTTGTTGATAGTGAACATCTGGACTAGTTACCTTGGTTGTTGATAGTGAACATCTGGACTAGTTACCTTGGTTGTTGATAGTGAACATCTGGACTAGTTACCTTGGTTGTTGATAGTGAACATCTGGACTAGTTACCTTGGTTGTTGATAGTGAACATCTGGACTCTTCGTCCGCTTCCATCGGGGCTTTGGGCAGCTTGAAGTCGGACACTTGGTATTCTTTGCATCTTCTCAGGAACGCGGTGAAGTGTTCCCGCGCCGCGGTGACGGTTGCCGCGCGGCGGTCCCGGTCCGCGAGCCGCAGCGTGAGGCCGCCGAGCAGCGCGGGCGGCATCAGGTACCTCAGGTCGGCCGTCGCGAGGTCCTCCAGCAGCTCGTTCCGACTGAACAGTTGGAGCTCCGCCACCATCCGTGTAACATCTTCCAACGCCGTTATCCCACGTCTAATTTGAACTTGGATGTGGTTTGATCCAATCGGTTCATTTGTGGTGTCTACTTCTTCAAATATTTTCCATCCACGATTTAACAAATCAGACAACTTGTTCGGTTTTGCGTCGGTGTCTTCATCCGTTTGGTGGATGCTTCCCGAGTCCGCCATCTTGCCTTCCATCCAGGTTCAGTGAGTCACGCGATACTTTGGCCCAACGTGACGTCGCACTTTTTCTTCTTCTTTTTGGTCAAAGTCCGAGTAAAGACACAAGTCAGCGGACTGCTGCCACCTACCGTCCATCTATAGAATAAATAAAAAGGTTGGTTATACCCTTATGTATTTCAGTAGATCTACTCAAGAATAACCTAAACGGTGTACATTCTTCATCCGTTTTTATCAAAGTAAGTGAGTATGGTAGATTCTTAATGTAGAAAACCAGAGTGTACCATTGTAATCCGGGGACAGAAGTCCCGATAATATCCACACCTCCCTCTGTTGCTGAAGGTTTCTACTGTCCAGTCGACACTTGACCTAAAATGTGTTTCAGTTACAACTCCATTACTCTCGTACCCATTTGATCCAATCTTGTGTTTGTTTGCGTATATATCGGTTATTGACAACTGTAATTCCACCGTAAATGAATCATCGATATGAAATAACTTTCGATTTCGAATTTCTGTTAACCACTTCCGGCTTCCGTCCTTTCCGTTCGAACTGACATTAGGTCAACTTTAAGGTAACGCACTTTAAGATAACGCACTTTAAGATAACGCACTTTAAGGTAACCCGCTGACGTTCAAACCAGAAGACAACTTGTGAGGTATTTTATCTTAAAACTCGATGTCAATCTCAATATAGCCTAATAGCAACAATTGTTTTGTTTTAATCACATGTAACTTTACCTACAAACTGGGGGCGTCAACCTTTTGTAAATTAACTTGAAATAACTAGTAGCTTAATGGTTAACCATCATTGTGTCATCTTGGGTCCTTTAACTGTAAATATATTCGTTTAATTGTCCAGTTAACCAGTTTGAGGATGCAAGGAATCAAACGTCCAAAGTGTTTTTACCTGTAGCTCTAGAACACCGACTAACTGTTACTGTAGTTAATAGTACTGTAGTCAGTGTTACTGTAGTCAGTGTTACTGTAGTTAGTAGTACTGTAGTCAGTGTTACTGTAGTTAGTAGTACTGTAGTCAGTGTTACTGTAGTTACTGTTACTGTAGTTAGTACTGTAGTCAGTGTTACTGTAGTTAGTAGTACTGTAGTTACTGTTACTCAGTACTGTTACTGTAGTACTGTAGTCAGTGTTACTGTAGTTAGTAGTACTGTAGTTACTGTTACTGTAGTACTGTAGTCAGTGTTACTGTAGTTAGTAGTACTGTAGTTACTGTAACTCAGTACTGTTACTGTAGTACTGTAGTCAGTGTTACTGTAGTTAGTAGTACTGTAGTTACTGTTACGCAGTACTGTCACTGTAGTCAACGCAGTACTGTTACTGTAGTCAGTGTTACTGTAGTTAGTAGTACTGTAGTTAGTGTTACTCAGTACTGTTACTGTAGTACTGTAGTCAGTGTTACTGTAGTTAGTAGTACTGTAGTTAGAGTTACTCTACTACTACTACTATGAGGGTTTCCAACCCATCCATTCCCAAAGTCGGTGGACGGGCTCTGATTCTTTTGCTAAAGCCCGAGGCGGCTGCATGAGTCCTCTCAGTCATCATGGAGCCGTTTGGGATCGAGACCGATTCATCAATCAACCTTCATAATCGAAGCAACCCAACTCACACAAGGGCTTCACGTTTACAGACGTGGTTGGGGACAATAAACCGTTCTGTTGCAGACCACAGCGACTGTACTGCTGTTGCTGTTGTAACAGTAATAAACTACTGTGGTCACAGAAGACACAATACAGCATACAGCAACAATAAACACACGGAAAAGGGGTTTCCCGATCTGTGCAATCTTTTTCTTCTTCTTTGAAAGGTTTAAGTGTTAAAGGGTAATGTTCTTCGGAGTGTAGCACCACAGGAGAAGAGGAGAGTGGGATCCCTCCGTCTGTTTTAACTGAATTGATAATATGTTCAGTTAATTGCTCATCCATTTTGATTGGTTGATTGATTTGATTCTTTCTTTTCTATAATAGATTCTAGTTGGTTGCCCATGGCTATCAGTCGATTGGACGTCCTCTACAGACGGCTTCTCCTTACCAAACTCTTCATACAGGGATGGGGAAAACCTGACGACTTTAAGAGGTACATTACAGAGGAAGAATTCACATGCTAATCTGAACATTTTAAAATTGGAATGGAGTCTCTAGGTGAAAAATTGAGCAAGAACCTAAGAAGAACAATAGTTGAGCGCTGCAGCAGCACTCACCTAATAACACGTCATTTTTGCAAAGGCTATTTTGAAAGTGGATTTTAACACAGTATGCTTTATGAACATGGTTGGTGATAGTTTTTAAATGCTTACTTAAATGCCTTTTTACCATACCTACCAAGCTCACTTTATCTGCCACGTATGGAAGACTGCTATTTCTCTAAATATAGTCTAATCTGCTTTTGGCAGTCTACATGTCCATATATTGTAGTGGTGCAGCGTCAGCTACATGACCATGTTCATCATGATGTATTCATTAGGCCATGGCCATCATACTCGCCATATTGTACGACCCCGTTATTGTTGCTTTCAACTATATTTAAATTTGAATTTGCCTGTTTATTTTGTACTTTTCAGTATACCACGTTCAGTATGACCCTAAGTACTGTATCAATTTGAATATTAAAATGCAAATGAACACCAGACCATTCTTGTGAGTTGTCCACCTTTTTAAGATTAAAACCATAGACGGGTAAAAGCATGCCATGCTGACAATGCTATGATGTTAGAAACACATAAACTAATAGAACTGATACTGGATTGGTTCAATTTAAAGGAGGTGTGGAAATGATCAAGCATTGACAAGTCCTTAGCAGTGGGGGAGCCCAAATCTAAATCTGTTTAGGGCCCATTAAAGGCTAAGTTTGAAACTAACTAACTGGTTGAACTGAAAGTGATTAATTAAAATAATATGATTGTGTAAGAGTCATTAGATATTGGTTATGAAACATAGAACAAACAAGGTTTTTTTTAAATATTCCAATAGTATATAATTGTCCTGCAAATTATTAAAAATGCCCTCTCAACAGGCAAAAAGAGCAATGGTTAAAAATAGTGTTTATCCTACCCTAGTATTTACGGTCATCAAGTTGTAGCATAGTAACAGGAAAATGATGGATGGACTTCATTTGTTTATTTCTTTCCGTCAGAATCTTCGAGTTCCGTAAAATCATTGGGGACAGAGAGAGATGCAAGCACCTGGTGCCAAAAGACTATCCTGTTTACATGGAAAAGGTACAACACTTTTGTCTTTTGTGAATTTCTTCAAAGCGTGGGTATATATTTTGTACACCTTTATAGAACATTAGGCTCCCTAAACTCCAAGATGCCATGTTTCTCCTCTCCTTATATCCTCTCCTCTTCCCTCCTCCTCTTGTCCTTCTCTTCACATTATCGTCGTTAAAAAAAAAAAAAAAAAGCGACGGTACTTTTGGGTTTAGTGGTAAGACAAATTAAAACATCGGTAGGATTACATTGTTTCCATACAACAAAAGTATAAATGGTATAGGCCATTGGACCAGCGTGTGAGAATACGAGTCTGTCATCGTTTCCCGGAAACATGGCGTAGTGGTTCTTCTGGGCTTCTCAAGAAGGACACACCTGATTCATTTGTTATGCTTATTACTATGGGCAACGGTGATGACAGTGCTTGATTTGTATTGTTTTTGTAGTGCAGTACCAGGATAAATGGACCGGATACATCAATAGGACCAACTAGGCATGTCGCAGCATGTGCATTTTCGAAAGAAAATGTGTGTGGCTGCAGAAGCCACCGAGCTAGGCTAATGAGCAAGCATGCCTAATCCAAGTCCCTGGGCCACTTTAAAGCAGAATTATGATTCATTGAATAATGGGGCTGACTTTTTTGTTTGATTGCCAGTTACTGTGGCGCCAAAGATGTACTTTGATACTGGCGACGTTGTCTGATCTAGTGATGGGCGAACAAACGTTCATGACCGTACGCCAAAAGACATTTTTCAATTAATTTCTGTAGCGCCCCCTAGGGTCCAATTTGGATGAACTTCAGCCTGGTTAACCATACATATGCTTCTTATTCTTGACTTAAGTTAACCCTGTCTTTAGGCACCTCCCCTTTTATTGGGCTGGCCGTGCAGCCACCATTTAGTTCCCTGCTACAGGTTCCCCGGGAACATCATCATAAACCTAAAAAAAACCTAACCCTAAACCTAACCTAACCTAAAATAAACCTAACCTATCATCATCATCGTCTCTTACTGTTAGTCAAAGGGGTCACCAGATATTCTTGTTCAAAGTTGGCGCTTTTGGACCATTGCTATAGCGCCACCTTTGGGCCAATCAGTATAATTTTTCTGGTGAAAGTTACACCAAAAACGACGCAGCAGTTTTTGCTGTGTAAGTTAAACGTGTCTGAATAATAATAATAAAACACTAATGATTACAATAGGTTGTCTTTGCACTTTGTACTTGGCCCCCTAAAATAAATATAATAAAACTAGAGCCTATCTCTATATCGGCCGATATTGAAAATAAAGATATATCGGCCTTTATTCTGTGTATATAAATATATACCATAGTGGGGGGGGCTCCATGGGTCTCACGCAGCATCGCTTTAAAACCCAGAGCTGATGAATCAATGACCTGTTTGAGCTACTAACACAGAACAGGATGTACTACTACTACTAACTACTAGTGCTCTGTTAAGAGGTTCAACCTCCACAGTACAGGATTTATAAAGAGGTGATTTCTTTAATAAATCAAAACCATTTCAAAAGTTTTCATATATACTCATATCGGCAAACATATACGGTGATATATATATATATATATATCAGATAGGCTAATATCTAGTAGTGTGTAGTAATTAGTGTGGTTGCTTTGCAACCACACTAAATCATTGAATGCATGCAGGTGAAGCAGTCATCATTAATTGTCAACTTACCTTGGTGGCAAACGATGCGGCTCTGCTTAATATCGTTACCACCTAATGTCTTTATCACCGCTGATGATAGACAAATACGGCATCCACATAGGATGTGCAGTGCTGTGTTTCTCCTCGACAATTACGAGGAGTCGTCCACACTCATAGGCCGTGGTCTCTATTATTAGACTTATAATGTTAAAAACGTACATCAAATATTCACCAACTGTCATATATTAACCATTGATTTACTTTGTTGCTACTCCTCGAAGAGAGAAGACCACTTCGACTGTCATATCCATAATGGGTACTTCATTTCTCCTCTGGAACACTGGGTGCCTGGAATACTGCCCCCAGAGTCTGTTAAAGCAAGGTAACTCCTATTCTGCCCAAGGTGTGCCTCCGTTACCAATCCTCTGCTTCATATGATCCTTCTGAGTCTGTTAGTGAGTCTAACCCTAACCCTTTCTATCCAATAGACCAGATGGAACAATATCCAAAACGATTAGAACTTTATATGGCAAGTTATATGGCAGGCAAATGATATAATAAATGATATGGATGAAGATAGTATCTATATTGGTCTACCCCCTCCTGATTCTGTGTGTCATCCCTGATGTGCCCAATTTACTCGTAAGTAATGCTGTGTGTTCTGGCCAAACAGAACGGTATCCCACGGTATATAACGGTATGCCGCTAAAATGCAGGGAAACCTACCATACAGTGTTTCACTCTGTAATATGCTGTGAAGCGCAACATTTCATTTAATGATGGTTGAATTAGCCAGTTAATAGTGCATTTTTATCTTTTAAAAGTTAATTTAAATGATCCTGGCAAAATGTAGTAAAACTAAAATGTTTGCATTGAGATGTCATTGTTTCCAAGGATTATAGACAGTTTCCCCATCCAACGAACCAAACTGGGACTATATGGTGGAAGAATCATAGCAATACGACAAAAGACAGCGGAGAAATACAATTTATGTCAAATATATGCTAAACGTTTAAACTGTCACAAAAAGGTTTCCTCAGCTGTCTAGGTTGCCCTTTCACACGGGTACCGGAAGTCTGAACTTTAGTGTATAGTCCCTGGTTGGCCTACACTGTTACACCTGGCCCCTACTCTAGTCAGGAGGATCGGAGAGTCAGAGAATTAACAACAAAATAATAAAGAATGAAATTCTAATGGGATTATAGAGGAAGATTGACAGCTCTGTGTTCATCTTCTCCTTGTGATCGCTTTGTTATAAGTCTTGATATGTGAACGCTAATAATGTAATATATAAATATAATATATATACTGTAAATCGCAGACCGCCTGCTGCCCATCTGACCGCTCCAGTCCGCCCCCACACGCCTCGTCCTTTTAGGGTTTCTTTGTTCGTACCACCAGGCCAAACGTTAGGGGAGACAGGGCAGTATGGCTATCAGGGCTTAGGGTTAAAGGACAATTGCAGTATTTTGAACATTGAGCCCCTTTCTGGTTTGTCTACGATGAAATAGAGTGGTTGACACCGACATTTTGACTATTGGTCCTGTCTCGGTATTTGTCTCATTTAGAATCACCCTGCCTGCTTTAGAATTAGTAATTCAATACCATTAATTGAATAGTATTGAATGGTACAGCACCTTCATACCATTAACCTTTATGCACTTGTACTTAAGTGAAATTAAGGTCTAAGAGTAGAGTTTTATTGGGCCATAGTCATGTTTGTAGTAGTTATGTATTTGATGTGCTTTTCTGATTTAGGTTTCAATTCATAGTTCCGAAGAAGTGGCAGAAAAATAAACCAGTCTGCATCCACTTGGCTGGGAGTGGAGACCATGTACGTATCTGCTATTTTTATTTAATCCTTGTACTCCTTGATGTTTCCTCCTCTCTGTGCACTCTCTGAATCACAACATGATCATTCTAGGAGGAAGGATTATTGTTGTCTTCTCCCCACAGAGAAGACGCCTATTCTATTCTATTCAGATTTCATTGATATCCAGAGTTCACAAATCAGTTGGAGGGATGCCCGAAATACCACAAAACGTTACTCTAATGCCGCTTTTCCACCGACAGTACCAGCTCAACTCGCCACGACTTAGCACGGCACGACTTGGTTTGGTTCCAGCCATGTCGCGTTTCCATCTAAAAAAGTACCTCGTCAACGTGGGCGGGTCGTAGAAAAGTACCTCTTCAACGTGGGCGGGTTGTCATTCCCGGGTTTTAATCCCGGGAGACGGGATTCCCGGGAAATCTGATCAAGACTATTTCCTGATTCCCTGGAAAGGTTATGACAGGAAATGGGAAATAAAATAAATTGCGGAGCATAGGCGAACTATGGCTTTAATCGGATTAAGCTGTGCATGTAAACATACTGTCTGTTGTAGAGACGACGCAGCAACACCTCTACCCAAGCCCCCCCGCCCCCTGGAACCACGGAGCGTCTAATCACATTAACTTCAGAATAAATCTTAACGTTTTCTTGAAATCTTTGTGTTGATAGTTTTTCTGGCGTCGACGAACCCTCATGGCCAGACCGATGGTCAGAGAGGCGGGAATGGCCTCCCTGCTGCTGGAGAATCCGTACTATATCCTTGTACTGTTGCATCGCCTTCCTGCCTGGCAGAATCCAAGTGTTTCTGAAGTATATCTTACAAACATTTTATGGACAAACCTCAGGGTGAATGTTTTTAGGCTAAAGCTTTTGTTTCTCAATAATAATGATTTGGTGTGTGCGTGTGCGTGCGTGCGTGCGTGCGTGTGTGAAAATAAAATAAAAACCAAAGCTAGGCCTTTAATCTACCCTGGAGTTTATTTATTATTGATTCTTTGTTATTTTTACTCCACTCGTTACAATTCTAACAATCCTTGTTTTGGTGCCTTAACACAATCTCTACATGGTTACCGTAAACCTAAAGACCAGCTGTAAGTATCCTGTAATGTGACTCTTACAGTGTTGTTTGTTACCATCCCTCTTTATCAGATCACACCTTCGTGTGTTCGAGGCTTCAAAGATAGATCTGAGTTTGTCTTGATGTGGTTTCTTGTAGGCGGTCGTGTTTGAAGAACGTCTCCGACCTGTTCGTGATGGGCGGAGCTCTGATCCTGGAGTCAGCCGTCCTCCTCAACTGGCTGGAGAGAGAAGGCTTCTGGCCGCTGGGGATGACCGGCATCTCCATGGGCGGCTACGTGAGTTACAGCAGCAGCTCACGTGTCTGTCCTGTCTCACTGTCCTGTCTCACTGTCCTGTCTCACTGTCCCGTCTCACTGTCCCGTCTCACTGTCCCGTCTCACTGTCCTGTCTCACTGTCCCGTCTCACTGTCCCGTCTCACTGTCCTGTCTCACTGTCCTGTCTCACTGTCCTGTCTCACTGTCCTGTCTCACTGTCCTGTCTGTGTTACTGCTGAGCCCGAAAAGAAAAAAATGTTAATCTTGCGATAAAAGATTGACACCGTTAAAATGGGTTTGCGTTAACGCCGTTAATAACGCGTTTAACTGACAGCAATAATAAATACATAATGCTGTTTAACTGACAGCACTAATAAATACATAATGCTGTTTAACTGACAGCACTAATAAATACATAATGCTGTTTAACTGACGGCACTAATAAATACATAATGCTGTTTAACTGACGGCACTAATAAATACATAATGCTGTTTAACTGACGGCACTAATAAATACATAATGCTGTTTAACTGACGGCACTAATAAATACATAATGCTGTTTAACTGACGGCACTAATAAATACATAATGCTGTTTAACTGACGGCACTAATAAATACATAATGCTGTTTTCGATCTGATTGATTGGACCCGTGAAAATCTGCGTGAGTCTAAAGCCCCTCTGAAGAAGGGCTCTGTGTACCGGAGCAGGCCTCCTCACACCACCTCCGCACACCTCCTCCTCACACCGCCTCCTCACACCGCCTCCTCACACCACCTCCTCACACCTCCTCCTCACACCACCTCCTCACACCACCTCCTCACACCTCCTCCTCACACCACCTCCTCACACCTCCTCCTCACACCTCCTCCTCACACCACCTCCTCACACCTCCTCCTCACACCACCTCCTCACACCACCTCCTCACACCACCTCCTCACACCTCCTCCTCACACCACCTCACACCTCCTCACACCACCTCCTCACACCTCCTCCTCACACCTCCTCCTCACACCTCCTCCTCACACCACCTCCTCTCGCCTCCTCACACCTCCTCCTCACACCTCCTCCTCACACCACCTCCTCACACCGCCTCCTCACACCACCTCCTCACACCACCTGCACTAGTGCAGGGTGTGTGAGGAGGCATGCTCCTCCTCACACCACCTCCTCACACCTCCTCCTCACACCACCTCCTCACACCACCTCCTCACACCACCTCCTCACACCACCTCC
This sequence comes from Micromesistius poutassou, assembly GCF_964030765.1. Lineage (NCBI taxonomy): Eukaryota > Metazoa > Chordata > Actinopteri > Gadiformes > Gadidae > Micromesistius > Micromesistius poutassou. Next base: position 16,789,556 of record NC_140276.1, on the reverse strand, counting down.
TCACACCACCTCCTCACACCACCTGCACTAGTGCAGGGTGTGTGAGGAGGCATGCTCCTCCTCACACCACCTCCTCACACCTCCTCCTCACACCACCTCCTCACACCACCTCCTCACACCGCCTCCTCACACCACCTCCTCACACCACCTGCACTAGTGCAGGGTGTGTGAGGAGGCATGCTCCTCCTCACACCACCTCCTCACACCTCCTCCTCACACCACCTCCTCACACCACCTCCTCACACCGCCTCCTCACACCACCTCCTCACACCACCTGCACTAGTGCAGGGTGTGTGAGGAGGCATGCTCCTCCTCACACCACCTCCTCACACCTCCTCCTCACACCACCTCCTCACACCACCTCCTCACACCGCCTCCTCACACCACCTCCTCACACACCCTGCACTAGTGCAGGGTGTGTGAGGAGGCATGCTCCGCAGATTACAGACCAGAGTCTGTTCAGGACTTTGTGGAGCAGAGTCGGCCCCTTAGAAAAAAATAGGAAAGCTTGTTTCTAGTGAATCCAACAGGGGTGCAGCCTCCGACAAACTCAGCAGATAACTGTTCTTCAAGATCTAAATATCCTCATTGCTGAGCTGTCCGCATCTATATTATTTTTCAGAAACTACGAGCTATCGTGGTGAAATACTGCGACACTGTCAGCTGCTGTCTGCTCTCGGTCTAGCTCACTATCAACGTGTGTTCAAACCAAAAGACACATTTGTCGCCTGGTCGTGTTGTCGCCCAAGTTTTGCAGCGCAACAAATCATAATCCGTCGCTGTGCAAGTTTTATGTGTTACGAACTTTGTCGCGCCACATATTTTGCCCGCCAACGGTGCTTCATGCCAATTCATTCTCAACCATGGCCGAGATAACCACCATTGCGTGTCTTTACCTGTGGTGGAAGAGGGAGAGACGTCGGAATGCCTGTCGTTTATGGGTTCATAATATCATCCGAAGGCACACACATCTTTTGGCCGTGATATTATATATTATATTATATAGATATTTATTTATTATATCATATAATATTATATAAAGAGCTCCGGGAGTCACAAACGGCAACAATCACTTTCTCCTCCATGCTGCGGTTCGCTGCGGTTCACTGCGGAGTGCACGGAATGGTTGGCCGGTTGAACGCTGATTGGCTGTTATGTTACATCATCCAGGGAGTGAACGCTGATTGGCTGTTACGTTACGTCATCCAGGGAGTGAACGCTGATTGGCTGTCATCACGTGAATGCCGCGGCAAAGTTCAACTATTTCAACTCCAGCGAAAGTGTCGCGCTGCAAATCCTTGTGAACGCGCTCGCCCGTGACAGGGCGTTCATGCCGCGCCACAAGTCAAAGAGACAAATGTCACCTGATTCGCGTCTCTACGTGGAATTTGTATGGAGTCGTGTCACCCCGTCGCATTTGGTGTGAACGCACAGTCAGGGTGAAACTCTGCGACGCTGTCAGCAGCTGTCTGTCTGTCTCAGTATTTTGTACCCTTGCTGGGTACTGTTTTAGTTTTGCATAGTCAAAATGACAACAAATATTTTCTAGTAGATAGATCTATAGATACACACATATTTAAATGGATCTTCATCCGTAAATGGACATTAAAGGTGGAGATCTGTAATTAGGAGTGACCTTAAAACCTATTTAGCCAAAGTCTAAGCATTCATAAACATAAGCCTACTTGTCCTTGTCCCACGACCGTTCAGTTAGGGTTAAATAGATATATACAGGTACATATTGTGAAACATATTGTGTATTGGCAACAAAACTGTCCGGAACAGTCATATTCAATGCTGACTAAAACCACTATGAGGACTGGTTGAACCCGATAGCAATCAAAACCATATCACCGCCATGCCAAGTCAATCCTGTACAAATCTCAGATGAGCAAATATAGGTGTTTTTAAACCGCATTATATCACAGAAAATGTTTTCTTTATCAAACATAAATCAATGACTAATGTATAGATGTACTCTTAAGTTCATAACATATTGTTTAGTTTGAATTTGTGTAACCTGGGTCTTTAAGATGCACCCCTTTGTAACATGTGTGTTTGTTTCAGATGGCGTCTCTGTCTGTGACTAACTGGCCCAAGCCCATCCCTCTGGTTCCCTGTCTCTCCTGGTCGACTGCCTCCAGTGTCTTCACCACGGTAATGATCACAGGCTGCTGGATGGGTCCACGTCTTTGGGTTTTTTCTGTCAATCTTGTTTTTAATCTTTAGGACAAGATAGTTTTTTGTCGCTTAATAGTAACACAAATAATAATATAATAACATATGAGATATAGTTTATTATTCTACATAGATTAGGGATGCATATTTCAGGAAAAAATCTTGATGGATTTTCTTGTCATCGTTGGGCAGAATTGTTTTGCCTGCAACTAAGGCACACACACATTAAAAACATGTTTATGACCTTCCCAACTAAGGCACACACACATTAAAAACATGTTTATGACCTTCCCAACTAAGGCACACACACATTAAAAACATGTTTATGACCTTCCCAACTAAGGCACACGCACATTAAAAACATGTTTATGACCTTCCCAACTAAGGCACACACACATTAAAAACATGTTTATGACCTTCCCAACTAAGGCACACACACATTAAAAACATGTTTATGACCTTCCCAACTAAGGCACACACACATTAAAAACATGTTTATGACCTTCCCAACTAAGGCACACACACATTAAAAACATGTTTATGACCTTCCCAACTAAGGCACACACACATTAAAAACATGTTTATGACCTTCCCAACTAAGGCACACACACATTAAAAACATGTTTATGACCTTCCCAACTAAGGCACACACACATTAAAAACATGTTTATGACCTTCCCAACTAAGGCACACACACATTAAAAACATGTTTATGACCTTCCCAACTAAGGCACACACACATTAAAAACATGTTTATGACCTTCCCAACTAAGGCACACACACATTAAAAACATGTTTATGACCTTCCCAACTAAGGCACACACACATTAAAAACATGTTTATGACCTTCCCAACTAAGGCACACACACATTAAAAACATGTTTATGACCTTCCCAACTAAGGCACACACACATTAAAAACATGTTTATGACCTTCCCAACTAAGGCACACACACATTAAAAACATGTTTATGACCTTCCCAGGCACAGCGGCCTGTTCTCAGTGGCTGTGAGTTCCAAAAAAAAGCATTAATCAGATAATCACTATCACCTGTGCAAGTGGCATGGTATGACGCATGCATTCAACTTTTTTTTGATCATCTTAAATGGTTTTGAAATGAAGAATACAGTCACCCACAAAAAATACATTGCAAAACTCCTTCTAGTAGCCAACCAATGCCCAGGTACAGCTCGTTCAGCACCCCCATCCTCTAGGACACACTAGTAGTTCCACTGCTATGCAGATGCTATGCAGATGATAGCCAGTTATATCCCTCTAAATCCCAATGATCCTCACACCTTAAATAACCTCCGGGACTGTCTTCACCACATTAGATGCTGGATGCTTCTCAAATTGATTGTCAACATCTTTAAGGTTGTCCTATTTTACCACTGACTCCATCAATCTCAATCAACAGCCAGATTAGGCTGTTGATGAAGAGGTCCATCTGGGAGGATGGATATCAAGCAATCTGCAATGTTGGACCCTCTATCTGTCAAATGACTGTTTGATTGTTATCTGCCACTTTGCATAGTGCACTGTCCCATTCAGATGTACAAAGGACTCGTTCAATCAGTACCCAGTTGCTGTTAATGTAGTGCTAAATTACATAAGGGATAATGTATAGAACGCCGGTCATTATCGGGAAATAAGCCCAGACAGGGGCCCCTGAAGGGGCTTATTTAAGATAATGACTGGTGACGTTCTGTACATTATCCCGCTTATTACACGGCTACTTGCGAAAACTGAAAAATGACTTCACACGCTGTGTCTTTCTACAATCACCATTGGTAGTGTTGATCAGCAGAGAAACAGTCCACCCAAGACGTTGACGTCGCTTAGCAACCGAATCCGCTGGGGTTGACAAGTTACCGGACTACTTACGGAGTGATACGAAAGACATGAAAAAAATCCACTTTCCTTAACAGCGGTCATTATATGCTTATTATTGTCATTATTGAAAAGGGTTATTATATTATTTATTTATTTTTTTACATATATGATATGCACCTATGTCAAACAGGATTATGAGCTCTCCAAAAGGTTTGGTTCTACTTTGATCACAGGGGGTGCTGGAATGAGTTATGCACAAATACGATTATGTGATTAATGAGACGGTTATTTCAGCTGTCAAAGTCAGTACTTCTCTGGTGCCCCCGGGGACAAACACATACTGTAGGCTACAGTAGGCTACAGTACTGTAGGCTACAAGTTGTATGTTTTTGTGTTGCATTGCAGGCTGCAGTGCGGCCCTTTCTTCCTCTTTTTTGATTGGTTTTAGAATGAACACCTTCATGTAATACTATAAACCAAATTGCTCTCTACGTAATTATATACATTTGTAATACTTTGTCCCAGACTGTCGACAACAATACAACATTTTAAATTAAACTATTCTATTCTCTTTGGTTTCAGGGTGTTTTGAGTAAAGCTGTGAATTGGCGAGAACTGGATAGGCAGTATGCAATTAACTCAGTTTATGAAGAGGAAATTAGCAAGTTGCTTGAATACTGTGGAGTAAGTTGTACCTTTTATATCTCAAATGAAAATGAAAAAAATACTTAAATTCCTCGTGGACAAATGAGATCAACAAAAAAAAAAGTTAATGTTATTTTTCTGTGTTTCTATTAGGTGGATTCTTTTAAAAGGGCCCAGGATCTAGTAAAGATCTCTCAGGACAGTTTGAGTTCACTAGACCATCTGGTGTCTTTCAGTGGAGATGGAGAAGCAACATTCCGTTATCCCAGACATAAAGTTGTGAGAAGTGGGGAATCGGATGGAAACGGTTCTGAAGACGGACTAGAAAAAGTGAACTCAAACAATAGGAGACATTGCTTTGACACTCTTCCAGGGTATTTGAATTGCAAATGTTAAAAAACGAAGTAAATGTTGATTCAACATTTAAAGACATTATATGTTGACGGCTCTGGCTTCCTTTTCATAGGCAAGCTAACGATGCTGAACTTAATAACAGCAAGGACTCTACCACCAACTATCAGCCATTCTCACAATGGGAGTCTCTTTGTTTTATGAAGGGATTAATGGACGAATGTACACACATGGCTAACTTTTCACGTAAGTATTTCTCCACACAAACTGGTGGACGTTAAGGATTTTTGGAACTAGCCAGCCTGACTAGTCCACCATCATTTTAACCAGCAGGGCTGAAATGTTCCATTGTAGTCTCGCTGAGACGGCACGCAGTATTTATCTGGTCGCAAGAACAGCCAGGAGAAGTGGATTAAATGAGTTAGGGTAAGGTTAACCCTAACAGCCAGGAGAAGTGGATTAAATGAGTTAGGGTTAGGGTAAGGTTAACCCTAACAGCCAGGAGAAGTGGATTAAATGAGTTAGGGTTAGGGTAAGGTTAACCCTAACAGCCAGGAGAAGTGGATTAAATGAGTTAGGGTTAGGTTAACCCTAACAGCCAGGAGAAGTGGATTAAATGAGTTAGGGTTAGGGTAAGGTTAACCCTAACAGCCAGTAGAAGTGGATAAAAGGCATGATGTAGCTGTTTTCAGCCGACCTATGATATCATAGGCATCCTTATAAAACTGGAATGTGATATAATGGGAAATTATTATTGAATAATAATTGTAATTCTAACTTATCTCTTGATCTGAATATCCCAATTGCCAAAAAATGTGTAGAATATATTTGGAGATCATTTCCAGTGGTGGTGGAAAAAAACTTCTAACACAGAGTTCGAGAAAACCGAAGTTTGTAAGATAAAGACTTTAATTATCACTCAGCCTATATGCCCCGTTCTGCCCGTCCATTATCCGCTCATCGTTACCTCATCCCATGCATCCTTTCCTTATGTGGAGATGGACTGTACTTCCTTACACTGTAACCAGTGCTCCCAGTCCTCGACCACAGCCTGTTCTTACCATGTATTGAACTACTTACCATGTATGGAACATGTTCTTACCATGTACTGAACTACTTACCATGTATGGAACATGTTCTTACCATGTACTGAACTACTTACCATGTATGGAACATGTTCTTACCATGTACTGAACTACTTACCATGTATGGAACATGTTCTTACCATGTACTGAACTACTTACCATGTATGGAACATGCTAGCTGCCCTCATTATGTCAGCTTGGGGCCGTGCTGGTTCACATTGGCAGCTTTAATGGTAGCAAACTGCAGCCGGACCACGTTGACTCAATGTGTCTCCACACTTATGGGTTAATATAGCGTAAAGGCAAGATAATAATTATATATTATCATTTAATTTTATAGTAAATTTCTCCCATACAGAGTAAAATGTTTTTGAAGTGTTACTAAAGTGTTACTAAAATCACATTGCTGAGAACTGGGAAGGACTTTATAACGTTCCTCTTTTGTTTCCCTCCAGTCCCTGTAGATCCCAGTCTTATTATTGTGGTTCAGGCTGAGGAGGATGCGTACGTACCTCGTACCGGAGTCCTCAGTCTGCAGCAGATCTGGCCTGGATGTGAAGTCCGATACCTTAAGGGAGGACATATCGGCGCCTATCTATTCAAACAGAACCATTTCAGGTAAACCACTGGAGGGACCTGAGCAGCTGAGTACTCTGTGGACACCAATAATAATGACATTTAAATAGAGCCCCAATCTATTTTTCTATTTTTGATATGTACACTTGAAGGTAGAATATGGAGCATTCTGTATTCTGAAGGTGACATTTGAATATACATGAAATTTAAATCTCCCTTTCTCTTGCAGAAAAGCCATCTATGACGCCTTTGACAGATTCCTACAGAAATACTCAAACCATTAATAGCCAGGACAGCCATGGATACCTCCAAAGACTTGGAAGAAATACTACGCAGAACTGAAAGCATTTGCCTATACTCCTCGAGGAACATTATGTAATTCAACAATTATGATTTTCTTATGAAACATTATCAATGTACACAATCGTTTCAAGTATCAGTTTAAACTTCAAACTGTGTGAAATAAACTTGCCTAATATTATTATTAACTTAATTGGAATTCGATGCATGCATACATGGTTTCATCAAAAGGAGATTTTGTGTGTAGAACTTTGTGTAGACCATTTTGTATCTACCTGGTGACGTCACATTCTCTCTAGAGCAGGTCGGACGTACCGTTGTACCGTACAACTGGGCCGCAGCATTAGTCCGATAATGGGCTCTGGCTCAGCGAGGTCAACCGTACGACTCAACAAACACAGATGGCTGCGCCCGTAAAGAGATTCATTTTCTTTGTATTTGTGCCACATTGGTGGCACAAATACATATACATATGTACGTTTGTAGGCATATGTGTACCGCTGTGTACCAACGTTACATTCTGGTGTGAGACTGGGTTGTATATCCATCATACACATTTGCATTTGTTCTTTTTTTGAAGTATACATAACTAGAGGGTGCACTGTACGATCCACTCCAGGAAGATGCATCTCTTGAGAAGATGTAGAGATGAATGAATGATGTTAGAAAGAAAACAAAAACGCTGAAACTTTAAATCACTCCTGAGGGCTATTCCATCAACCAAGCTAAACGTAAAGCCGGGCTTATTTCGCTTGGCCTCTCTACTTTCAGTTTGAGTTCCGCTCCATTAACGTGACTTAGAGGGGACATATTATACCACCAGGTGTGAGTGTGATTAGCCGTTTTGAAAATGTGTCGCTTCTGACATCACAGGTGGGCGTGTCCACCTAGATGTGTGCTGGAAAGATCAGTCTACCAGCCAGTGGGTTAGCGAGGTATGTTTTGCTCAAAGCCTGGGTTAGCTGGGACACAAAAGTCTCATATCACTGCTATGCCGACGACACCCAGCTATTCCTCTCATTCCCTCCATTCATTGCAACGCGCATATCTGAATGTCTGGCAGACGTCAGCACCTGGACGACTGCCCATCACCTGAGGCTTAACCTCAACAAGACTGAGCTCCTCCTAATACCGGGGAAAGATTGCCCACACTTGGACTTACTGGTCACTGTCGAGAACATCACTGTATCTCCGTCTCCAACTGCCAGAAACCTTGATGTGGTACTAGACAACCAGTTATGTTGCACCGCCAACATCACCGCAGTGGCCCGATCCTGCAAATTTGCAGGATCTGTGGCCCGATACTGCAACTCGCTCCTAGCTGGACTTCCGGTCTCTGCTATTAAACCTTTGCAGCGTATCCAGAACGTGGCAGCGTGCCTCGTGTTCAACCTACCTAAATTCTCCCACGTGACTCCCCTCTACCGCCACCTCCACTGGCTCCCTGTAGTAGCCCGCATCAGATTCAAGATGATGGTACTGGCATACAAGGCAGTCGATAGAACTGCCCCTGCCTATCTCCAAGCCTTGATCAAACCACACACCACAGCTCGATCCCTCCGCTCAACTACCTCAGCTGGACGTCTGGTACCGTCATCACTAAGAGCAACCAAAGGTCGATCAGCTAAATCACAACTCTTCTCTATCTTGGGACCACAGTGGTGGAATGAGCTCCCTGCTGATGTCAGGACCGCAGAGTCGCTCACCAGCTTCCGCAAACGACTCAAAACCCATCTGTTCAGAGTTCACCTCAGACTCTACATAGCCATTTAGTCCCTTATTTGTCTGTTGCACTATTGCAGCTTCCTTTGACAATGTCACCATTTGTGGGTGTTCCCGTGGACCCTGGAGCCCGTATCGTACAGGGGTCTCTCCGGGGAGACAGAGGGTCTTTTGGACAGATCCGATCCCTTGGCATTGCCTGAGAATATTCTTTGAGAGATACAGGTTCTCAACAGAGGGTATTCGTTATTTGATCGTCCTCGTTGGACCTTATGTAGACAGTGCTTACTGTTGCGCAGTGTTCTATGTCAGAGAGTGGAGGTAGCGCGTCAGTTTTGAATTTCTGCCTACGGGGTTCTTCTCCCAAGTGCATTTATGTAAAGCTTAAGTCCCAATTCTGGAGGGCTAGTGTGCATGCGAAGGATGCACGTGTTTAGTGTGTTTAGTAAGTGCTCCTCTCCGTTACTTACAAAATCATCTTTATACCGCATCCTTTTTTCCCATAGACCGCAAGTGTGTGTGTATATACCTCCCTAAGAACCCTATCAAACTGAAAATCCAAAATGCCGATGCCAAACGTCTCCAGCAAAGCCAAATCCACCCACAGCCAAGCTACCGGAGCTGGAGCTAGTACCATCGATAGCTGCAACCCTGATAGCGATTCTCCCACCAGGTTGGACATGCCTCCAGATAAAACTTACGATATGTGTAAGGAGCTGTGCAAAGAGGCGTCCGAGTCAGTCCTGCGCTGCATAAATGAACGTTTCGATTCCTTTGAGGCCAAGTTACAGTCACTCGCAGCTTCGCACGCCGAACTGCAAGCCTGTGTGGCTAACCAGGAGCAAGCTACTAGCGACCTTGACGTCCGCATGATAGCGCTTGAAGCTAAATGCACTGAGCTGGCGGGACGCAACACTCAGCTTCATACCAAGGTGCTTGACCTGGAGGCCCGCTCTCGGAGGCACAACATCAAAATTGTGGGGATACAAGAGGGTGAGGAGGAAGTTAGACCCACTGAATTCGTCTCCAGATTAATCCCCAAACTGCTCGGTGACAAACACTTTCCGCATCCAGTCAAAATCCACCGGGCGCACCGCTCCCTCCAGCCGAAGCTGGCCGCCGGCGACAGACCGTGTACCATCCTGGCGCGCATCCAGTTGATTCTTCGCCTTGGCATACAACAGTCCATGGAGTACAAGGGAGGCAAGGTCCTTATCTTCCCGGATTACACCAGCGAGGTCATGGCTCAGCGCCGTGCCTTCAGAGAAGTGCAGCAGGCCCTGCGCGACGAAGGAATAAAACACACTGCGATACCCGGCCAGGCTCTATGTTTATCCCAGAGACGGCGGAGCACCCAAGATTTTCGCGGACCCGAAGGAGGTGGCGAAGTCCCTGGAAAGGAATAATGTACGAGAAGGGGAGTAGATCCATACACTGACATTCTTCATTTAACTCACGGTTGCCTCGGGGTGAGGCAACTATTTGTTCAAAGCAGCTAACTAGCTGCTCGCAGCACGGGGGCCCCTCTGCATTCTGTTTTATATACACTATATTACAACTCAGGTAGCCAGGCGCAGCAGAAGGTAGGACTTGGGAAGATGTTAATAGCGATCTGGTTAGCATTCTGGGACGGCTTAAAGGGACGGCTGAAGGCAAATTAGAGAAAATGGGAGACATTATCTACAGCTACGGTAAAGAAAGATTTGGGATTGTTGAGAAAAGGACGAAACGGCAACATGAGGTACAACCTCCAGCTTAAAAGGACGAAGTTAGGTGCCGCCAGGACAGGTGCACTGCAGAGAAGAGACTTTGTTGCCTCAAAGGCATATTGACACTCAGTACTCCACACAAAAGGAACCCTAGTGCTACACAGACTGGTTAACGGATGAACTACCACAGAGAAGTTTTTGCAAAAACACCGGTAATAGCCAGCCATGCCCAAAAAATGTCGTAGTTCACGCCTTGACATGGGAACCGGATAGGACAGCACAGCCGAGATTTTAGCATCTATGGGCCGGACCTGCCCGTGGCCGACCTGCTTCCCCAAGTACGTAACCATGGCTTTACCAAATTCACATTTGGCTAGGTTAAGAGTCAAGGACGCTTCTACAAGTCGCTCAAACACTGTCGTCAAGCTAGCAATATGACTGGCCCAATCGCTTGAGTACACGACGACATCATCCAGGTAAACACTACAGTTCCTGACATTCCCTAGCACCAGGTTCATCAGACGCTGAAAGGTGGCAGGTGCATTCCTCACCCCAAATGGCATAACTGTATACTGCAGGAAGTGGTCTAGGGTCACAAATAATGAGATCTCAGAGGCTCTGGGTGTTAATGGAACCTGCCAGTACCCTTTCAGCAGATCAAGCTTTGTAACAAATGTGGCTGGCCCAACACTATCGATACAGTCCTCCATGCGAGGCAAAGGAAACGAGTCTGACACGTAACTGCGTTAACCTTATGATAGTCGGTACAAAAACGTGGGGTGCCATCAGATTTTGCAGCAAGCAAACAAGGAACTCCAAGGACTACAGCTGGGTACGGCTAAACCATTTTCCAACAGGTAATCAGCTTCTTTTTTCATCAGCTCTCTTTTGGCTAATGAACAACGGTAAGCATGTTGTTTAATGGGAGGTGCAGTACCAACATCAATGTCATGTTTTAATACGTTGGTGCTAGATGGTACATCACTAAACAGAGACGGATGGGAGTGTATCAAAGAAACAATCTCTTGTCGCTGATCTACAGGGAGATAGTTAAAATGGGCGTCTATTTCCAACAAGAGCTCTGTGTTGCACAGCCGACGACTCTGCTGATCACTGCCCAGCACCGCCAAACCATCGTCAGCCAAGGATTCCCCACAAACCAGGGAAGTAGATGCTTCGCCGGGGGCAGTAGTCTCCGGAGCCTTTTCCTGCTCCCCCCGGACAGCTTCTCTGGAATGATAGGACTTGAGCATGTTAATGTGGCACAATCGCACCCTACGCCTGCACTCAGGTGTGTGGATGACATAGTTTGTGTCAGACACCTTGCTCTCTATGACATACGGGCCTGAGAAACGGGCAGTAAGAGCAGAGCCAGGCGTCGGTAACAGTACCAGAACTCTCTCACCCGGTTCAAACTCGCGCTTAACCGCCTTCCAGTAAAACCGTTCCTTCATACTCTCCTGCGAGGAGGAGAGTGCCGCTTTAGCCAGTGCAGAAGCATGATATAAGCGCTCCTTACATCGCAATACAAAAGCTTGAACAGGAGTCTGTGGAGAATTGTTACATAAGAACTTTCAGTGGGCCCCACAGATTGTGCCCGAACACAAGTTCAGCCGGGCTGAACCCCAGGGACTCCTGTTTGACTTCACGTATGGCGAACAGTGTAAAGGGAACACCCTCATCCCAGTCCCTCCCATCATGACAGTACTTACACAGCACAGACTTAAGAGTTTGATGCCAACGCTCAAGTGCCCCCTGTGACTGTGGATGATACACACTAGAGACTGAATGAGTGACGCCCAGAGACTGCAACGCTTGCCTAAAAGACTTTGACAGGAAGTTAGTTCCTTGATCAGTCTGTACTTGATTAACTTGATTAATGCCCCTGTGATGGCAGGTGCAGTTATTCTTCGCAGCGGAATGGCCTCAGGAAAATGAGTGGCAACGCACATTACTGTTAACAAAAACTGGTTACCAGACTTTGTCCTCGGCAATGGACCAACACAATCGACCAATACATGTTCAAAGGGTTCACCAACAGCAGGGATAGGGTGCAAAGGGGCTGGGGGAACCACCTGATTTGGCTTCCCAACCACCTGGCAGGTACTACATGTTCTGCAGAAACGTACCACTTCTGTCTTCATCCCTGGCCAGAAGAAATGTTTCAAGATACGATCATAGGTTTTAGTGACACCAAGGTGACCAGACCAGGGATGTTCATGGGCTACCTCTAGTACATACTGCCGGTACGCAACAGGAACCACTATCTGACACACCGAGCCCCAGTCACCAACTGAATTGGTTTTTCCTAGTGGCGAACACCATCTCCGCATAAACACCCCGTTATCCACGAAAAACAACTGATTGTCAGTACATTTACTGACATCCCCCACTGCTAAACACTTCCTTAGAGAGGGATCACCTGATTGGGAGCTGATGAGTGCCTCACGTGTCAGTGGCAGCACATGATCAGCAACAGGGTCTGCCCCACTTCCACACTTTTCTAGCTTTGCAGTACAGTTCTGTTTCCCCCGTAGGTGGCAGCCTGTCCTCCAATAAGGCAGAAGCAAAGACAGAGTCAGATAGATCAACGTCCTGAGCTTGTTTTCTGGCTTGAGCCCTAGTTAACACGCTAACCAAAAACAGGTCAGGGTGACCTTCGACCAGATCATCATGTCTAGGTTCTGCAATAGGGATGTCGACAACTTTGGGTGATGGATATACTTTACCCCCAGCTATGTCGTTATCCATAATAAAGTCAACACCATCGACGGGAATGAGGGACGCACAGCTACCGGGAAGAAACCAGTTTTAAGGTTAGACTGGACGTGAATGCGGTGAAGAGGTGCAGGTACAAAACCCATCCCAATCCCTCTTACGATTGTGCTCGCGTCACAGGCAGACTCTTCACTTAAGGGCAACACGTCGGCAAGAATGAATGACTGGGAGCCACCGGTGTCTCGCAACACTGTGACGGGACGCTGATCATGCGCTTTTCCTGTGAGCGAGACAAATGCAGGGAAAATGAAAGGTTTGAAACACTCATCAGGTACTGCTTGAATGGTGGATGGTGAACAACTGGCTACCGTTTTAACTAACCCTACACCCTTGGGCTGTGAAATTGCAGACTGCTGCTTACGTTTCCACACATTGCAGTCGGCAATTAGATGGTCAGCTTTATGACAGAAGAAACATTGCTTATCTGCCTTAGGACTAGGGAAAGATGTACCAGCACGTGGAACACGCATGTCACTAGACCTAAAAACAGTTTCACAATGAGTGGAGGACTCGTGCCTAATAAACTTTGCTTTTTACTTTACTTTGCATACTTATAAAATTGAAAAAAAACATTCTGAGAAGCAAGCAAAGGTACTATGAATTGGGGGAGAAGGCGCACAAAATTCTGTCTTGGCAACTGAAAAAAGAAGAAAGCTCTAGGATGATTAATTCAATCCAAACAAAGGTTCTGTATCATATAACCCAACAGAAATTAATGATGCATTCAAACAGTTTTACACACATTTGTACACATTAGAACCTTGATGAATTTTTGTCCATGATTGAACTGCCCAAACTTGGCCAAGAAGATCAAAATAGTCTTGATCTGCCCTTTACACAAAAAGAAATTGATAAAGCTCTGGGCTCATTACAAGCAAACAAATCTCCAGGAGAAGATGGGTTTCCTCCAGAATTTTACAGGGAATTTAAGGATTTACTCCTCCCACTTCTCATGGATGTCATCAACTTGGCCTCTAAGACTCAAACACTCCCTGAATCATTCTCCACAGCCATAATTACTGTAATTTACAAAAAACAATAGAGATCCATTGAAATGCTCTTCATATCGGCCAATTTCATTGTTAAATGCAGATTATAAATTAAAACTGCGCGCAGTGATGAACGGGACCTCGCGCCGGCTTGCAGCCGCCACTACGAGGTCCCGTTCATCACTGCGCGCAGTTTTAAAAAAAAATCGCGCCGGCTTGCGGCCGCGTCACGTGCCGTCGTAACATGTGTGCTGGCAAGATGTGCACATGTTAGGACCGCACGTGACGCAGCCGCAAGCCGGCACGAGGTCCCGTTCATCACTGCGCGCAGTTTTAAAAAAGCGCAGTTTTAAAAAAAATTCGCAAATTTATGTAATCTGTAGAAGCAGAGGTGCCCTGTGGTGTTTTACTGATTGTTTTGACATTAACATGTAAGACCACATTTAACTGAATTACATGTTCATTAACCCTACATCAATGATCCGATAAATTCCCTAGGAGGAGTTAGTTGAAATACAAGGCGACGGAATTCAAAAATGGCCAACTTTGACGGCATGCCACGGACACGCCCTTCAACGTACAATCACAAATAGCACGATTTTGGTTCAGCACCACTTCATGACTGTACTGACCAATTTTGAAGCAGATCCGATAAATTCCCTAGGAGGAGTTAGTTCAAATACAAGGCGACGGAATTAAAAAATGGCCAACTTTTGGCGACGGAATTCAAAAATGGCCAACTTTGCCGGCACGCCACGGACACGCCCTTCAACATACAGTCACAAATAGCACGATTTTGGTTCAGCACCACTTCATGACTGTACTGACCAATTGTGAAGCAGATGCGATAAATTCCCTAGGAGGAGTTCGTTCAAATACAATGCGAAAAAGTGAAATTCCATTCAAAATGGCCAACTTTGACATCACGCCACGGCCACGCCCTTCAACGTACAGTCCCAAATAGCACGATTTTGGTTCAGCACCACTTCATGACTGTACTGACCAAATTTGAAGCAGATCCGATAAATTCCCTAGGAGGAGTTAGTTCAAATACAACGCGACGGAATTCAAAAATGGCCAACTTTGACGGCATGCCACGGACACGCCCTTCAACGTACAGTCACAAATAGCACGATTTTGGTTTAGCACCACTTCATGACTGTACTGACCAATTTTGAAGCAAATACGATAAATTCCCTAGGAGGAGTTCATTCAAATACAAGGCAAAAAAGTGAAAAAATTTCAAAATGGCCGCCGAGAGTGAAAATGAAAAAATTAAAATTTCCGACTTCCGGTGGGGTTTGGAGCATGGGTCCAAGAGGCTTTTCTGTAGGGCATTGGACCTTATACGTGCCTACCAAGTTTCATACATATTGGTGAAACGTGGCGCAGGGGCTGGTTTTTAAAGTTCCTGTAGGGGGCGCTACACATATGAGAAACACGAATTTTGGTATGTGAGCTAGAGGAACCAGTTTACACGTGTCCTGTGAATTTCATATTCATAACTATTACGGTGTCCGCAGAGTGATCGACCCTCCTCTGGCGGCCATGTTGTTTTTTAAATCGACGTAATTTTTGGTGAGCAGTTAGAACTTTGGTACCTAACGGCCATTGAGTTGGTCCCGCTCAAATCAAACATTGCGTCTATGAACTGTGGCTATTTTAGTAACGGGCCACGCCCACTTCGATGCCACGCCCCATTTGAAAAATTGTTGACTTATTCTTGTTCAGAATTTGATTATGAACAACTTTAGTAGAGAGGTCCAACACCATAGGAGTCCAATTAATGTAGATATGTGCAATTTACTATTTTCGGGGTGAAAAACACACCCCTTTTTGAACTCAATGGCTCATGGGTACTTTGAAATTTATCCTACAGACTAATCCTTACGTCAGATTGAAGATAATGGGCCATAGATGATATGTGCCAAAGGATTTTTTTCAAAGTCGAAAAACCTGGGATCTTTGGGGAATTTACTGTTTTTAACTAAATTCAAAATGGCGGGAAATGTGGCTACCGGAAGTGCTAAGTTAGTATCTGCAAATTTCTTCATTATGAGGATTTGCATATGTGTGCAAAGTTTCATGAGTTTAGGTCCAACCGGTGACGAGTTATGCTTGTGCAAACGTTGAAATTTTGGCATAGTTGGTATAGCGCCACCTAGGGGCGAATGTGAATTTGAGGGCTAGAATATCAAATTTTTCACCAGTCCCACAAAATGTGCCAAATAAAAATGAGTTTTCGAATATGTGCAGGGGGGGAAAAATGCAGTCGAAGATGAGGGAAAATAATAAGAAGAAGAAGAATAAACATGAGGGTTTCAATAGGGACCTTGCCATGTTTGGCTCGGTCCCTAATTAATTTCCAAGGCCCTGGCTAACAGACTTGGCCAATACCTGCCACAATTAATAAATCCAGACCAGTGTGGCTTTATTTCAAAGTGCTCCTCAGCTAATAACCTATGTAGGCTCTTTAATATTATTCATTTAACAAAATCTGAAACAGAACCCAGTATAGCTGTGGCTTTAGACGCTGAAAAAGCCTTTGATAGGCTAGAGTGGCCATATTTATTTTAAGTGTTTGGGTTTGGCCTATTATTTATTAGTTGGGTTCAAACTCTATACCATAAACCCCAGGCAAAAATCAGCACCAATGGACAGATTTCATCTACATTCCCTCAAGTCGACAGGGATGCCCTCTGTCTCCAGCACTTTTTGTCTTGGAAATTTAGCCTTTAGCTCAAGATAGACAAGATCCTGATAAAGGCGGGTCAGACAGTTAATAAAATTAATCTTCTGGCAGATGACGTTATTTTGTACTTAAAATACCCTGGTAACTCTCTTTCCAAATTACAAACTGTACTTAATACTTATGGTATTCAGGCTATAAGGTGAATTTGGAAAAAAGTGAAATTATTCCATTGACAAATTTTGATCACTCCAAACTCCAGCGTGCAAGTCCATTTAGATGGCCTATGGATGGTATAATATACCTTGGGATATTTGTAGACAACAACCTCAAAACCTGTACAAATTGAATTACCTCCCACTGCCTAGAAAGATTGAGGATGATTTACGTAGATGGATGGGCTTGCCTCTCACCTTGATTGGCAGAGTTAATTGTATTAAAATGAATGTACAACCGAGATTGCAATACCTGTTTCAATCCCTGCCCATTCTATTACCACAATCCTTCTTCAAAGCTCTCAATAGATATGTCAGACAATTTTTATGGAATTGTAATTGTAATTGTTTATGGAATTGTAAAGTACCCCGGATATCCATGGCAAAGCTGACATGGGACTATGGCTCAGGGGGACTTCGTCTACCAAATTTTAAAAACTACTACTTGGCAGCTCAAATGAGGTTCATCAGTGACTTCATTTATAAGCATAATTCTGTATCTATAGGGTAACAGGGGTTTATCCTCCACACTTTGTTATGTCTCTATACTGTTGGTATACTGATATGTTTGTATACATTGCAATATAAAACTGAAAATAAAATATTTTTTAAAAAGTCCCAATTCTTATGTCATATGGAATACTTATTCACTAAAGGTTATGGAATTATATTTTTGTGCTTATTTCAAACTTGAACCCATGTTCTCAAGGCTGTGCTGGCACCACATCTATGGGGGTAAAATGAATGATGATGGACAGGCGAGATTTGAACCCCGGTCGCTGGTGTTCGGGTCTTATATTGATCCACTACACCACCGCCGCTACATCTCAGCTGTTGAAAACATATGCTATACATTTCTTACATAGGGTGTATTTAAAGTGATTTCCCTAAATTATAGAATAAAGCAGGTTGGACGTTGCTTTTGCATTTTGAAATCATCATCACTCTATTGGGATTAATGGCGAACAATTCTACATTTGGCATAGTTATTTTTTAGACAATATGCAGAATCTTTTCACTTACGAATTTACACTATCGGCTGTTCTTCAATCTTTAAATTACACTCCTCCTGCCATCTGGGCAACAATTATCATTTAGCAATTATTAATTATATTATTTTTTAGATTCCTTCCAACTACTAACTACTATCAATAATTTATATAAAAAGAAATGGTTACATATCGACCAGCAACGAAGTTGGAGTAGCCTACCCACATAATGAATTGTAATAAAACAACATTGTTAACTGTCATGCATAGCTAAACAACAACGCCAAACAACAGCAAACAACAGCAAATGAAAAGGAAATACCAACGCAACTGAAATGTTTATATTAGTTTTTGACCATGACACCGTAATGCACCCGTTCTTTGTCTTTGGATCTTTTGAATAAATGGATCAATAAATGGTGGATCGCAATGATCGCAAGCAGAGGAACGTGAGAGTTGAGTGCACCCGTCTAACAGCTGAAGCAGTCTACAAATCTATCGGTGACTTTAAGTGATAAACAGTCACCACAGTGCCTAAAAACCACCAACAGGACAAGTTAACGGAGCCGTGCACTGAGCCCTCTGGGAGGCCCTTCTCCTGCAAACAAAAATAATAATAAAACGGCTAATAAAATGCTTGAGGTGGTGTTTTGAAAAGAGAAAACTTTCATTTTATTAGTACATGGTCTAAAGATAATTATGAGCCTTTGATTGATATCCAGAAAAATGTTGCGGAGACACATTACTGTTCCCCACTTGTATTGGAGTGAACGGGGATATCTACTTCTGGGCCCCATGATCTGAGGGACCCGTCCACAGCCCGCTAAAAAACTGCAATACCAGGCGTGGCCACTGAGCACGAGTGGATTGTGGAAGAAGGCACTGCCCCTGGGGGCGTGGCCGGCCACAAATGTGTTTTTCGTAGGCGGAATCCGGAAGAATCATGAAAATTAATAGACCTCTGAAGAATGAGAAGAATAAGCCATTAAAATAGCATTTATAATCGTTTACTACTTTAACGGCACCGACAATCCAAAAAGCCAGTCGAAACTAGATGGAAAATGTGTGTAGTTCAAAATGTGACGCAGCTTTTACTTCTTCGCCACCTACAGAGTTTGTTATGTACGATCAATCAAAAACCCCATGTTATTTCCCATAGACATTTGACCGAGGGAACCGGAGGGGATAGCCGAGATTATCCAATCACATTGGTTTAAATCCCTGATCCAATCCAAAAAGGCAAAAATCTGTCACGTGACTGCAGGGTAGGTAGCTTAAATTGTAATGTATATTAAACTAACGTTAGTCAAACGCATTTCTCTGATAGGGGTATGGTTAGGGTTACGGTTAGGGTTAGGGTTACGTTATGGTTAGGATTAGGGTTAGGTTTAAGAGTCAGCGTGCGAGTTTGACTGACAGGCTGCCTGTCCAATCCTAGCACTTGAGGCGGGACTTTTTCCGGATTCCGCCTATGAAAAACACGATCTCCCTGCTTCTGAAATGCGCGAACATCTCCGCCCAGCGCTTGTCCGCTGGGCTACAAAATCGTATCTATGCTCTGATTGGAGGGGGGTGGGGAATTGGGTGGTAATATTCAAATGTGCCTCCTTCCTATTTAGGAGGCAGCGCCGACACGGATCATCTGGAGTAGTGGTGTATTTCATGATTCGTTTGAAAGAATCAGTTTGCGTCGGTCAGTTCGCCAAGAAGAGTCGTTCATTTGTTTGTTCGTTCGTTTGCATTTCCGGTAGCGGTGAATCATGATTCTCAGTCACTGAGTCGTCAGACTCGGCTCCTCCCTCGTTCTCGTTCAAACGAATAGCGAATGCACTGCTATGCTATTGGGTGGAGCTGGGAGTCGAGTCTCGGAGAACGAACAAGACGAACGACGGCGAACGAGAGCGGCGAATCAGTTCGGTTTATTCGTTTTAAAGGGTCGTTCGTTCGAACTGATTCGTTCGCGAACGAGCCACCACTAATCTGGAGACTGTAGGCAGGGTACTTTCAGAAATGCATCTCACTCAAAAAGGCATGTACAGACTTATTTCAAAGTTTGTATGCGTGTGGCAGCACCAGAGACCCAAAACAACACCCCCAATCCCAGGAAAAGTGTTTTAGCGACTTTGATGAAATCCCCCCCTGGCTCTGTCCGTTTGTTTGACTGAATATTAACAATTGAGGGCTAATACACATAAATACCCTATATGCCATTGCTTACTGTAATTTTAAAACCTCTCAAATAAAATGTACATTTTTTATGTTTATTGTCCAATATTTAATAATAAAACAAATATACATGTTTATATGGACATTTCTTCCTTTTTTATGAGATCAGTTAGAGCTTTATACTATGTTGCTTCTATTAAATCTTTATTAGTCTTTATTAACTGTAACTCATATAATCATGTGCTACTATCTTGCCTTTATATACATTGACAGTAAAATAAGTCAAAGGTGCATAGAATTAAGTAATTTATTTCAATACATTTGTGGGTTAAGACTAATAGGGGTCGCCCTTGCACATTTTCTGGAACGAGTTTAAGGCGTAGACAGGAATCAAGTCGTTCACATGCAGAAACATGCACGAGATTGAAAAATAACATTATCGTCGCCATCGCTCTTAATGCCTGTCTATGCTTCAAACTCGTGCATGTAGAATAAAATGTGAAACAGCGCCCTCCGGTGGGACTTTACGGTGGAGTCATGGGGTTAGCGTTATTTCACTCAGACGCTGCCTCAGCAGCTCATGTGATATTCACGTGAGTGAAGCTCGTCACGAAGGGCACACTTCCCCAGAATCAGCAAAACAATTCCCTGGCTTTCAACGTAAGTTGCTTGACACGTTAATGATGTATTACATGAAATTGTAAAATTTTAAAGTATTTAAATACAACACATGTTAGGCTACCACACATCTTCGTCACGCTTAATGAGTAGGCCTATTTTTTTTTTAGATGTCAGTCGTCATGTTGGAACAGTATCGAGAGAAAATTCGCACAGAACTCGACCATGTTGTGAACTTCTGGCTGACTTATTCTCACGACACGAAATATGGGTAAGCCACAGTATTATGCGTTTTGATTTCAGGTTCAATAAACTGCTAAATTTAGCTTGCGATGACCGCAAACTGATAAAACAGACAACAAAACTCAACATATAGTTAAGAGAACCTGGTTATTAAAATGAACTTGTCTTATGGAGTCTCTGACCCGATCGTATCGTAACAACACATATTTTCAGCTGTCTACACATTTAGACTCACACTCTCACGCTCACTACTGAGACACTCACACATACAATATGTAGCCTACTAAGCTCTGCACAAATATATATACTCGTCTGAAACACTTTGGCATGCATATGAGAAACACAAACGTATGCACATGTACTTCTGTCACATACACATGCAAATGAAATAGTTTAATGTATGCAGGATAAATATTTATGATTATCTATCAGAAACAATCACGCATGCACATATGAAAAGTGTATATAAGACATCCTAAAGTAGGGGTGTTCTGAGAGCTATACCATATGCATGTGTTGTTGATACAATAGTGTGTTGACGCTGTATTGATGGGAAAAGAGGGGGCTGGTTTATAGTGAGAGATACGACAGCTGCACAACCTGCTGCCAGACCAACCTTTAACTGTGTTGGGGCCTTTGCTTCTTACAATGTTACAATCTTACATTGAGACAAATATTAAAGGCATCATCGTTGATGCACTATTACCGTAGCCATTGAGATAACATGTATCCCAGCCTTCCCAGAACTCTTAAACAAAAATCAAAATTGCAACACTTGATTGATTTAAAACATGTTCCTGCTCTATCTGAGCTGTGGTATGTTAGAGCAGTAAGCATGCAGAGCTTGTTCACATCCATCCATGGTTCAGAGATTTTTTTCTTTTAAAGATCCCCATTGCAGCACTTTGGTCCATCAAGGTTCTCTGCAAATAATACGTTTCTATTTATGATGTGTAACTAAACTCCTGCATCTTAAGCCTCTATCTATAAGTCTATTATGAAGTCTAACCCGGGGTTCTTATGGCGCATTTCCACCGCAGGGTGCGGGTCGGTTCAGTCTGCTAAGGTGCGGCACGGGTCGCGTTTCCACCGCCAAAAGTGGGCGTGACCCGGACTGAGCCGTATTGAAAAAAAGGGTTAGGGTTAGGTTATAAAATTGCTCCACAATTCATATTATCTAGAAAAACAGTGTGTTTAGATAGTATGTGTAGAGTGGTAATTTTGACCCTTAATCTCTTTATTCTTCGTGTAGAGGGTTTTTCACTTGCATCAATAAAGAAGGACAAGTCTACGATGATTTGAAGTACGTCTGGTTGCAGGGCAGACAGGTAGGTCACTTCAAAGACACATAGGCCTACATGTTACCTGCACATCACATATCACATTGTATTATGATGGTTATGCCCTATTATATTTTAGGTATGGATGTACTGCCGTTTGTATAGAACAATGGAGCGCTTTCACAAGCAAGAAATTCTTCAAGCTGCAAAAGCTGGTGGGTAAATTATATTTCATTCTTTAGGGTTAGTCTACATTTTGAACACATTCACTTTTTTTCTTCTTGTCTCCACTAGGGTGACACGTTTTTTAACATTTCCATTCTGTGCAATGATGTTTTTTCTCAAAGCTTTATTTAACCACCTTGGCCCCCATGGTGATACTATAGAAAGTGCTGCAGATGTGTCGAAACACCTTCAAATCTGTATATTATCATCCAATAAAGAAACATTACAAATATAATGCGTAATGCTTACCAGTGCTGAAAATGTATCATTTTATTTTACTGTGTTTACATGGTCAACCTTAACCCAATTATGGACCTTATTCTGATTATGGTAATATTGCGATTAAGGTGTTTACATGAGTTATTAAAAGAATACTCTTTTCATATTCCCCGTTTACATGTAGCCCAGCATAGACTGATTAAGCAGTGTTTCTCACAAACACTGAGAACAACTGCATTGACTTATTTATTTGTAACCCGAATGTTCCCACGATCCTGCAGTGACCGGAGGACGCTACCAGACCAAAAATGAGGGTTACATTTCCATAGCAACGCTCTACCCTATACTATAATTTCGGTTTTCTTATTGATTATTATGCTCACGAACAACTTTGAAAATATGAAACTTAAACGGTATCTGCTCGCGTACAACATAATAAATGTGAGACTTGTGTGTCACGAGTAAACAACACGCGTTGTAAGTCACAGGGCTGCCAACTTTTGGGTTTTGGCCGGAGGGAGATTCTGTAGAATCTTGTAATGCATACCTTTATAGCAGGGTCCCCGGGTGTAATTGTTGACGGGGGGAGGGGAGAGGAGTGTTGGATTGCGGGCGATCAGCATTGTTGACGGGGGGGGGGGGGAGTGTTGGATTGCGGGCGATCGGCATTGTTGACGGGGGGGGAGTGTTGGATTGCGATCAGCATTGTTGACGGGGGGGGGGGGGAGTGTTGTATTGTGCGTGTGTAAACAGGCAAAAGCGTGTGTCACACGGTGAAACCGTGAGAGTTGGCAGCTCTGAAGTCAGTTTGTTGCCATAATGTGACTCAGTTGTCGGCTTGTCGCAAAATGCTGCGAATATTCTGAAAGGACGTTATAATGCGATTAAGGTGTATAGGCCTACGTGTCTAGAATGTGCCTCAATAATCAGAATATGAATGGAATACTCCACACACCTTATTCAGATTATGCTTATTCCGAATATGACCTTAATCTAATTAAGGCAATCGGAGAATGGTGTTTACATGACAGCGTCATATTCTGATTAAGACCTTATTCCGATTAATATTGGAGTATTAATGTATTAATGTAAACGCAGCATTGTAACATGATGAATGAAATCTTTTAGAATCCTGGGAAACCATGACAACTCAATGCTTATATTTGGTACTGCCAAGTACTACCAGCCCCAGCCAAAATGTTCTCTCCATATGCCGCTTTTCCACCGACAGATCCAGCTCAACTCGGCACAACTCGGTTTGGTTCCAGGCACGTTGCGTTTCCATCTAAAAAAGAACCTCTTCAACGTGGGCGGGTCGTAGAAAAGAACCTCTTCAATGTGGGAGGGTCGTCATTAGGTTTTAATCCCGGGAGACGGGATTCCCGGGAAATCTGATCAAGACTATTTCCTGATTCCCGGGAAAGGTTATGATGGGAAATAAAATAAAATAAAAAGCGCAATGACTGCGTGTCTATTGTTGTCATACGGTAACGTTGATGGAGGCGAAAATTGAGCCCTGGGAAAGGAACGACACAAAAACGAAACAGCGAAATGCTGATCCGTGTCCCCCTCGGGAGCGGGTCCGTGGACTCCAGCCACGCCGGACTCAGCTTAACTTTGAGTGATTATTCCGTTTGCAGCCGCTGGCCAATCAGTGGCCAGCAGCCTGTTTACGTCACACAAAAGTACCTGCTCAGCTCGCTTGGAACCTCGACGGAGGTGCTACTAAAAAAAGTACCCGGTACTAGTTACCAGGTACTTTTTTTGGAGATGGAAACGCAAAAAAAGGCAGAGGCGAGTTGAGCTGGCACTGTCGGTGGAAAAGGTGCAATAATGTGATCGAATTCAGCACATTTCTTTTAAGTATGAAGACAAATAATTAATCTAATCACGTGTTTTAGGTGCCTTTGATGTAGTACTCTGTAACACATATCCATTTCCAACAATTCCAACGAGATACAACACATACAAACTAAAGTGAGGTTTGTGGAATTTCGACGAATATGCTGACGTGAGCTCTGCTTCATCTGGCTCATCTGGGTAAATATGCTCGTGCCCGCCACGTGCACTCCATCAGGAGACAGATAGCTTGGGAACCGCCGTAACACCGGCAGCAGCGAAGGATGACTTCATTGATGCGGAGTCTGGTCTTGGGTCGTGCTGCGGTGCTAACTGTTCCTGTAACTATTCCTCATATTGACAGACATGCATAGTTTTCAGGTGGTTCACCGGGTTGCTGGTGTTTCCACCTCGGGCTGAAACAACACTGCAACACAACTTACAAAGTATTGTTTGTTGGTCGAGGTCGGAGATCTCGAAACCAAACTAGTTCCAAACGACAGAGTTCCTCATGTCTGCATGTTCCTCATGTCTGCATGTTCCTCACTGTCTGTATGTTCCTCATGTCTGCATGTTCCTCATGTCTGCATGTTCCTCACTGTCTGCATGTTCCTCATGTCTGCATGTTCCTCACTGTCTGTTCGCTCATTTCTAAAATGCAGGACTGTTTTTACTTGTTACTTGTTTACTGTTTTAACACCAGGGCACTAAAATGTAGATCCATTCTAATATTTTACATTGTCAAATTTGATTAAAATATAAGTAATGAATGAAAATCTCATTTTTTGTTCCGACACATTCATATATATATATATTTTAAAAAGTTAATATCATGAATGTGTGACGATAAGTCGACTGTCTATCTGCTTTAAATGTCGACTTAGAGTAAAAAAGTCTTTGGTCTGGCATTGTAGTCCACTTCAATGTTTGACGTGTGTTCAGACTACATGTACAGAGTCTGAACACATGTACAGAGACTCTGTACACACACACACACACTGTTCTTCAGACTCTAGAGCTGACAGAGAATAGTGAGAGGAACAAAAACATCCAGTGAGTGGCAGTTCAAATTAAAAACTGTTTTTCATTGAGGGTTAGGGTGAGGGTGAGGGTAAGGGTTAGGGTGACGGTTAGGGTTAGGGTGAGGATGAGGGCTCTAGAGTCTGTTATGGGTCTTTTTCTTCCAGCTGGGATTCAAGCTCAACTATTCAGCTATGGATTATAGCTCCTTAGTGACTCTAATCACTACACTAATGAAACAGTATTGTGACAAATAAGTTACTTGTGAAAGGAACACTAATGACATTTGTGTTTACCTCTGTTCTTATTCTTTAGGTGGAGAATTCCTCAGACGGTTTGCTCGTGTTCCCAGCGACTCTCCTACATGGAAATGTGCCTTTTGTTTAACCAAGGACGGGAAAGCAGTGAAGGTTCAGCGCTCTATCTTTAGTGAGTGTTTCTACATCATGGCAATGGACGAATTAAGCCGGGTCACTGGAGACAAAGATATGCAGGTAAAGCATTTAGAACCTTTTCCTGTCTGTTTTTGAACTCGACTTTAGGGAGTATATTATGTAGATATATATATATATATTATCAAGACTCTTGAGACGTGGTAACGCTGCTACACCGGCCCACCCTGGGATGGAGATCCCCAACAAGAGGAGAGGATACCAACGTTTAGTTTTTATATGTAGAACATATCCAAAGAGAGAGATTAGACATTTTATATAACAATTAACAACAATTAACTTAACTAGGTTTCGCTGGATAGGAAATTTTTATATACACACACATATATATATATATATATATATATATATATATATATATATATATAGGCAGTTAATTAGTACAATTGTAAACCAACAGTTACTACAAGTGTAGTTAAATTCAAATAAGTAGCACCACAGATTTGGGAATTGTAAACAGGCTGTCACTTACTGCAAGTGTAATTGAATGTAAAGTAAGTGGAACTAAAAACAAAAATTAATTCTGATATGAATGTTGACATACTGTAGGTATATACCTGCAGTATGTCTGTGTGTACATATATACCCTCAGAAAAAATATTTAAAGGATATTTTTCTAAATAACTCACTCAACCCAGAAAACAAGAAAATAATATTATTATATTATTATTATTAATAATTTATTTAAAGTTATTTTATTTGCTAATTTTAGTTTTATATACACATACACAAAATATGCCGTTACCTATTCACTTTGTGTCAAATCTTCATTTCGTAAATATTCTTTAACATCCCAGGGAAAGGCAGAAACCTATCGACACTTTTATCTGGTCTGAATGCACGTTATATCAGAAGACTGTCCATATATGGATTGCAATAAAATTCCTTATTGTTTTTGTAGGCAGAAGCAGAACAGATGCTGGATCACGTCATTCACTGGGTCAGAGTGGACGCTTCAGAGCTTGGCAGGCCCAAGCTCCCTGGAGACCAGCCTGTGAGCAGCTTGGCTGTGCCCATGATGGTGCTGAGTCTGGTCCAACAGCTGACAGAGGAGCGGGACCAGGATCTGGGCCAGAAGTATCGAGAGACCGGCCACTGGTGTGTTCAAAAAATCCTGCAACACATTCAGGTAAGACTGCTGGATTTACAAAAACAGATTTATAGGCAGATAAATAGATGGTTTCCTGGTGAACATTCATCTTCATGCCAAGGGACATAAATGAGAGCTTTCTTATTTACAGACTCAGAGTTTCTGGGTCTTTGAATTGTACATACGGCAACTTTAACAAGTTCCGGCTAAACAAGAGTCACAGAAGAAGAACCGTTCTTCACCTCGATGTTCTTCCAGGCCAACATCTAAACTACTGTTCTCTTCTCTCAAAAGCCATTGTGGTACTCTCTCAGATGGTCAATGGCAAACCATAGTCGGTTCAGTATCATGCAGTGGTCCCTCCTCTACAGCAGAGGTCCCCAACCTTTGTTACGCCACGGACCGGTGTTACACCGTCTTCTGTCATCATAAAGTGTGACACCAGGGGTCGCTGTTGTATACTTTCTGCAACATGCACGAGCGTAAAGCGTAGACTGAGTTCACTACTCATAAACATTGTATTAAAGCCTAGACTGAGTTCACTACTCATAAACATTGTATTAAAGCCTAGACTGAGTTCACTACTCATAAACATTGTATTAAAGCCTAGACTGAGTTCGCTACTCATAAACATTGTATTTAAGCGTGGACTGAGTTCCCTTCTAATGAACATATGGCCATCGTTCAGTCGGGATGGTTGTTAGTTTGGTTAAGCTGAAGCAAAGCCCGGTACCAGGTTCCGACCCCAACGGACCGCTGCTCTATTCACGTGGGACTGATGCCAAAGTATTTGTCAGTTTTTGAGAAATCGCCTCGTCCTGATTGGATGAACCGTTTGTCAGTCTACAACTAACAGATGTAGTTGCTTTCGCAGTGCTGTGTGTGTAGCAACTATATCTGTTAGTGTTAGTGTTAGAATATATAATATAAAGCAGCAGAAAGTACAGCGAATGTACCAATCCAAACAGAGTGATTCAGGAATCGTGATAAGGAGGCTGCTGGATTTCCCCAAACCACCGTTAGCCTTGTTCTTAGCTTCGAAGATACAACTAAAATAAGTAATGTAAGTGCTTGCTAACTGTTGGCTTCCTTCTTATTTCTTGGCAGAAGACATTTTCCACTCCAGTTATTTCAAGTAAATATAAAGGCCAATACCCTTTGGGCTTGCATTATTGAATGGTCAAAATGAGGATAGCAGGGCCTTTATTTAGCCAGGTCTCCATTAGAAAGTCATGTTTACATTTGAATTTGGCTGCGAGTTCATTACAGTCCCGTTCCCTCTGAAGACATTGTTTTGTTGTTACGTTTTTTTACCTTTGAGCAACTAATTGATTGCTATTGCAACAACGATGTACTGGAGGAGATATTCAGGCTCCTTTGCCATAGCTTCCTCCCTCTCCACCGCTCTGTGTCTTGAAGCGACTCCAACACAGCCTCATGCAAGACATCAGCCCTGGACACAAGGAACCAGTTAGCTGCTACTGCTGTAAACGAGTTAACTCAAATGAATGGAGACGAGAGAAGCATGATTCTGATGTCATGGAGGGTACTTTTAATTGAGCGATTTAGAGCCTCCTCGAGTTTCTACACAAGTTATTTTTAATTGATATACAAAACAAGTGAGTATTAACTTCACTTTCTTCTTGTACAGAGAGGGGGCATGGCTGTCTTGGAGAATGTTTCTGTGGAGGGAGCTGAATTGAATGGTTGCCAGGGACGACTGCAGAACCCAGGTAACCTTTTTGGTTGCATGAACACTTTGAAACTTCTATGCCAGGATCTATGAATATGCTACTTATGGCATCCCCCTAGAGCAGGGGTGTCAAACTCAAACTGTACAGTGGGCCAAAATTTAAGTCTTGGACAAGTCGCGGGCCGGAGTTGTTGACAATTAACTCAATTGTATTGAGTTAAAAAGTTTGCAGATGGTCTAGACCCTATGTCACGACTCGAATGAACGGGAATCAAGAGCAGATCAGAATAACTTCTGGAGTGATTGAAATTTATTCAAAGAACAGTCCAGCAGGCAAAACAGAGTCCAGGTACAGGCAGGGTTCGCAGACAGCCAGGCAGATAGGTACAGGCAGGTACAGGCAGATAAAGACAAAGACAAAGACGACAGGCCAAAGACTTAGTCAAAAACAGGCAGGGTTCAGAACTGGAAAAAACTTTTAAATCTCTTAACTAAGAGCTTCAAGCTAGTCACACTCACGTGGCAATCAGGTAACATATAGTACACGCTGTAATGATCTGACAAAGTTTACTGAAAAGGCAGGGTTTAAATACTCAAACTAATCGCCCAAAATGAGAAACAGGTGAACAGAGAAAATGGCGGGAAAGAACAAAGGCAGGAAGTAGCCCAAAAAAGGACATGGGCGTGACCCCGGGCATATGACTAAAACCACATGGCTAAAACAAACAAAGTCTAGAACTGTCAAACTCCAACAGGTAGGGGGAGACAAAAACAACAGTCCAAGCGGGAATCCTGACACCCAAAGCTTTTCGAACAAACGACAAATGGCCGTTTAATTAAGATAATCAGCCAGCAACGTTTTTAGTTCTATCAACTATACGACTGGTTTTGATTGTAGTAATCTTTATAAGTTAGTAGTACTGTTCAGGTTTACAGTTAGGATGAAAAGTCATTTTCCCCATTGTCAGCTTTTCCCATCTTTTATCACATTGCTGCATAACCGTGATTTAAACATGAAATGCTTGGCACATAGAATGACCCAGTATGCAGCTGGATCCGTAGCTTTGCAGAGTTTATGGTGCAACAAATCTTATTTGATGACAAGCATTGTCTCTGCAAAACAAACTACCGTCCACGTTCTCCTGTTCATTTGAAGGTTGATAATAATCCTTTCTTTTTATTTTTGAGCTCCACGTCGTGGCCCACGTCTGCATGGCTAAACCTTTAACAATATATTTAATTCCAAAAAACGGGGAAAGATCCAACGCAAATCCTCAGTTAGTTTTTTGGTTAAGGTGTTCAAGGGACTTTCCACCTGCTTGGACAAGCTTTATTTACTCCACAGCATTGGTTCTAAAACTCTGTTGTGCTATTTAGTGGTATGCAGAGGAATCTCTGTGCATTTAAAAACATACAAAATACTAGTACAAATGGAATTAACCAAGAGATCATTAAAATGGGGTTTAAAATAAGTTTTGCCGTTCCTGTAATATTTTTGTTTCAATATCATGTTTCGTAGTTTCATATGTTTCGTAGTCTGGTGTAGCGTGTGCAAACATCCACGATTACAAGCTAAACTGACGCCAAGATATAAGAGCTCAAATTATGAATGGTTCAAAAACACTGCCATCGTGGCTCCAAACGGGGACTATTGGAAGTGTGGAGAATATTTCGAGCAGAACTGTACAAATCTGAAATGGACGATAGTGAACCGAGCACAGTGTGTGTGTGTGTGTGTGTGTGTGTGTGTGTGTGTGTGTGTGTGTGTGTGAAAAACTGTTATTCTTAATGTTGTTACTTGCTTTGTGTGTGTGTGTGTGTGTCTGCGTGTGGTCCTATTCCTCACATACTTACTTCTTATATGACTATGTAGGCCATAGATATTTAATTTATTTCATACTGCATGTTCGTGGTATGTTTCAGAGTTGCAAGTTCAATGCAGCAATCTTCATTTTTGGTAATAGTTGCAATTGAGTAGGATTTGACCAAATCGAACTGAAGACACTTTTTCCCATGTTTGGTCTGTGTCACCTCCTTGACCTCTGCTTATTATAAAAGGATACAGCTGCTAATAGTTATTTTAAATGATGTACTCTTGAATGCGACCGAGGCCAGAGCAATCTGCAGAGAGACACAGAATGTGAACTTGCTAGATCAGGAGGATCTCACAAGGCTGCAAGTGTGAAGCATTGTGTGTTGAATTAGAGACATTTATAGATGCTAACAATGTATCCTTCATGTGCATCTACCTGGCGCCCAGGACATGCCTTAGAAGCGGGATGGTTCCTGCTGCAGTACTGTGGAGCACATGGGGATGATTCACTTCAGGTGACGGCTATTAACAAATTCATTGAACTCCAGTTTCAAAGAGGCTGGGATAAAGAGCACGGTGGACTCTTCTACTTCTTGGATGTGGACGGTCATTGTCCTACACAGGTATTTTGTTGTCTGTTTCTTTAGCTCATGTTGGTAACGAACAATTAGAATTAAATCATATTTTTACATTAACATTTAACTTAAAATAATAATAATTATAATACTGTCCTAATAATTCTAATTGAGTCCAAGGAGGAACTTATTTGAGTGATTTGACATTTACAAAAAAAATAGATGGCCTACTCATCAGTTACTGTGAAAGTGGAAAAAAATATTGAAATGTTAGTAATACTAAAATGGTATACAAGCGGTATAGTTGGTATACATGTTATTCAATGAAACATACTGTCTATCATCTGGCAAACATTCTCCCTGTTGATTTAATCATTTCCAATTGTCCATCCTATTTGTTCCTTACTTATCCATGAAGCTAGAGCAAGGCAGAAGAAAAACAGTCTCCATGTCAGACACTAAGGAAACATTTGTATATTCTTTAATATTGACACAAGTATTGATCTTTTTTTATGTTATCAGTTGGAATGGAGTATGAAGCTGTGGTGGCCTCACTGCGAGGCTCTTATTGCCTTGTTGATGGCTTACAACAACACCAAGAAACCAACTCTCCTGGACAGATTCTCTGAAGTTTACGAGTACACCTTTAGCCATGTGAGTTAATTTCTGTCCCAAAATATTTCAGGAATTGTAGGTTGATTCTAATACACAAGGCAGTGACTTTCATTTTATTGTACCTCTATTTATCATCGTGTTCCGTAATAAGTTGTCCAATTATTTTCAGTTCTCCGATCCTGAATATGGTGAATGGTTTGGCTATTTAACACAAGAAGGGAAGGTGGCATTGGATTTCAAAGGAGGTCCATTTAAAGGTAATACGAGATACTCAATCAGGAATGGTTTTCTATTCAAATACAGATGCGGCCGATGGTGGAACTAAATCTGTAGTCTTTATATTTCCATTAAGTAAAAATAATATATATTTTTTCCTGATGAATTAATATCAGTGGATGAATACAAATAACAATGAATACAAAAATAATATCATAGTGACAATACAATATTTCAATGCATCTGGTGAAAGCAGACAAAATTACAAAATCAACTAGTCCACACCATTGTGGTTCGCTATAATATGACAGCTAGTGGTCTGCTCCACTAGCTGTCATATTATAGCGAAGCGACACCATGTACCATTGCTAGTTCAATGATTTCACTGTTTTATACATTGATGGTTTGTGCACTCTGCTGTTCCAATCGTAGATCAAACTGCGGTCCCCTTACACCGTATTGCTGTCAATAACCAATATCCTCTCTTCTTCAGGTTTCTTCCATGTCCCACGGAGCCTGTACATGTGTGAGCGTATCCTCGATGGGCTTCTAGCAGATAAAAACTGAATCCGTTCTAAATCAGTCACAACATCAGTTTGTTGCAGTTTAATTTAGCTTTATTGGTTGATATGTAAAGCCATTTTGAACAGCACATTGTGATCACCCCAGTGCTATAATCGTCAAAGAAAATATTGTAATTTGCACATTATGCCAATCGTGCATTTCTTAAATCCAGGCCAACTTCGAAATGAACTTGTTTTATATTCATGCAATCTATTTTTAAAACGTCAATGTACTGTATATGTTAACAAAAATCGAAAATGTTAATTGTGTAGTTCTATCTTTTTTAATCTGTGTTCCTTCGTCGCAATCCTTTTTCTTTTGAAAAACAGATAAACAGAAGCAGAAAAGCTGATTCATTAGTTCATTAAGCCGTCTCATTTTCTAGATACAATTTGGTTTTTGGCCCAAGTGAAGGAGTTCAAGTACCTCTGGGTTTTGTTCGCGAGTGAGGGTACGATGGAGTGTGAGTTTGGCCGGAGAATCGGCGCAGCGGGGGCGGTATTGCGTTCGCTTTACTGCACCATTATGATGAAAAGAGAGCTGAGCCGCAAGGCAAAGCTCTCGATCTACCGGTCGGTCTTCATTCCTACCCTCACCTATGGTCATGAGGGATGGGTGATGACCGAAAGGACGAGATGGGGGGTACTATTGAATTAGAGCCACTGCTCTTCTGCTTAGAAAGGATCGTAATCCGAACCACCTCCATAGGCACATCTCCCTAGGGAGGTGTTCCATGTCCAGTGGGGAGGAGAGCTTGTGACATGAATGTTAAACCTGGACTAACTTGCTCTCTTCTGATCCCCAATAGTTATGTGAGTGTTTTAGCAGCTGAGACACTGCATTGTTTCTCAAAGTGTGGCAGAAAAAGATGATTCACTTAATGTTATTATGCTATAATGTAGAGTAGAAGTTTATATAAAGTGTATTTTATAACTGCTTTAACTACGGAATAGAAGTGTATTTTAAGTACAATACTGTTATCCTGCATAATACCAATCAGACATTATGCTGATAAAAATGTGGTAGGCTACCAGATAATACTTATAATGTAAAAATCCTTAGTAGATTGACTTCTTAAGTACACAGTACCTTAGGGCTGGGTATCGCTGGCTACTGATACCAACAGTGGCCTACTCTACATTATATATAATTATATATATATTTTTTTTCCTACTTCACTCGATACCCATTATGTGAAAGGACACCACTCCTCCCCATCCAAATTATATTTACACTAATACATTTTGAAAGTGTTCCAATTATTAACATATTTATTAAATAACTTGAAAACTGTTCAATAAGGAATTATTTGGGCAGTCATTAACAGTTCTGAAGAAAAATTATATCAGCCTTCTCTTGGGCAAAGCATGCTCCTTCCTGGCTGATTGCGTCTCCAGCACTTGGAAACATTCGCTCCACTGGAGTGGAGGATAGTGGTGGATTTCATGATTTGTTTGCTTGATTCAGTTTGTGTCAGTCAGTTCGCCAAGAAGAATCAATCAGAATCGTTTGTTTGTTCGTTCGTTCAGTCGCGTTTCCGGTAGCGGTGAATCACGGTTCTCAGCTGAGTCGGTCGGCAATACTGCAAACGGGTATCAATCAACACAACATGAACTAAGTTCCTTCAGCTGAGGAGCGCTTCATCTTCGGAATCGGGATGTTGTTGCCCGGCTGGCTCTCGTGACGTCTCAGTCCTCGAGTCTTCACCACTTAACACAGTCAGTGAACGAACAGCGACTCGCGAGTCAGCGACTCAGCGACTAGTGGGTGAGTCTGGGAGTCGAGTCTCGGAGAACGAACGATACGAACGAGAGAGAACTGAAATCAGGTCAGTTCGTTCTTGTTTAAGAGTCGTTCATTCGAACTGATTCGTCCGCAAACGACCCATCACTAGTGGAGGACGCCTGGGCTCATTTATAAATACTGGCCAGGTCAAACATGGGGACAGTCCCTCTCCCCTCCCACCACCACCCAGCAGGATTGGTGGAGGGCTGCTCTGTTTAAGGGAGGGTTCCGGTTGCATAGCAGGAACCAGCTGTGTCTGAGGCATGGAGAGGAACAGCAGGAGGTCCTGAAGGAGGAGCGACCAACAGTGTTTGGAGCTCAGACCTGACGTGGAGGGCCGTCAGGCAGCTAATGGTGTGTTCCAGATGCCTTGGACGCCAGCCTTCCGAGTTGCACTTGTGACGTCATTTCCTGCCTGGTAGCATTCATAGCGTTCCCGTTCGTCTTTGTGATTGTGTCATGTCATTGGCTAGTCATTGTTATTGTTAGCTACATTAGTCTCTTGAAAACAAACAACACACCAATAAAGTTGCCTTGCCTTGCAAGGCAAGGCAACTTTATTTATATAGCACTTTTCATACACAAGGCATACTCAAAGTGCTTCACATATAAACATTGTCATACAATAAAAAGAAAATAATAGATAAGTAAAAGAAAAAAAGTAAAAATAGATAGAAAATAAAGGCTAAGTTAAAAAGGATTTTAGAAAGTGCAATGTATTTAAGATCAGATCAACAGTCTCTGGTATACCCACGTCGGGACAACCCGACCTAAAGGAACTTGGTCCTTTCTCTGGGACTCCAACCCGACCTAAAGGAACTTGGTCCTTTCTCTGGGACTCCAACCCGGATTCTAGGACTCTAACCCAGAACAACCGTCTCTCTGGTATCAGATCATGTATCTCTGGTAAAAATAGAAAATAAAGGCAAAGTTAGTAATAAAATTAAAAATAGACAGAAAATAAAGACAAAGTTAAAAAAGCATTGTAGATTTAAGATTTAGCAGAAAGCTAAAGCAAACATAAAAGTCTTCAGATTGTATCGCAAGCACATAAAGACTGTGCAATGCATAAGTTGGTGATTATGTTTAATAATTGTATTAAAAGAGTAATACAGATGTTATATTTAATCTCTTGCAAATTCTCAGTTTTGTTTTAATAATTAATGTTTCATATAATTGATATAGCTAGTCCTTTGCATTGTCACAACATCACAATGACCAGTGCCCACCACCATTTTTGGAGCATTGGATTATTAGTTAGCATGTTGGTAGTAGTTTTTTTTGGTTATTGTTTAGTAATAAATCAACAGAGACATTGTTGTGTTTGAAATTGCCACAGCTTCTCATGCAAGAGATGGCAAAACTATTTTTTATTGAGCTTAGGTTAAGTTTGATAAGTTGATTCAGGATTTTAAAGAACTTGAGGACTCAATATGGCATGCATTATCATTTATAATGTAAGAGCCCAATACTGTCAATACAATAAAATAAAGGCAACAGCAGCCTAAATAATACCGCGCAGTAGGTGGCGGTGGTGCACGTTTCGTTGTTAAAGCGCCATTGAAGCACTTCAAGAAGAAGAGGAAGATAAATATGGCCCAGTTCATTTGCCGGTGGGCGGGGCTGTTTCTTGGTAACACCTGATTGGCTGACGTCAAACTCAACGACTTTAGGAAATCCACACTGGCCAGTTTCATAACATCAAGGAGAGGTGGCCGATGCTGCTATGGCGCTCAAGGGTTTTGACAAGTTCTGCAGTCTAGACGGATCCGACCCGTTCTGGGTATGTATTATGTATTTCTGTCCGGTGTTTAAGTCATTGAGGTCGATGTTGTTAAGTAACCGGCGTCCTGTGTGGCTAGCCGCTTACAGCTTAGCTTACCATGGCTGGAGTTACAGTCAGTTCAATGTGTCACTATGAACGTTACCCAACTAGTGGTAGTTAGGGGTGTAGAGGTAACCCCTAACCCTAACTAGTGGTCGTTAGGGGTGCAGAGGTAACCCCTAACTAATGGTCGTTGGGGTAGAGGTTGTGTGCGCTGTGTTGCTGTGATGCGCTCCAGGCTGCAGACGGCGTCACGTCGGGGCTTTGGGGGCAGAGTCACAACAATCCGCCAACATTTTACACTTGTTTTCACGGCTTGCCTGGATACTTCTAGAATAATTGTGTTAATTTATTGAACGCTGAATTAAATGAATATAAAATACCAACAGCCATGGTAAATTTGTGTCTTCTAAAATAAATTAAAGTTGTTGCGACCTTGATTTCTACATAACACAATATAACATAATAATCTAACAATAGAAAGCCTTCATAATGACCATGATGGGCTTCGCATTGTATGCATTTCAATATTGCATATTTGATTTTGCAGTGATATTTGTGCTTCTCAGCAAGTTATTTCATGCTCACAAGAAAGGAAGGAAGGAAAATAGCATTTTAGGTAGAAAGAGAAATTATAACATCTAAATGATTTATTGAACTACACATTTGCTTGATGAATAAATGCCTTTGGATTAGAGATCCAGGGTGTCATTAGTTCAGATCTTCAACTTATACAAAAATTGCATTTAGAATTCAGCTTGGCAAAAATAAACTTCAACTTCCAACACAGATCCATTTGAAACATGACCACATGTTTATAATTTCTCATATTTTTTCTTTAAACAGACATTGACCTACTTGTCATTTGAATATCAAAACATTAAAATCTGTCTGTGTGTGCTTTAGGGGTGGGCGGTATTGGCTAAAATTAATATCATGGTCTATGAGAAAATAATGTGCAGTTGTTTTTGTTATAAATACAATGCAAACATTCAACATGAACAAAGGTAATTTGAATTAAATATGATGTCAAATTAAATAAAACATTCAAAGAACACAGGAAAATAAGAATTAAATCAACAAACTCAAACAGCATGCGTTATATGCATGCAATGCTTCTTGTCATTAAAAAAACGTAGATCCTAAAGACATCATAGACAACATAAAATATCTATAGTGCGTGGTTAATCTAACTATTACAGTGGGCTGCTGTCTGGACTGTCAGAGAAAGTCTAAACCAGCCCTAGCCAAAAGGTTCTCTCCAGGTGCTACTAAAAAGAGGTGCTACTAAAAAAAGTACCAGGTACTAGTTACCAGGTACTTTTACAGTACAAGGCTTACAGTACAAGGCTTATATCAGAACCAAAAGTTGGCACAAAGCTAACCTCAGTATGAAGAACTTGGACAAAATGAGTATGTGGTGGTGCTTGATGCTTGGATTCGCCTGTTTGGGTCCTAATGATACTGCGGTTGATTTGTTCTGAGCGGCTAGAATTTCAAACTTTGAAAACACTTGCAAAGGCTGACCACATACCCTTGTTGCGGAATCAAGATAATAAATATGGGCAGAAACGCCCATTATTGGGTGTTGAATATGTTTTGTTAACCAGGGTATTTAGAAATACAGAATGTATGATTTCATTACCATCAAAAATACAGACTCCTTTTTTTTATTTTGGGCAAGTCATTTATGAATATTTAGTCTTCTTCACTGAAATTGTTTAGTTTAGAGGCCAGCCTGGGTAGGTGGAGTTCCAGATGGTGGGGTTAGATATGATATGAACAATGTTCATATCATATCGGATGTTGCACAAGCCAAGTGTTGAACTCCTCTAAACTTGATCTTGGCTTCATCCCCAATTTCAGCAGAATACCCGAAACCACAATATAATAAAGATGATAATCTTGATAGTTGATGGTGATAATTACGCTTGTCTATTCTTCTACCCGTCAGTAAAGGTTTGACTATATTGGTTGTCAATTGATTGAATTAATCCTGAGAACTAACCATGTCACTTCCTTATTTCTTATCATTTGGACAGGACTGGAATCGCTCGTGGAATACGTCCAACCCAGACCTGACCCAGTGCTTCCAGAATACTGTACTGGTATGGTTGCCTTGCCTTTACCTCTGGCTGTGTACCCCAGGCTACCTCATTTACCTCCACCGCCATGACCAGGGATACATTTGCATGAGCAGCCTCAACAAAGCCAAAACCGTGAGTGAAGCATGCATACTGAAAAACCTTTTAAATTGGATGATGGTTTAACTAACCCTAACCACATTTAATCATTTAATAGGCAAAGCAGATATTTATATCCATTTTTCGTAAAATCTATTTTTAGAAACCCCAAGCGTAGAAAATAGAAAATCTGGCCCAGGGCAGTTATTTAAATACATTAAAACGTAGGTTTGATAAAGTACCCACACAACTCGCTGATTACAACTACGACCGCTCCTGCGGCTAGTGAAACTGCAATTCCCTGCAAATATTTTCTTTCTTTATGTCAAGC
The DNA here is from genome assembly GCF_964030765.1 of Micromesistius poutassou. NCBI lineage: Eukaryota > Metazoa > Chordata > Actinopteri > Gadiformes > Gadidae > Micromesistius > Micromesistius poutassou. The sequence continues at coordinate 16,750,745 of NC_140276.1, read as the reverse complement.
ACTCGACATAAAGAATTCTACTCGAATATCAGACAGTTCGCCCGCCTGTTAAAAGCACTCAAGTATTTATTTTATGCACAAAACTATCACTTTTTGTCATCTCTAAATTCAGTAAGATTAGCGTTACCAAACCATCTCAAATTAAGTCACACTTTATGAAAAGGTAAGTCGACTACGTGTCAAAACGGGGGCGGAGTTGTTGACGGGGGGGGGGGGGGGGGGCGACAGCCGCAGCAATTTAGCGCTCGTCCAAAGCAACGAGAGATCTAACGGGTATTTTTGGGCGTGATATTTGTTGCGTGTGCGTGAGAGCGTGAGATATTTATACTTAAAAATCGCGTTAAAATAAAAATAAATTTAAAAAGCGCAATCAATTTGTGGCGCTCGTTGTTGAATCTGTGGCGCTGCGCCACACATTGGTCTATGTATGGGAAACACTGTATACCCTTTCATCAATCCACAAAGTTATGTAATCTGTCGTTAATGGAAGTAAATCATTTACAATTTATATCCTGAAAGTAAACAATGTTTTAATTAAACCTTGCCTATTTGTGGGTATAGGTCACTCTAGTTATGTCTGTAGTAATCACAGTGTTGCCCCTTTCAAATGACTGCAAATAATGAGCGAGGGAGTGGATCAAAGAGAAAAGCTCAACATTTATCTCAAACTCCAAAACTTCGGTGCCCCGGTGGCGCACTGGGCTAAGGCGCATACCATATATTGGGCACAGTCCTAATCGCTGAGACCCAGGATCGAATCCGGCCTGGGTCATTTACTGCATGTCTTCCCCTCTGTCTTCCACACTTTCCTCTCTGTCTCTCTCTATAATAAAAGCTGAAAAATGCAAAAAATAAATCTTAAAAAAAACAAAAAAACTCAAACTTACACTAATGTAAGCGAATCTCGCCCTTCTTGCCTTGGCCTACCTGCATGTGAAAACAAAATGCTTTTCTCACATCGCCCCTGATGAACATTAAGTCTACAGGCATGTCAAAAACTGTTTACATCAGCTGCGATGAGAATATGTGGCATATTCCTATAATAAACGCACCGGTGAAAAGATGGAATACTCAACCTATAGCCTAGTGAAGACGAGCTTATGCTCCGTCCTTTCACTACCATATCCTCTGTATTGAGAGTAGGGATGTCAGTTTTGGTCAATTTTGCTTTTGATAGGCCAATACCCGTTAACCGGTAACAAACTCGTTAATTATTCAGAATTTTTTTTTAAGCGCTGTCCATTTAGAGGTGCTGACATTTTAACATTTGTGTTGTAAATGTCTTACCTTTTTAATTTTATTTTTCTGTTGGCTTTACTGATGTTTATTGCCGCATTTTGATCAGAGTTTAAGTAAGAATTTGATAAAAAGGTTGGATAAATACGGCTCCAGGTCTGTATTGGTCCACATTATCAAACAAGCCTAAATGGCAAGCAAAATAAGACTAATCCTGTTCCTACATTAATAAATCAGTTGAGAAAGGCCTTGTTATTAAACAGTGGTTTACTGAACAAACTATTGGTCTTTCTTAAATAAAAAAAGGTGTCAATACTGCGTTCTGATAAAGTACAATTTTACAATTACAATCTGAAAAGTAAATCAAAATAATTATTCTCAAATAGATTAAAAAAATATATAAATATACATTAAGGTGCAGAATTTAGAAAATGTACTGTAGAAAATAGCTGTTGAATGCTTCACATTAGAATTGCCAGCTTGATTGTTCTTATTTTATTTTTTTGGATTGTTGCGAAGTTTTCACATGACACTAAAATGACAAATCATTGAGTTGAATTACTTTATTTGCACCAAGGTAGATTCTTTACAGCTCTCACAAGCGGATAAATCAGTTTAACCAATCACATTCGGATATGTTTGACATAGTCACCATGGAGACTGTACAAGTTGTCGGCATGGCAGAGGTAACGGCCTGTTAACGTTTCTCAACGGTGTTCTTACAGCATCCATAGTGGTAAACTACCGTCATAGACCTAGAATTATCTCTGTTACATGATTGATCATTCATCTCGATAGTGGCCGGCGCTACAAGCGATTGTTTACTTGCACTGCGGACGTGAATATCGGTTATTTTGATAACATGAAGGGGTGCAGTTGGTTTTTTATGGATTTTTACCAATTATTAATACTGTTATCAAATTATTATTTTATTTAATAATTATAAAACTTTTATAAAAATATTAAAAATATATTATAAAATATATTTTATAGTAGTTGTAGTAGTGTTTCTGAGCCTCTGTCAATGAAGTCTTCTTCTCTCAGCGATGCTAGAAATAACCAACAAACCATATATTCACAGTACCACTGCCCTCTCCCACTGGTCATCTTGAAGTGCGTTTTCTGAAATCAAATTTAAAGAAAATTCCTTACCTTGCAGTGAATTATATAAAATGGATTCCAAACACACAAAATCTCACACACTTTTGCAAAATCACATGTACCTGCATGTTATTCTATGGACCAATTCCGGAAAAATGTTATGACTTATTTTCTACACATTTACCTCAATTTATTTTAAATTATAAGTAGTCTTTTTTTAATGATCTGTCCTTCCTCCCTTCTCTTTAGGCTGTTGGTTTTCTACTATGGATGATCTGTTGGGCAGATGTATTCTATACCTTTTGGGAGAAACAGCAGGTCAGTAGTGGGCCTCCATCCGTCTACCTGGTCAGCCCTACTCTCCTGGGCATCACTATGGTGAGATTTATTTTCTTTACAAATGTTTACATTTGCCTGTCAACATTTTCCACACTGACCAATATGTTTGTGTCCGCCCAAATAAATGTTACTAGGACCAGAAGAGAATGTATGTTTGTGTGATATTTGCTCTATATAGAACTGACTGACTGATGCTGTTACCGTTACCTATAACAACAATTAACTGGCTGAGCAACGGTTTAATTTATTTTAAACACTGGCTCAGCCATAAGTACCGTATACATTTTCTAGATTTACTCTTCAATAGCTTGGGTATTTTGTATTGGATTTTCATAAATTCAATATCCAGTGCTCAAGACCATATTCCACTAGTACCACATACTTTTTAATTTGGTGGCTAGTGTTTGAGTGTATTGTTTTGAATTTATGCTGATGCTAAAATATGACTTTTAAAATGGTACCATCAATATTATATTTGATTGTTAATGATCCTATGGGGTATTATGCACATCAGTTGTGTTTAATTTGTGTATGGTGAAGCATTGTCGTGCCTCAGCCACAGTACCTCACTAAACGAGTCACACTGGATTCCTACTCGTTTCACAAAAAAGGAGATACTGGTGACTAACGTAGAATGCAGCCTTACGGTCTTGTAGATAATAAACAATAATTATGTGTCTGGTGCTTTGGTTCACAAATGGAAAAATTAGAACTACGACTGGTTGCCAAAGTAATGCCAGAAACGCTAACCACGCAGCCAATAAAAAAATCGCAGGATTAAATAATATTCACTCATCCATGCCGTCATAACTTCCAGACTGGACTACTGCAACAGCATCCGCTATGGCTCACCTAACAAAATCCTCAATAAGCTTCAATATGTCCAGAACTCCGCTTCCCGCATGCTCACCTCCACCCACCACCGTGATCACTTCACCCCTGTCCTCCAAAACCTCCACTGGCTCCCAGTTAAATCTAGGATTCACTTCAAAATACTACCCACCACCTATAAAGTCATGAATAACCTGGCCCCTCCTACCTCTCCGACCTCCTCCTCCACCACACTCCTACCCGTTTCCCCGGTCTACGGACACAAACACACTCAGAACCCCCAGGACTAAGCTCTGGCCCTGGGGTGACAGTGCCTTAACCTCCCTCTGGAACTCCCTCCCCAACCACATCCGCAGGCCCACACTCCCATCATTTAAACAGGCCCTCAAAACCCACCTCTCAGTCCTGTTGACTTTATGTTCATCTGGCGTGATGGGAGAAAAGCATTTTGTTTGCACATACGGGTAGGCCAAGGCGAGAAGGGCGAGATTTGCTTTCGTTAGCATATAGATGGAGATAAATCTTGAGCTTTTCTTTTTGATCCGCTCGTGCTCCAGTCATTTAAAGGGACTCTGTAGGCAATGGCACCCACAGCACATCAAGATAACACAACATTCATCGTTTTATTACTATTATTTTCTTTTTAAATAAATATTTATGGACTGGCGGGCCTGTACAATTGTCTTCTATTTTAAGATGATAATTTTGCATTATTTTAACCACACTGTAGGATCAAATTAGGTAAAATCGTTAACTAAAAAAACAATGACCAGTGTTGCTCATGCATGTGGAGATATGTTGAGGCATACGATTGGTTACCAGGCAGCCAATGTAAATGCCTGTTCTATTTTGAATTAATTAAACTAATGCCTGTTTTCTGAATAAGCTGCCTTAATCTAAGATTTGGTTTTGAAGGAGGAGTTATTTGAGAAAAAAACAAATCATATAAAAAAATTCAAGGCAGCTGCACTCAGTGGAGACCAACTAGAATATCTGAGACAGAGATAAGTCTGAGTGCAAATACCAACGAGTCCAAGACAAGTTAGTAAAAAAAACAACTAGAGTCCGAGACCGGCCTCGAGTACTACAGCCCTGCCCTCCAGTACTATACATGGGATCTAATTAAGTGGAGTGATAATAGCACCTGAATAAAATATGTTCTCAATTCCATTCTTTTGTTTTTATTAAAACTGGAAACAAACATGAAAAATATAGAAAGGATTTTCTCCGGTTACATGGTAAATTAAATAAATAATTTTAAATGTATAAACAATTAAAAATAATACATTTAAATGTTGTGGGATTAAAATATGTAACCTAAGTTAACCTATGTTGATCGAGAGTAAAAGTCTGAATACTTTTTATTATCAATTATTTCATGGATTTATGTGATGTGAGCTTGTCCCACACAACTACATCTATACAAATGTATATTAATGCAGATAATATTCAGTAATTTTGTTGTTCTCCAAACCTTCAGAGGCTTTATTTGACTAACATATCATAACTTCAATTGTATGATTTTTTTTAATACAATCATAGTAGTTATGATCATAATCATAACCCCCACTTTAAATTGTTTTAATTTAACTTAACATTTAAAACTTAAATTGACTTAAAATTGATTATTTTTTAGACTGACTGACACATGTGTGACTGCACATCTGTCAAAATAAATGTTTTTTTCTTCAGACTTATTTACGATATTTATTCATTCATTGCGCCGCGGCCGAACTGACGGGGATATTCATGTTATGAATCTTAAAGACTGCGTCGGGTTCTCTGACTCTCTGGTACTTCCACAACAAGTAAAAACTCATAGTGGGGGTTATCTCGGCCATGGTGGAGAAGGAATTGGGGGAAAGGAACTTTGGCTTTGACTCTCTGAAGTCCAGATTGAACCGCGACTACAAACTGCTTCTCCACTGTGTTAAGCCAAATATAGCTTCTGTGGTCGTTACCACGCTACTTGATCAATAAAAGAGTTAAGCTACTGAAAAGTTACTTGATTCAGGAAATAGTGACGTTACCGCCAAGCTACTGAGAATTATAGTTAGTTACTAGCGTCGCAGCTACTGCCCAACACTACAATACTATTATGAGATTGTGTTGTTTTGGTTGTGTTCCAGTTGAATGATGTGCAACACTACAATGAGATTGTGTTGTTTTGGTTGTGTTCCAGTTGAATTATGTGCAACACTACAATGAGATTGTGTTGTTTTGGTTGTATTCCAGTTGCTAGCCACAATGTTGATCCAATACGAGCGAAGGAAAGGTGTCCAGTCCTCTGGGGTGATGGTCAGCTTCTGGTTGGTTGGGGCACTGTGTGCCACAGTGACCTTCAGGTCTAAGGTCATCCAGACTCTTTATCAGGTAAGCATGATGTGATAACTAGATCTGAGTGTGTAACATATCATATTATTTAATCCTTTAAGTGTTATGTGTTGCATATTATAAGTTATGTACTAAGTTGTTAGAGCTTGACCAATATTTTTCTATCACTATTGAAGTCATGGGAAAGCCATTGTCTTGGGTAAATATCAAGCAGTTTTAAACAAATGTATTGAGTACATTAAATATACAATAAAGTCACACTTACAGTTAACACTTTTATCTAACCCAGGGTTTCTCAACGGGGGCGGCAGCGCCCCCTGGGGGGCGTTCGTAGAACCTAGGGGGGGCGCTGGGAACGAACACGGGGGCGTCACAACTTTGCTTGTGTAGGCCTAGTAGTAATTATTTTTAACTTTTTAAACTTTCATGGTTTTTAAATATTTTCGGTGCAAAAATAGGATAACTGAAATAAAAAGCCTATCTTCATATGGGTTTCTAACCCCTCTATCGTCTCATCTACTTTTTACTTTATGCTCAGTGCCGTCATGATCGCCATAGTAACGCCGATGAACAAACCCACCTCATCGCAGTAGCGTGGTGCTTTTCGAAACTAGTTCGCCCTCCCCTGACTTCCACTGGTTGGTTTGCGGGACATGCAAAGCAAGCGGTGGATGGGGCATTACACTAAGCAACATGAATCTCATCTCATATTACATAGTAAGGCAACACAAGGCGTGAATAAAGCTAACTCCGCTTAGCATGCTAATTGTAAACAATAGTTAGTTAGTTTGTTAGGCCTTTAAGTTCCCTAGGGAACATAGGCCATCGATGAAACCCCTCCGTCCTCTTCGGGGATTGTATTGTAAACAATAGTACAATAGAACGTGCACATTACATGTAGACCACTGCACCGTCTCTCATTACGTCTGCGAACCGATAAACACTTTTTTTCATAAGGTACGCACACCAACCAGCACATACGCATTTAACACTCATGTTACAGGTGCTTAACTTGTATAGTAACAAACTACTTTAATTACTATTTGGCCGCGAACTTAAACGTGCTACTCTCAGAACGAAGCGGATAAAGGCTGCTGCACATGCTAGGCAACGTCACGTAAACAAAGGGAGTCTTTCGTACACATATTGAACCTGTAGCTCTCGTCACAACACACAGACACAGGTTGGCTTCTTCGAAACGGGCGTTCTTTAATGGCACGTTGCTTTATTCCTTTACGTCTTTACGTCTTTAAGCCTTTACGCCGTGAAAACTATCACAAACAAACATAATACAAAAATGCCACATCAGCAAATTAGCAGTATTTACATAAGCACGAAATAAAACACAGAAATAGGACACTAATTGGCACGTGAAAATGACATGTATATACAGGAAATAAAAGTGCATTAAAATGGTGAAATAAAATACCTCGCTGGCCGCTTGTTGTGAAAAGAGATTTAAGTTCTTTACTATCCTTATATCTTGGCCGTCTGCTTTAACTTCAGAGGCGAACTTATGCTATCGCTGCACTTCACGAGCGCCATTCATACATGCTTGGTCATGCCTTTTTTACATCAATTACACCAACACTAATGACGTAGGGAAACTAGGAACAAACATTAGTTCCGTTCGCTTGCAGCACATTAACACATCAGTTCAGTTACATTATATTAACATTTTAACCTTTTAACCCAACATGAATTATTATCTATTTATTTATTATATGAAATTGAAGTGTTGATTATTAAGTGTGTATAATTAAAGAAAACTTATTTATGCTACGTCACTTACACTCCCACCAAATCACTAATTCCCTTTGGAATGTGGGATTTCCTTTAAACAAAGATCTTGAAAGAAATAAAAATGTTCAAGTCTCAATGTATGTGACCTTGTGTTTATGACTTTAGTTAGCCTCAAGTAATGTTACTACTTTGTGTATAGGCCTTTCAAGGTGGAATGATCTGGTAAGTGTCTTTCCTTTCTCAAGTGTAGTGCTACTGACAAGTAGCTTCAGCTTTCGCACCTTTCCATCTGCGCTAGGGTGAGCTTCTACCACCCTGGCAAGTTTCCATTCATTTCTCGGTGAGCTGTCGTCCCGTAGAATAACAATGTCATCTACCTTTGAGTTTCGTGATGTTTTTTGCCACTTCTGCCTTTGTTGCAGGTTCAGTAAGTATTCTCGCTTCCATCTTCGCCAGAATTCGTTGGCCAGGAACTGCACTTTTTTCCACCTTTTATTGAGATACAGGTCTTCTTTGCAGAACTCTCCAGGCGGGGGAAGAATAACCGAAGATTTCATCGTAAGTATATGGTTGGGAGTAAGCGGTTCTGGACCGGTAGGATCATACAGATGCTCAACACTTAACGGCCTGCTGTTGATTATAGCCATTGTTTCGTAAAGAAACGTGCTCAGAGATGTAGTGTCAAGTCTACTTGTAGACTTGTCGAGAATGGCAGTGAGGATGCTTCGAACTGTACGAATTTGGCGCTCCCAGACCCCACCCATATGGCTTGCTGATGGAACATTCATCACAAATTCACAACCAAATGTTTGTTGTTGTTCTTGATCCATTCCTTTGAGCAACTCACAAAATGTTCTTCTAGCACCCACAAAATTTGTTCCCTGATCACACCTTAATTGCCGTACAGGTCCTCTGATAGCAATAAAGGTTCGAAGTGCATTCAGGAAGGCGTCTGTGGTTAAATCATTAAGTGTTTCGATGTGTACTGCTCTTGAGCATAAGCAGGTGAACAACAGTCCATATCGTTTCATTTCCTTTCTTCCTTCCTTAACACTGAAGGGGCCAAAACAGTCGATGCCACAGTATGTAAAGGGAGGGGATGTCTCAGTCCGCTCTTCCGGTAAGTCTGCCATTTGTTGAACTTCTGTTGCTCTTCTGTACCTTCTACATTTTACGCACTTGAAGATGTGAGATGAGACTACATTTCCACATCCTAAAATCCATACTCCGTTGGCACGCAACTCGTTTGTAGTTACGCCTCTTCCTTGGTGCTGTACACGCTCATGATGGTGTTTGACTATTAGAGCTGAAATGTGAGACTTCTTCGGCAGTATGGCGGGATGTTTTACGTCATAGTGCAAGGCTGATCTGGTTAGCCTTCCTCCCACCCTGAGGACATTGTTTTTATCCAAAAAGGCATTCAAACGGTGCAACTTGTTGTGCTTGTTCAGGGTGTTGGTTTTTTGTTGCTGAATTTTATGGATGTCTTCAGCGAAAGCTTCTTCTTGCACCAGCTTGATAATAAAGATTTCAGCTTCTCTTCTATCTTCAAGGCTAGTCGCTTCGCTCGTTCTTGGTTGAATTTTTTTGTATTCTCTGATGAATCGCTTGAGCCTGGCTACAGCTCTCACTGCTCTGGACCAGTCGGAAAACTTACTGAGGTGGTTCACAACTGAATTGAGTTCACTTGTCTTGACTCTGTGAACATGGGCTTTACGAAGCTCAGGGTCAGTTGTTTCAACTTCTCCCACTATTTCTTCTTTGCGTGGAAGATCCTTCTGCCAGAGAAAGTTAGGTCCTTTCAGCCAGTTAGACCTTTTAAGCTGGGCTGCATTTAGGCCTCTTGAGGCATAGTCTGCCGGATTTTCTTCAGAGCTGACGTGTCGCCATTGCTCAGGGTTTGTACTAGACTTTATTCTTGTAATCCGGTTCGCAACGAACGTGTGGAACCTCTTGGCGTCGTTGTTCAGATAGCCAAGAACCACCTTTGAGTCAGTCCAGTAAAACTCTTGCAGGTTTTCAATCTCAAGCTCCCTTTTGACGACATCGCCGTTGCGGACGGAAGTCACAGCTGATGACAACTCCAGTCTTGGGATCGTTGTGAGTTTGGTGGGTGCTACTCTTGCTTTCCCCATGACAAGAGAGCACCTGATCTGTCCAGATTTACTTATAGCTCGAAGATAGGAACATGCACCATAACCACTAAAACTTGCATCTGAGAAGTTGTGAATCTGGTATTGCTGGACCTCCCCAAAGCTTGATGGAAGGTAGCTTCTTGGGATCTTCAGAGCTGCTAAGTGAGGTAGGTCTTGGAGCCATGACTCCCATTGTGGCAGAATGTGCTCAGGAAGTTCTTCGTCCCAGCCTACTTTATCTTTGCATAAAGCTTGAAGTATCTGTTTGCCAACTAGTACGAAGGGGGCCACAAACCCTAGTGGATCGTAGACAGAGGCAACGGTAGAGAGAACCCCTCTTCTTGTCAGTGGATTCTCTTTAACTTCCACTCTGAATTGGAATTCATCTGCTTCGATGCACCACTGGACTCCAAGTGCTCGCTCAATCTGAAGTTCTCCTAGGGCCATGTCTGGATCCTTGGTTTGGGCACGTTCTTGAGGTGGTATGGCGTTGGTCACCTCTTTGTCATTGGATATAAATTTGTGCAGCCGAAGGTTTCCTGTTCTGCACAAGGCTCTTGATTCTTCTACCAAATGTATGGCTTCAGCAGGTGACTTGACGCTTGTTAAGCCATCATCAACGTAGAAGCTTCTCAGAATGAACTTGATAGACTCTTCGCTGAACCTTCCATGACCCTGCAATGCCAAATGCTTTAATCCAAAGTTGGCGCAGCCTGGGGAAGAAGCTGCCCCAAACAGGTGCACCTTCATCCTGTACACAGAGGGTTTGGAGTCCAGATCGCCATTGTCCCACCAGAGAAATCTGAGATAGTCTTGATGCTCCTTTGCAACATGGAATTGGTGGAACATCCGTTCCACGTCGCACATGATGGCTATTGGGCCCTTTCTGAATCTACACAGCACTCCAACCAATGTGTTGGTCAGGTCTGGTCCGGTCAAGAGATGATCATTTAGAGAGGTTTCTTGAAAACGCGCCGAGCAATCGAAAACCACACGAATCTTCCCCGGTTTGTGAGGATGGTAGACCCCGTGGTGCGGAATGTACCATGTTGGTTGATTATCAAGCTCAGGCTGTGGTACTTTCTCAGCATCTCCTCTTCTTATTGTGTCATTCATGAAATGGACATAATCCTTGTAGTACTGCTCATTTTTCCTCAAACGTCTCTCTAATGACGAGATCCTATGAACTGCACATTGCTTATTGTCTGGGAGATTTGGTTTGTCCATCTTAAAAGGAAGTGGGAGTTCGTATTGTCCGTTTTCCTTCTGCCTTATCCCATTTTTCACAATAGACAAGAAGAGAATGTCTTCCTGAGAAACTGGGTTATCGTCTGCAGTGTGATCCGTGAAATCAGATTCGAGAGCCCTGATTATATCCATCGGAGTGATCTCTTTGATTTGAGTTCTGCATACAAAGTGTACTTCCCCTTTAAGCTCAACTGATGGCTGCATAGGTGGTGTTACTTGTCGCACTATGATTCTATGACTGGTTCCTATTGCATCAACAAAGTCACTTGCTGGGTTTGAACAGCCGACGATGCTCCAGCCTAGATCGGTTCGCTGAGCATATGGGTGACTTTCTTCACCAGACAGGATCTCTCTCGGCAAAAGCGCTTGTTGGCAGTTATAGCCAATCAGTAGGCCTACTTCACAGTCTAATGGTGGTGGAATTTTGTCTGCCAGTTTTTCCAGATGAGGCCATTTTAGAGCTGTTTCAGAAGTTGGAATGTGTGCCCTGTCTGCTGGAATGAACTCTCGTGTAAAGAGTGGTGGCAATAGAATTCTTTTCTTAAGGTTGTATCCTCTCACTTGAAGGTTTCTTAGTTTCTGACAGTTTATAACCATTGACCTTGAAGACATTGTGGATAGCCGCAGACTAACATTCTCTTTGCTTGTGTTGAGGTTTTGGGCCACTTCATCAAGGATAAAGGTCGTATCACTCTGCGTGTCCAAGAGTGCGTAGACGAGCACTTCTTTGTCTGGCTGTTCAGTGGATGAAACCCAGACTGGTACAATCAAGGACGTTTGTGTGTTTGGTCCCTCTTGCATGACTCTGTTAGTGGTTGCTGTTGCAGCTATTTCTCTTTTGGGTGATATTTCCTTTGATATGTCTCTTCTCAGGGGTGTCGACCTTAGACGTTCCCTGAACTGGTCGTCGTGCAGACATGTGGGGTGTCTCTTCTGACACTTTTCACATGTGCTTCTGTTATCACAACTTCTTGAGTGATGACCAGTCTTCAAGCATCCAAAACAAAGCTTTTCTGCCTGCACAAACTTGACACGATCTTGAATTGTATTTTCTGCAAACTTTCTGCATTTAGCGACGACATGTCCTACTCTTTCGCAGAAAATGCATGATGGGATGTTGTTCTGCGTTGTATTGGTAGACAACGTCTTTGCTTGAACAGTATGGCTTCGTGGATACTTTGGTTTGTCACTTTCCACACCTTTGAGTGCTTGTACTGAGGAGATGGGATCACAAGCGAGGTCTGCTTCTTTCGACAGGAAATTGACAAACTCTTTAAATGGTGGGTACTCAGAGTATGCTTGTCTTGCTTCCATTGCTTTGCGGTTCCAACTGGATACCAACCAATCTGGCAACTTCAGCAGAATCTTTTGGTTCTCATTGCAGTCGTTGAGAACTTCCAAGGTCTTGATGTGGGGCATAGCGGCCTCACAGCTTCGGAGGAAATCTGCAAAGTCTCTCAGTTCACGAGCATCCCTGGAATTAATTTTTGGCCAGTCATGCAGCTTGTTTCTGAAGGCCTTTCCAATTATGAATGGGTCTCCAAAACGTTTTTCCAACAGCTGCCAGGCTGACCCATATGCTGCTTCTGTGCCTAGTAGGAAAAATCCTTCGACGGCTGTTTTTGCAGTGCCACCTAGGTAGTGTCTTAGGTAATACAGTTTTTCTTTCTGAGGAATGTTTTTTCTGTCGATCAACGTTTCAAATGACATTCGCCAATCTTTGTATTTCAGGGGGTCTCCTGTGAATACTGCTGGCTCTGGTGTTGGAAGCCGGTTGGCACTTATAGCTTCTGCGAGTACATTTATCAAGTCAGAGCTGTTCTGCACGTGAGGCATAAGCATTGAAGTTGGTGAAGCTTGATTTTGATTTGGAACTGTTGGAGCTTGTGAGATGAACGGAAAACTTGCGGCATTGAGGGCTTGAGTTGGGACTGGAAGAGGTTGAGGGATGATTGAGGGACTTGAGGTGTGGGGGGCTTGAATTGGGATTGGAAGAGGTTGAGGGATGAATGAGGGGCTGGAGGTATGGAAGGCTTGTGTTGTGTTAGGTTTAACTTCATACAGTAAGTCAACTGCTTCAACATTTTCTTCAGCTTGATCATAGACCTTTACTCTAGCCTTTGCAGCATTCAATTTTTTCACTTCTTCTAGACGGTTTAGCTTTCTGCGCCTGTCTTCCATAGTCTGCTGTCTAGCTAGGTTTTCAGCTTCAAATATTGCTTGTCGTTGTTTATCTTCGGCCTCTAGCCTTTGCAGCTCAGTCTCTTCCTTTTCTTGCTCTTCCAATACTGCCAGTATTTCTTGGGATGCAGCAGCTTCAGCTGCAGCCTCATTTCTTCTGACTGCGATGGAGCTAGAGGTAGCAGAACCACATTTTGATCGATAAGACATTGGCTTTGACATTGAACCTGTTGAGTCTAGGGTGGATCCGACATCAGGCCAAGGTTCTTCCTCATCGTCTGTTGTAAGCCCTTTAAGTTGTCTATCTGCCCTTTGTGTAATGAATCCTGAAAGTTCTACACACTTATCAACTCTGCGCCGCAGGTCTTGTTCAGGAGTTTGTATTCTTCGTAACTCTTCATAAATTACCTTTACTTCAGAGCAGGTGTTTTGAATGTTCTCAATGAGCTGATTCAACTCATCCTTTGATGCTTCATCAGTCAATATTTCCTTTGCTAATCTTGCGTGATACCTCCACTTCTCATAGGTGATTCTGTATCGACGTTTTACACTCTTCAGCCTTTCTTCTTGAAGTTCTTTTCCCTTTTCTGTGAGGGTTCGGCGTCTTTCACTTCTACGTAACTCTTCTACTTGGTCTGCATATTCGTCGTCTGTAGCTTCGGGAACAGGTGCCTTAGGATCTTTAATGCAGGTTTCAGTGCTTGCCTCAGACATTTTGAGGTGACTTGAATGGCTTGGACATGTGTTGAATATTAGCTTTAATGTGAGTAGCCAAAAAATTAATAATTATGAATTTCTTGACAAATGTGTGAAGGCTATGTGAGAAGCCTATATATTTTCCTTTAAATATAGACTTGAATATCACACCAAAAAACCTTTTAAACACTCAAATTATATTATCTCAAGTTAACTTTGATTTTCAAAACAAAGTAAGCAAGTTTTAAATTACTTAACACAAATTATCCACAGTAAACCTTACCCTTTTTTTTTTTTTTTTTTTTTTTTTTTTTAAATAGGTACTCTTTAAACTTCGTCACGTGTAACAACAATTAAGACCAGCAAATATGCATCCATAAAACATGTAGGCTAAGTACAGTATAATACAGGGTTAATAGATCTGAGTTCTTTGTTGCAACTATTTACCACTTTTCACACCACTTAAACTTGAAGGAAGTGGAGGAGGCACTTATTGCCTTGATTTGAACGGTTGCGCTTCTAACACAGTCTAATCACCGCTGCATGCAGTCGCTTTGCCGACAGTGCGTCATGGGCTTTCCTTATCTGATTGCTGGGTCCTCGTTGCGTCGGTACGCGCTCTTCTCGTCTCTCCTACCCGTGAGGAGCAGTCCGAGTTTTCACTGTAGCTCTCGTCACAACACACAGACACAGGTTGGCTTCTTCGAAACGGGCGTTCTTTAATGGCACGTTGCTTTATTCCTTTACGTCTTTACGTCTTTAAGCCTTTACGCCGTGAAAACTATCACAAACAAACATAATACAAAAATGCCACATCAGCAAATTAGCAGTATTTACATAAGCACGAAATAAAACACAGAAATAGGACACTAATTGGCACGTGAAAATGACATGTATATACAGGAAATAAAAGTGCATTAAAATGGTGAAATAAAATACCTCGCTGGCCGCTTGTTGTGAAAAGAGATTTAAGTTCTTTACTATCCTTATATCTTGGCCGTCTGCTTTAACTTCAGAGGCGAACTTATGCTATCGCTGCACTTCACGAGCGCCATTCATACATGCTTGGTCATGCCTTTTTTACATCAATTACACCAACACTAATGACGTAGGGAAACTAGGAACAAACATTAGTTCCGTTCGCTTGCAGCACATTAACACATCAGTTCAGTTACATTATATTAACATTTTAACCTTTTAACCCAACATGAATTATTATCTATTTATTTATTATATGAAATTGAAGTGTTGATTATTAAGTGTGTATAATTAAAGAAAACTTATTTATGCTACGTCACTTACAGAACCCAAGTTTGCGGGTTAACAGTTCAATAACCAATACAAATGTACACAAACACTGATACATATTAAACTTCAATAGCTCAATAATAAAACCTTTTAATAAAACTCTGAACACACATTTTCCTGTCCAGAAGAAACCAAAACGGCACAGACGGCTTTTATTTTATTTTTTTTATTCAAGCAATGTAGCACGAGTTGGAGTGGAGTTGGTAATGGATATAGCCTACCCACGGGTGTCGCAATTTCTTTTAAACAAAATTAACAATAATGGGGGGCGCCAGAGGATGAGGGTAAGGTAAGGGGGGCGTTTGCTCAAAAAAGGTTGAGAAACACTGATCTAACCCTTTTCCAATATAATATTGAGACACTGAATTTGTATTAGAAAAAGGATATTGTTGCTTCAAATTAGCTCTCATTGTGTCTTCCGTTTCATCAACCAATGTCTATTCAAGTCCATTCAATTTTTGTTTAGCTCAGCAAACAAACTAAAATATTATGTTACCCTTAGTCTGAATACTAATTGTGATGGAATACTGGCCACATTCAACCTACTAAAACTGCATTTTGGCAACTTGGGCTTAAAAGACTCTCTTTCTTATACGATTGAGCTAATCTGAAACATTATCGAATGATCAACATAACCTTAATTCAACGATAGCTGATTTCACAAAAACATGAGAAACCTAAATAACAAAAAAAAACATTTCTACAACAGTGTGTGGATGAGAAAGGGTTTTCCATGGCTCTACATGAGGCGGAGGTGGTACCCATTTTTCTGAGGTGGAGCAGGTGTGCCAGAAATGTCTGGGCTCCTTGGGGTTGCTGAAGACCTTCCTTCACTGACTCAGACACAATCATTCGTCATTCTTTATGTTACCTAGCCAGCTAACCAAGAGGTGGACATGCATGTACAGTAGTCAGGATAACATTATGTTTTACATTGATGAGGTTATTTATCTACCTTATCTAAAACCTTCAGTCTATATTGGTATGGGAGGAACGGTAAAGAAGCCATGCCTACAGGGTCTGAATTATCTCAGAACCGTAAAGAAACTATCTTTTTGTCTTTACCACTATGCGTAGAAGCAGAAACTAGTCAGAACTGTTAATGACCGTACGTTGTTGGTATAATGAGGTAATCGATTAATTAATTGAAATCAATACCATAAGAATCCTTAGAAATACAGGCATGCGCGGAAGCATCAGAACGCTCTCATCCCACTGGCTCGCAGTGGAAAGGAGAGGAATGAAACTATCTAGATAGAGCCTATGGGGAGGATTCATTTAAGTCATTTTGAGCCCCATTGGGAATCTGTCCAGGACAGCTGGGTGTAAACCACTACTACTATCATTCAAGTGTTTCTCTGTTTCTATTTGTGTTTTCTGTGCGTGTTTTGTAGCCATCAACTGTGTCTGTGTGGAGGGACACAACATTTTACACATACTATGCCCTGCTGTTGGTCGCCCTGGTCCTCTCCTGCCTGTCGGACCAGCCGCCACTCTTCTCTCAGACCATCAAGGACGAGGTGAGTTACACAATATGGCTCTTTCTGTCTTCTCCTAGGCATTCCCACTTTTGTGTGTTCTCTTAAATGGATGATTCTACCGAATTGGTGCAAAGTCATCAAAAACAGGTTATATTTTACCTCCTCCTGACTGTCAGGGATGGTGCTGAAGCCTATTTCTCATGTTTTTGCTGAAAACATCTCATTCAGAATTTCCCCCAGAATCTTTTTCAGGCCTGGTGGCTTTGTTGTGGCATTGTTGTGGCATTGTTTTGGCTTTGTTGTGGCTTTGTTTTGGCTTTGTCGTGGCATGTTTCATGTTTCATGTTTGTCTATTGATGCTATATGTCTCACATGTATGTCCAGTGTTTCCCCCAGGAAATGGTCAAGGTGGTCGCTGCCCAGAGTGAGGAGGCGTGGCGCATAGCGCCGGGGCGAAAAATTTGCAAAACAACTGTTTATTTGAATACAAATGGATCTTATTTGTGGCACAGCTGACAAGAAGCATTCGCGCATGCTATCCTGCGTGGCTGGATATACAACCACCAGATGCCGCCGTTTCAATTCCATTCAAAAAGCTTTATTGGCAAGACTATTGTTGTACACAGTATTACCAATGCATTATTTATTTATCTATATATATATATATATATTTTGTACCTGATGGAAGTACGTTTTCTTTCCCTACGAGAGTTTTGCACTTTGTTTATGCATAGTAATAATAATAAAATAAATGAAAAAAAAAAATATATATATATATATATATATTTTTTTCCCAATACATTGGTAGTCAAGGCGGGGCCCTAGTGTTGTTAAGGCGGCCTTAACCATACAGCGCTGGGGGAAACACTGATGTCTACATGTTTGTCTATTGATGCTATATGTCTATATGTATATGTCCTCTTTTCCTTAAATCAGCTGCCCAGGGATGCAAAAAGAATTTCAGCCCAAACTGAGAAATAAACTTGTATCGTATTGTACAGCTTTTTAGCTAAAATGACCAAACCCCTACTTAAAAGTGGAGCATATATTAGTGCAGTACGCGACTACATTAAGTCTACAGAGACCAACCATAGCAGAATGGTAGCAGAACCATAGCAGTGAATAGGGTAAAAACACTCAACCAGTCCAAACCTGAACACCTGAACGTTGTCAAATTAAATTAGTATATGAAGACCGGTAGTACGGAGGTCTCTAAAATGGGTTAACCAGGGTGGTGGGCGTCGGGCCCAGCTGTGGGGCAAGGGGAGAACCCAGGAGGCGAGCTGCCGGTGGGTGGCGGTGGTCCTGCAGCGGAGCTCAGCAGTATCTGAGGGTTTATTGGGAGGGGAAGGAGACGGTTGGTGGTGGAGAAGAGCAATTTGGGGTGTTTTTGTTGGTTACTGAGGAGTGTGACAAATAGCTCAAATATCTTTTAATGTGTAACATTCATTACATGCAATATTGAGGAGATTATTGTTTTGCCAGAATTTTGAGCTTGTACATACAAACACGGACCACAATACACTGCATTGTCTGCATCTTGCTCATACTTAGTGCAGTGTGAGTGACAGGGGGCGTGGCTATGTGAGTGACAGGAGGCGTGGCTATGTGAGTGACAGGGGGCGTGGCTATGTGAGTGACAGGAGGCGTGGCTATGTGAGTGACAGGGGGCGTGGCTATGTGAGTGACAGGAGGCGTGGCTATGTGAGTGACAGGGGGCGTGGCTATGTGAGTGACAGGGGGCGTGGCTATGTGAGTGACAGGAGGCGTGGCTATGTGAGTGAAAGGGGGCGTGGCTATGTGAGTGACAGGAGGCGTGGCTATGTGAGTGACAGGAGGCGTGGCTATGTGAGTGACAGGAGGCGTGGCTATGTGAGTGACAGGGGGCGTGGCTATGTGAGTGACAGGAGGCGTGGCTATGTGAGTGACAGGGGGCGTGGCTATGTGAGTGACAGGGGGCGTGGCTATGTGAGTGACAGGAGGCGTGGCTATGTGAGTGAAAGGGGGCGTGGCTATGTGAGTGACAGGAGGCGTGGCTATGTGAGTGACAGGAGGCGTGGCTATGTGAGTGACAGGAGGCGTGGCTATGTGAGTGACAGGAGGCGTGGCAATGTGAGTGACAGGAGGCTATGTGAGCCCTGTAGTGCAGTGAGTGACAGGAGGCATGGCTATGTGAGTGACAGGAGGCGTGGCTATGTGAGTGACAGGAGGCGTGGCTATGTGAGTGACAGGAGGCGTGGCAATGTGAGTGACAGGAGGCTATGTGAGTGACAGGGGGCGTGGCTATGTGAGTGACAGGAGGCTATGTGAGCCCTGTAGTGCAGTGTGTCTGTTAACTCTCTGCTGGAGAACAGAGGGCGAGAAGGCGCAGCTGCTACTGGTGCCTCGATACTGCAGAGAATGATTATTGAACCGTTTAAAATATTCAGTATCGATGTGTATTCTTTTATTTTATTTTTAACAATACCAGTAGGTTTAGGTGTTGTCTCCAAATAATTTGTCTCCCCTTGATGTATATACAGGTTGAGTTTTGGAGCAGGGCTTTGGAGCTGAGCGGCGCTCGTCCAGCTCATGGGCTAACCCTAACCCTGACATTAGGCTAACCCTAACCCTGACATTAGGCTAACCCTAACCCTGACATTAGGCTAACCCTAACCCTGACATTAGGCTAACCCTAACCCTGACATTAGGCTAACCCTAACCCTGACATTAGGCTAACCCTGACATTAGGCTAACCCTAACCCTGACATTAGGCTAACCCTAACCCTGACATTAGGCTAACTCTAACATTAGGCTAACCCTAACCCTGACATTAGGCTAACCCTAACCCTGACATTAGGCTAACCCTAACATTAGGCTAACCCTAACCCTGACATTAGGCTAACCCTAACATTAGGCTAACCCTAACCCTGACATTAGGCTAACCCTAACCCTGACATTAGGCTAACCCTAACATTAGGCTAACCCTAACATTAGGCTAACCCTAACCCTGACATTAGGCTAACCCTAACCCTGACATTAGGCTAACCCTAACCCTAACATTAGGCTAACCCTGACATTAGGCTAACCCTAACCCTGACATTAGGCTAACCCTAACCCTAACATTAGGCTAACCCTAACCCTAACATTAGACTAACCCTAACCCTGACATTTGGCTAACCCTGACATTAGGCTAACCCTAACATTAGGCTAACCCTAACCCTGACATTTGGCTAACCCTAACCCTGACATTTGGCTAACCCTGACATTAGGCTAACCCTAACCCTGACATTTGGCTAACCCTGACATTAGGCTAACCCTAACCCTAACATTAGGCTAACCCTAACCCTAACATTTGGCTAACCCTGACATTAGGCTAACCCTAACCCTGACATTTGGCTAACCCTAACCCTGACATTTGGCTAACCCTGACATTAGACTAACCCTAACCCTAACATTAGGCTAACCCTAACCCTAACATAAGGCTAACCCTAACCCTAACATTAGGCTAACCCTAACCCTGACATTTGGCTAACCCTGACATTAGGCTAACCCTAACATGGAACAAATGTCTGCTGCCAATTTCAACATATTCTGTAGAATCACCCATTTAAGGTTTATTCAGTGTCAGAGTCATTTGTTGGTAATTTGCCTTTTTTCTTCCTTCCTTTTTGAATTGCATTGCTTTGGTCTTTTGCAAAAAAACATTAAAGACCTAACTTACAAATGATTGATTACCCAGAATCCATGTCCTGAGGCTGGCTCTCCCTTTCTCTCTAAAATAAGCTTCTGGTGGATTACAAGGTAAGAAAAACCTATTAACTTTATAACATTCTGTGACCAAGATTCAGCAGGGTTAGTTCATACATTTAGAAAACGAGTTCCCATCCTCGCACGCACACGTGTGTCTGTATGATATATGTTTTGTTTTTGTATATTTGGATTATTTTATCGATATTGTCATAAAATACAATGCATCTGTTTTTGCTTTTTTAATGCCTGCATCCGACTGTTCACTTCATCCTTCCAGGCTGATGGCAACAGGTTACAAACGTCCTTTGGAGGAGAAGGACCTGTGGTCCCTGAATCCAAAAGACTGCTCCCAGATAGTAGTCCCTCACCTGGAGCGATATTGGCATGCAGAATGCCGAAAGGCCAACAGGTCAGGAGTTGCACCTAGGACAAATAGCTCAAATATCTTTTAATGTCTAACATTCATTACATGCAATATTGAGGAGATTAACATTTTGCCAGAATTTTGAGCTTGTACATACAAACATGGACCACAATACACTGCATTGTTTGCATCTTGCTCATACTTAATAAATGTGCTAGCTGATACAAAGTATTATAAAGTGGGCGTGAGCCATAGGAGAAAATGGCTCCTTCTTAAATCTTAGCGTTTGAATCAAGCTAAACCAGGGGGTCCCTTATTGTCTGTTTTGGGGAGATTGGCAAAAACATTGAATTTTACTTCTGTTTTCACTAAATTAAGGTAAATAAAATGTTGATGAACATATAAGACATATTACCACCAATATGGGGAAAACAACCAACTTATTCTAGCACCTGCGACAGACATGCAGTAGAATGTTAGGTGTGTGTAGCACCAGATATCAGCTCAAGCCACAAAGCGCCTGCAAAAAGTAGCGTTTGAAACATCGTCATTCCTTATACCCCAGTGGCAGGCAGATGCAGTGACATATTACATTACAAAATATATGGTCTGTTTATACCATACAAGAGATTTAGATATAATTTTTGTCCAAAGTGCCCAACCATATCCTTAGAGTGCCGTTGTTTCCCAGACCATCGGACTACACCCTTAATGTATTGAACTGTATCGGTATATAGGATCAAGTGATCTGAAGGCTTTGCACTTCTGGGCATTCTTTTGCAAAGTTAATTTATTTGAGTACCATTAAATCATGTTCACTGTTTATGTTAAAACAGGTTGCCTGATGTGCCATTCTGTGTTGATGTTTTTGTGAACTAAAATTAAGCCAATCAAGAGGGATATTTTCATTGCAATGTTGTTTTATCCAAATGTGTTCTTAGGCCAGAGGAAAACACCATGTACTCTGCTCATCGTGGCTCTCATGGTGAGGGAAAGGAAGGACGGCAAAGGGATGAGTCTGAGATTCTTCTTGTCAGAAACCCTCTGAAAAAGGGCAAGCCATCCCTTTTGTGGGCATTGTGCCGGACCTTCGGTCCCCACTTCCTCGTCTCCTCTTTCTACAAAATGATCCAGGATGTCCTCATGTTTGTTGGACCTGAGATCCTCCGGTAAGTCACCGTCATGTCGTTCATTCTGATGTCCTTTGGCGCTTTGTTATGTGATGTCTGTTTTTTTGTTTTCATATGTGTATATATGCTTCAAGTGTCAGGTTAATTTTCAAGTTATCAATGACGAGTACTAGCCAATGAGAGGCAGAGTAGGGCGGGTCACTAGCCAATGAGAGGGAGAGTAGGGCGGGTCATGACTTCACCCTCCGTCGGTTAAACTCTAACTGCTAGCTCCGCCTCCAGTCAGCCTGGAGAACACACTGTAAGGCTAGCTCCGCCTCCAGGCAGAGAACACACTGTAAGGCTAGCTCCGCCTCCAGGCAGAGAACACACTGTAAGGCTAGCGCCGCCTCCAGGCAGCCTGGAGAACACACTGTAAGGCTAGCTCCGCCTCCAGGCAGAGAACACACTGTAAGGCTAGCTCCGCCTCCAGGCAGAGAACACACTGTAAGGCTAGCTCCGCCTCCAGGCAGAGAACACACTGTAAGGCTAGCTCCGCCTCCAGGCAGAGAACACACTGTAAGCAGCCTGTTTTATAGAAGTAATTATGCGTGTGATAAGGTTAGCTTGTCAACTTAAAGAGCCAGTGAATCGACTGTTTTGGCTGGTATTCGAACACTGAGATAAAAAAATGAGTTTTAGGAAAGAGGGGGGCGTGTTATCCCCATTGTTGTGACCCACGAAAACGTTAATTTTTTTAGTACCGTCGTTGTGAAACTGTTATGAGTGTTATAATGAGCAAAGTTGTACGTGAAATCCGCCACACAACGTAGGGATATACTATAGGTGGGAAGCCTAACCCTGACTCGGACGCGGATATTAAATAAACCGCTGCTCAGACTGAGCCTCACCATCCACACACCGTTATACGCGTTACACGATAAGTGTCCGAAAAGCTCCACTTCTTCTTGGACACCGCAGTCAGCCTCTGCCCAGACAGAGCATCGCCAGACAGAGCTCCACACAGCACCAGACAGAGCTCCACACAGCACCAGACAGAGCTCCACACAGCACCAGACAGAGCTCCACACAGCACCAGACAGAGCTCCACACAGCACCAGACAGAGCTCCACACGGGACCAGACAGAGCTCCACACAGGACCAGACAGAGCTCCACACAGCACCAGACAGAGCTCCACACAGCACCAGACAGAGCTCCACACAGCACCAGACAGAGCTCCACACATCACCAGACAGAGCTCCACACAGCACCAGACAGAGCTCCACACAGCACCAGACAGAGCTCCACACAGCACCAGACAGAGCTCCACACGGGACCAGACAGAGCTCCACACGGGACCAGACAGAGCTCCACACAGCACCAGACAGAGCTCCACACATCACCAGACAGAGCTCCACACAGCACCAGACAGAGCTCCACATGGGCCCAGACAGAGCTCCACAAGGGACCAGACAGAGCATCACCAGACAGAGCTCCACATGGGACCAGACAGAGCATCACCAGACAGAGCTCCACATGGGACCAGACAGAGCATCACCAGACAGAGCTCCACACGGGACCCTTTGGTCACATAAGAACGCCACCTGCGTTCAGCAGGTGGAGTTGACGTAGTGTTTTGGGGAGAATGGCAAAAAGGATTTCATATTTTTTTCTCTAAATTGGGGACCTCTTTCACTCATAGTGATAAAGGGGCATAGATAACGATGTTGACGATCATATAAGACAAATTTCCATGTAAAAAAGCACCTCTCCATCGACCTGCTCGGCAGATACAAGAGTTAGTCTCTGACCTGTGTGGCCTGTAGGGCTGGTTAGTGTAACCGCTCATTGTTATGAACAAGGTTAACAACAAGTCTGTGTTCTTCTTTCTAAACTTAACTTAAAATTGATATCAGGACTATTAATTATTCAATTTAAATTTTAGATTGTTATCAGTGAGCTATTATGGCGTTTCTATAGTTGTATAGTAAATTCCCGTCGTAAACATTGCTCTTGCTACTCAATATAAATATGTTATTTATATCATAACTTAAAAAGAATGATGACGGTAACATCTGTATTTATATAGAGATGAATAAGAATAATTTGGAATGCAAATAGGGTATCGCAAGGTATGCCCCTTAAACCCAGTCTCACCAGAATGTAGTATAACTATAGTATAGGATATAGGGGTGAGAAAAATAATAGATTCTTCGATGCATCGCGATTCTCTCTAGAACGATTCCGTCTCGATGCAGAAAAATGTATAATCTGAAACAAATTTAATTTGTTCGCCTGCTGCAGAGCACTACAGAAAACTCCTTTCTGCCTGTGGGTTCTCTGCGCAGAGAACAGACTTTATCTAATATAAAATATAAGATAAGGTAATTCATCTGTTGATTGTCTTTAATGATCATCATACAAGTAGGAAGTGATTAGCAAACTCTGAGTAGCAAACTCAGATATGTATATATATGTATATATTTGAAAATCCTGCATGGAAATGTACATTAAAAAATTGTTGCATCGAGATGCATCAATAATAGTTTTATAATCTAATCGTTGACCTCTGAATCGAATCGTGAGGTGCCAAGAGATTCCCACCCCTAATAGTACACTATATAGTATAACTGTTGGTCCACAGTGGAAAACGCAATCTATTTACAATAACGGCTCTAAACATGTGACATGCCGATGTTTTTTTGGCCTATTCTTTTCAATGGGCCTGCGTCCACGTCACGTGACTGTCATGGCTGCTATGGTGGTTGCTATGGACGCTGCTATTGGTCAGAACATCATCTCTTATTAAGCGCAGAAGTAGAAGCAAGAGTGGAAGGCGATTTGAAAAAAACCTGATATTTTAAAGTTTTCTCTAAACAAACTAAAATATACAGCCTATCTTTTGCAATCTCCTAATAAACCGATTTATCTACGGTATAAATTAAGACCCTGTCTTTTGTGATGTTATTTTGCATCTTGCCTGCTACTGGGGCCCTTTCTTGTCATAAGGATAATTCTGCCTCCAAGGTTACCTGCTTCTTTGCAGACACTTTGTGGCTTGAGCTGGCATCTGCAATTCTTGGGGCTGCATACTCATGCCAGTCCACCGCATGTCTGTCGCAGGTTCTGGAATAAGTTGTCTGTTTTCCCCATAAAGGTGGTAATCTATCTTACATGATTGTCAACATAGTAATCTATGCCATTTTATCACTGTTACTGAAATATGACCTTAATTTAGGGTAAACAAGAATAGAATCCTATGTTTTTGTCATTCCACCCAGAACACTAGGGTAAGGGTCAGAGAGGATTAAGCTATTTGGACATTTTTTGGACATTTTTTGGACATAACGCGGTGTGTGTGTGTGTGTGTGTGTGGATGTGTGGAGCTCTGTCTGAGCAGCGATTTATTTGGATGTCAGAGTAAGGGTTAAGCTTTCCACCAACGCCACGGTGGGTCTAATTTTTATACACAATAACGTTACAAAAAATGTATCCCGAGCTCTCTGCACAAAACTGATTTTTAAACAAATATGAATATATCTGAGTATATAACTTTTATCATTTGCAGTTTTTCGCTTCGGTCATTTCACAGTAAGCTGTAAACAGTAAACTGTTGGACAGTAAAATGCTAATTAATCAATAAAATTAAAAGAATTGCCGGGCCCTAATCAGAAATGGGAAAAATCCCTAATTATGGACTAAACGGCATAGACCGTCCTGCCTACTGTCCTTAAACAACCCAACTTGGACCCTACAGAATCAGACCCGTCTCTAATATCCCATTCTTGAAAGTCATTTGAGACTTTAGAGGATAAACTGCAGCATAGAGTGAGAAACCACTGTTATGCAGACTCCATTCATAGCTATCTACGTTCCTCCTCAGATTCTATTACATTTACATTCAGGGCATTTAGCAAATGCTTTTATCCAAAGCGACTTACCGGTTCAGCAGGTTTTTGTTGGGTGTCTTTCTCATGGAAAACTTGAGCCGGGGATCGAACTAGCAATCTTCCGGTTACAAGTCAACTCGCTCTGGCTCCTGAGACAGCCCGTCTCCAAGAGATTAAAGAGTGGATGTTTTTCATCTTCCATCTTCCTTCAGCTTAATTTTGGAAAAACTGAAATTATCCTAGTATGTCTACAATGTGTCCAGGGCAACTTTATTTATATAGCACTTTTCATGCACAAAGCAGACTCAAAGTGCTTCACATAGAAACATTGTCATACAATAACATTAAATAATAGATAAGTAAAAGAAAACATAGGGAAAGTTAAAAAATGAGTAGTAAAATAAAAAGATAGAAAATAAAGAAAAAGTTAAAAAAGCATTTTAGAAAGTGCAATGTATTTAAGAAAAAACTGTCTCTAGTATCAGATCAACAGTCTCTAGTATCAGATCAACAGTCTCTCTAGTATCAGATCAACAGTCTCTCTAGTATCAGATCAACAGTCTCTAGTATCAGATCAACAGTCTCTCTAGTATCAGATCAACAGTCTCTCTAGTATCAGATCAACAGTCTCTCTAGTATCAGATCAACAGTCTCTAGTATCAGATCAACAGTCTCTCTAGTATCAGATCAACAGTCTCTCTAGTATCAGATCAACAGTCTCTCTAGTATCAGATCAACAGTCTCTCTGGTATCAGATCAACAGTCTCTCTGGTATCAGATCAACAGTCTCTCTAGTATCAGATCAACAGTCTCTCTAGTATCAGATCAACAGTCTCTCTAGTATCAGATCAACAGTCTCTCTGGTATCAGATCAACAGTCTCTCTGGTATCAGATCAACAGTCTCTCTGGTATCAGATCAACAGTCTCTAGTATCAGATCAACAGTCTCTCTAGTATCAGATCAACAGTCTCTCTGGTATCAGATCAACAGTCTCTCTAGTATCAGATCAACAGTCTCTCTGGTATCAGATCAACAGTCTCTAGTATCAGATCAACAGTCTCTCTGGTATCAGATCAACAGTCTCTCTGGTATCAGATCAACAGTCTCTCTGGTATCAGATCAACAGTCTCTCTGGTATCAGATCAACAGTCTCTAGTATCAGATCAACAGTCTCTCTAGTATCAGATCAACAGTCTCTCTAGTATCAGATCAACAGTCTCTCTGGTATCAGATCAACAGTCTCTCTAGTATCAGATCAACAGTCTCTCTAGTATCAGATCAACAGTCTCTCTGGTATCAGATCATGTTTCTCTCTGGTCACATTTATACAGTGTTTATTCAGTGATTTAGCAGAAAGCTAAAGCAAACAATAAAATATAGTGCTTGTGCCTTAATTGAAATTTGCAATGATTTGTACAAATGCATGCATATTTATATATTATATATATATTATATATATATTTATATATTATTCAAGTTTTACATTTTGCCTAAATACCTAGATTACTAGATAACTCGATTTTCTAAAATAATTAAAGTTCCTTGAGATATCTTGATTTGTATCACTCAGTATAAAACAAAGGTTGTTCTTATTATCTACATTTTATGGAGACTGAAGACCATGTTTGAAAGGGCTGTGCTTTCAAATATCTCCAAAAGCCATACCTATGATGTAAAGATGGGTGGTAACCCTAACCCTAACCCTGGAGGTTAATGGGTAACCCTACGGGTGGTAACCCTAACCCTAACCCTGGAGGTTAATGGGTCATAGTTTTGTGCAAACCTGCTTCTTGACAAATGGAGGAATGGAAAATGTGTTGCCCAGAACTGATCTACACAAGAGTGTTTAAAGATAAATGTGTGATTGTTACTTCATCACTTTTGTTTTTGTTAATCTGTGTGGTAATTTGTGTTAGTTGTTTGCAGGCAGCCCATATTTTATTAACAAGGACAATTGTTAAAAAAAAAGCTGGAAAAAAAATAAGAAGCCTTTAACTTACTTCAATGGTAAATGTTACATATTTATAAATATTTTGTATCATATATATTTAAGCAACAAAAGTTAATTAAAATAGATTCAATATTTCAAACAAATCCTGTAGTCAGGACTGGATAAGAGACCTGATGAAACGTCTGATCTGATTAATCTGTTAATATTCATATATATGGTAAAGTGGACATGTAATTTAGTTACTCTATACGTAATATGATTCAATTATGAATCTTATGGAATAAGAGATGATTTAAAAATTATCACAGATTTATTTTCTCTTATTTCTCTTCTCTATTTTCTCTTAATTTCAAAACCTTTGACACAGATAAAATTTATTTAAAAATATTGTAACATGTTTTTTTAGGAGCATGGGAATTCCAAGCATTTCTGTATTGTACTTAATTTATTTGATATAGCTATAGTGAGACATATGTAAGGTAAAACGTTTAACCCTCATTAGCAAAAAGTTATGTAGTCACCCATATATTGTCAGTGTGACTTGTTAAAGTATCAATACTTAATCAATACAATTGACCATCTTGTTTCTCCCGCAGGTTACTTATTCACTTTGTCAACAATGCTGATGCTCCCGCCTGGCACGGCTTCTTTTACACTGCACTACTGTTAATGTGCACCTCCGTGCAGACACTCATCTTACAGAAGTACTTCCACGTCTGTTTTGTCACAGGCATGCGTCTGCGCACAGCAGTCATTGGAGCAGTCTACAGAAAGGTAAAAGCAACGGAAAACCAATGACAAAACTAACTAAGACATTTTCTCAGTAGAGCACAGACCGCACAGGCCCCCTTCAGAGACCACAACCCTCAGTGCATATGGTCTAAGGAGGTTGACCGTAAATGCTTGTGAGCAACCCCTCCAGGATGGGAACACTCAGTGTATGCTTTGCCTTTATGAAAGCAGGGAATTAGACGATATGCTGCACGCTGGACAGCTTCCCTCTTCTCTCCATTGACAGTTGTAGGAAACAAGACCACTGTATGTCTACGTACAATATGTACAGTCTGCATTACAGATTAAATGCATTATTTTCTCAGAATGCGTTGTCTTGTCTTTTAAGTCTGAGTAAATATAAACTACACAAATGCAGAGAAATGTGAATGCATTCAATATATAATGAGGATGACATGCTGGGCAAGCCATATGCTAGTGGGTGTAACCATGCAATCACCACTCACTGAACTTTGTATAAATGCAGGAAATGCACTTCACCAGGATTTCAGCCACCCTTCGATATTTGATTCCTCATATTTATTTTGTATAATCTGTCAATTGAAAATTATATTTCATGTTAAACCCAGCCATATCTCCATCGCTGAACTGTACAGACCAGATTGTATCCATCTATTGGCGGCAGCTGTCAATATGCTTAACCTAGTGGAGAAGAGATGAATGGATTCACTGCTTCATAATCATAATGTGGATTTTGTTTTATTTCGAGACAAGCTCAAACAAACAATCCTAATCCTAAAACAAGTAATGTTTCGTTTTGAATTCTCTATCAGGGTTTTTAACATGAATAGCATTACAATCTTTAAAGAGATAACCCATGTAGTTCTCAACCTCTATTGCTACCTGATGAGTAGAGGAATCCTTCCATCCCCATTGGTTGATCTATTGCTACCTGATGAGTAGAGGATCCTTCTATCCCCATTGGTTGATCTATTGCTACCCGATGAGTAGAGGAATCTCTCTATCCCCATTGGTTGATCTAGTTCCCTGTCAGTTCATACCATCATTCATACTTGTAGAAAGACACCCATAAAAAATGACAAATCAAGATCGGCTTGGTTAGAAATGAGACTCAGGTTTATAATTTGATATTGGTAACGACAATGTTTATTATGTAACTACAATTTTATTTTGCCTGTTCATAAATATGTATGTACAACTATAAAAAGTTATTACGCATTGAACAATTGACTATCTTTACAGAAAAACCAACTTTATGCCATGAAATTTGACTCCATAAAATCAACATTTTCCCTTAATTTACATTCAGGCTTTGGTTATCAGCAACACAGCCCGACGCACCTCCACGGTGGGCGAGATAGTGAACCTGATGTCAGTGGACGCCCAGCGCTTCATGGACCTCATCACCTACATCAACATGGTGTGGTCTGCTCCGCTGCAGGTCGCTCTGGCCCTGTACTTCCTCTGGCAGGTACGGGGGGGCTCAGCACACAACCGCATTGAAATGAGTACAAGTTTTAGATTGAATTATTTTAGTTTTAGAAGACATTTATTATTAGTAAGTCATACGCGTGCTTTAGTAAGTCAAACGCGCGCTCTATTAAGGTGCATGCGTGCTTTAGTAAGTCGTATGCGTGCTTTAGTAAGTCGTACGTGTGCTTTAGTAAGTCGCACGCGTGCTTTAGTAAGTCGTACGCGTGCTTTAGTCAGTCCTATGCGTGCTTTAGTAAGTCGTACATGTGCTTTAGTAAGTCGTACATGTGCTTTAGTAAGTCGTACGCGTGCTTTAGTAAGTCAAACGCGCGCTCTATTAAGGCGTATGCGTGCTTTAGTAAGTCGTACATGTGCTTTAGTAAGTCGTACGCGTGATTTAGTAAGTCGTACGCGTGCTTTAGTAAGTCGTATGGGTGCTTTAATAAGTCGTACGCGTGCTTTAGTAAGTCGTACGCGTGCTTTAGTAAGTCGTACATGTGCTTTAGTAAGTCGTACATGTGCTTTAGTAAGTCGTACGCGTGCTTTAGTAAGTCGTACACATGCTTTAGTAAGTCGTACGCGTGCTTTAGTAAGTCGTACGCGTGCTTTAGTAAGTCGTACGCGTGCTTTAGTAAGTCGCATGTGTGCTTTAGTAAGTCGTACGTGTGCTTTAGTAAGTCAAGTCAGGCTGTTTTTCAGAATTAACGAGATACCTCAACATCTCAAGAGAAGCTCTCCTTCACTTAAGAGCTCTCTTTCATGTTTTGTTTTTTTGGTTTATGTTAAAAAAATAGTGCTGCATTGTGTCCATGTGTTCATATGTTTCTCCATTTCCATTTGATACAGAATCTTGGTCCATCGGTTTTAGCAGGGGTAGCGGTGATGGTTATGATGGTGCCTGTAAACGCTGTAATCGCCATGAAAACCAAAACCTACCAGGTGGGAGATTATACATCTTTATTATATTAAATATTTAAAGCAATCATGCAACTGAACCATAGTTGCATTTTAGAATTGTATTGAATACCATACTCATAGTGTGTGTGTGTGTGTGTGTGTGTGTGTGTGTGTGTGTGTGTGTGTGTGTGTGTGTGTGTGTGTGTGTGTGTGTGTGTGTGTGTGTGTGTGTGTGTAAAACAGGTAGCTCAAATGAAGAGTAAGGATAACCGGATCAAGCTTATGAATGAGTTGCTGAATGGCATCAAGGTGCTGAAGCTGTATGCCTGGGAGCTGGCCTTCAAAGACAAGGTGACTGCTATCCGTGAGAGTGAGCTGAATGTCCTGAAGAAGACTGCCTACCTTGGAGCAGTATCCACCTTCACATGGGTCTGCGCGCCATTCATGGTAAATGCTTGTTGTGTTATTTAATTCAAATCAGTTTGAAGATTCTCTATAGCCGTTTCTCAATTCGCGTTCTCGTGTGTTCTCGTGTACTTGCGTTCTCGATAAACGTCATCAGTGGTAGCCCAAGCACTGTTCCAATTCCAAGTACGCGAGAACGCGAGTACTGTCGTAAAACCCGGAAGTGTTCTCGATGTGTTCTCGATGAGGCCGTTCCACCGAGGATGCATCGGAGGTGACTCGTGTGGACTTGGGACCGTTAAATATCCCAGAATGCATCATCGAGTCCGCTGCTGTTCCAATTGCAGGTGCGTACTCGCGTTCTCGGAAGTCTGTACTTGAAAGTCCGGACTTGCCAAGTACGTACTTCCAAGTCCGCGAGAACGTAGTCCGCGTACTTGGTATTGAGAAACGGCTTTTGTGTAATACAATGTGCCCACAATAATTGTATATTTATCACAATTAATATTATGTAGTCTATACTGGCAGGGGTCTCCAACACGTTTCTGAGTAGCTCGCTAAAGGTTCAAAGAATATTTACCGGTCCATCAATTTGGTAACAGTCACTTGGTAAACCTGTTTTGAATTTCCATCCAATCAAATTCCCAGACATCCTGCCCCCTTCTGACACTAAATGATTATTGGCCAGACAGCTGTCAATTAACGCATTCCCCTGCTAATGATCTAATGAGGCGATGTCCGCAAACAGCAAGCAGGCTCAGACCAGCTTTGACATGACCGCAGAAGATAGCCAGGCCAACAAAAGGCAAAACGAACAGTCTCTGTTTACCAAAGCCATGAAGAAGGCCAACGCAGACACAGAGCCTCCTTTAAAGTACATCCTAACTCTGGGCCCTTCACCGAGGGCAGGACTGTAAAAGAGGCGACGACTGCGGTGGCTGAAACGCTATTCAAGGACATAAAAGTAAAACAGAAATTATGTCTGCTATTGCCGATGTACAACTTGTTGCTAATACTGTGGCAAGGAGAGTGTCTGCAGATGCAGCTTATGCAGGGGCAGTTGCCGTATTGTGACCTACTGTCCAAGCTTGGGCGTGAGTTTGCAGACAGATTCAGTGACTCTGAGAAACTTGAGCCCTGGGTTTGTTGCAAACCCCTTCATGACGATTGACATAGGTGAGATTTCAGGACAGATAGCTGAACTCTTCTGTGTCAATCCTGTGGAGATGGAGATTATAGTCAGACCTCCAAAATGATGTCTGATTCTGGAACCCAGTAGAGCAAAATAAATATGAGAACCTTCACCAAGCAGCTCTGAAAATGTCTGCTTTGTTTGGGTCAACATACCTTGTGAAGCAGCTTCTTCTGACATGAATGTCATGCAATCTAAGATCAAAACAAGGCTGACAGATGAACATGTAAATGACTCCATAAAAGTGAACACTCCAGCATACACTCCAGGGACACTCCAGCACACACTCTCCTGTTGACTCCATGCATTGCCAGTCGTCTCACTGATTAGAAAAGACTGAATGCATGTAAACTACAGACAATGAAGCGAAGGAAAGTGATGATGTTATGTAAAGTGTTATTTTATGTTAAGATTATGTTATGTTATGCTGAATTTCATGTTTTGATACAAAATGTGAGTGCTGGATGTCAACATTTTGTAAATGTTCACACAAAATAAGCTAATTCAACTGGTTTGGGTGGAGATCAGCTGTGTGTGATGTTACTATTAATATAAAACACGAGTAGCACTCGGCCACTTTCATTTTACCAAATTTACTCTCAGAGGAAAAAATGTTGGCATGATCTGATTGTTGTCAATCAGATCATGCAAGTAATTACACAGAGGATTTAAATTGTGTTTC
The DNA here is from genome assembly GCF_964030765.1 of Micromesistius poutassou. Classification (NCBI taxonomy): domain Eukaryota; kingdom Metazoa; phylum Chordata; class Actinopteri; order Gadiformes; family Gadidae; genus Micromesistius; species Micromesistius poutassou. The sequence goes on along the minus strand of NC_140276.1, from coordinate 16,717,662 downwards.
CACTCATTTAGGGAAGGAACATTTATTAACTAGGGTTGGCACTCTTAAGTCTAGATGTATACACAATGTCAGGAATAAAACTTCTAAAGTTTGGCAGCATTTCAAAATCATTAAAGATAAGAAAAAGTAAACAGCAGGTTAACTCACCTAAGTGAATTTTCCTTATTTGTTCTATAAGCTGAAATGCATCTTTCACATTTATTTAACATTTCTTGTCAGTCTTCTAAATTCTCTTTATTGATGCAGGTTTTGTCGTGATCATGTGCATAACGTGGGTCCGTCTCCACAGATACCACCCACTGTTTGATTACATAGATTAGATATTAGATAGAGATATTCTATAAATTCCAGTTTTTTATATTAGTCTAAATTATAGTATGTAAGGCTAATAGTAGCCTATAATTTCTGTCAAATTGAATGCAAATGATATGAACAGACTTGGGATTGACCCATATGGATTTTTTTAGTGCTGATACTGATTTTTTTTCATCAGCGAGTCACTCTGGAAACAAGCAATATACTCCCCAATTCCCCTGCCCCAGAACATTAACCAATCACATCGGTGTATCTGATATAGGCGGGCCAAAAGCGTTGCTGTTTTACCGACCGGATACGGCAAGAGTCTTATCTATTGGTTAGCTCCGCTGGTCTGGATACGTCACCCCTTGTATTCTTCTGATTGCTCGTAGTGTTATCCAATTGCGTGCAGTGATATTTTCAAATGCATGCTTGGTGCCGCCCCTCGAGTTGGGCCGTTTTCATTACTCGTTGCCAGACCCTACAGCTTTCGGATGTGGGTCTGGGTTTCCAGGCTAAGCCGATACTGCTTTTGCTCCCTCAATTGACATCATAAAAATGACACAATGATGATAACAAATGTTATAAGTCTCAATTTTAAAAAGAGTAAAAAATAATAATAATAAATCGGCCGATACCGATGCACGTCAAAAACGCAAATATCGGTAGGCCGATATATCGGTCGATCCCTAGAACAGACGCATACCCTGTATATGGGTGAAAGTTAACTTGTTGGTAGAGGTGGTAAGTCATTTAGCGGGAGCACTGCGGGAAATCATGCTAATTCATTTTTTTTAATTGTTCAAACCACGCAAAAGCCACAAGGAATAAAGCATAATTCTGCCGCCTATATTGAAACATATCGTATATGACTTGACACACAGTAAACGATGGGTCTGACCTGAAAATCAAAGCTGACTATGTGTAACGGATGCCAACTAGCCTGGGCTAGCTGGTGGCAGTATGTGGTAAATCCTCACACCCCTAGCCTTGAGAATGCTTCTAGCCGCTGAGTTAGAAGCCTGGGCTTTTAGCTCAGTGGTCAGAGCTCCCACGCCCATGTTGTTGTAGTTCGAGAGGTGGCAGGTTCGAGACCTGCGAGTGGTCGACCCGGCCTCTGCTACATATGCAAAATGTTAGTCGAGGACACCCCTAAGAACAACATGAGTGAGTGCTTGATGATCCATACTGAAACAAATGTATTCTAAAAGAGCAAAGTGCTACACTGCCATTGTTGATATTCATGGAAGCCAAACTAATGTTTAACATTTGTTGGGTTTGATCACCCATACCACTATTGTCCTTTTAAAGCTGTAGCCGGGGCCCATCACACAGAACAGCGTTATTAGAATGCCACGCCCAGTTTACCCTTTTTTTCCTTCCACCCGCCTATACCTGCTGCGTGCTGAGTGCAGAGCAGTGCCGCATGTCAATGCGGTGAGATGTAACACAATATTCATCAATGACCAGAATCCATTGTTAGCAGTATAGTAATAAGGTTTTTCGGTTTTTCTCCAACGAATGATAGCCATCACAAGAGTTCGGCCCTTGTGGAGTGTGGATTTTTTATTAACATAATAACTTATAAACTTATTGTTACTTTTTTTTGTAACTTTCTGCATCTCCATCTCTGCTACTACAGGTTGCCTTGTCCACCTTTACCGTGTATGTGCTGATAGATGAGCGCAATGTGCTGGATGCCCAAAAGGTCTTTGTATCCCTGGCACTCTTCAATATCCTGCGTTTTCCTCTCAACATGCTACCAATGGTCATAAGCAGCATGGTGCAGGTACGTGTGTCAAGCCTCAACTCATTCTTCAAGCTATCATTAGATTGTTCAAATGTGCTTTATTTATTTAAAAAGGAATTGTGTTAGACTTGGAACCAAACAAATCTGCAAGCTCATTCTCGTGGATGCCCTGTTTGAGCAAAAAAAATTGGATTTATTTTTATTTTTATATTATACATTTTAATAATAATAATACTAAATTGAAAAACAAATTCAAAGCCTACAGATTCTACAGCACTCCTACCTAGAGTCCGACCGATATATCAGTTCATAGTATTTTTTATTTATTGGTATCTGCGTTTAAGTTTGCCGATTTGCCAACTTTAGAAATTAAGTAAATTTAAAAACATTACTTTATATATATATACAAACACACAAACTTTATATATCATCTACTGTAGTGGTTGAACCTCTAATTTGTTAACTGAGCACATCCACGTAAACGCTCCCAACACCTCATCACGTTCTGAGGGAAGATTAGTAGCTCCTCCCCAGACAGTTATTTGGTTCCTTTTGCTGATGATTAACAGCAGATATATCGACATCTGTCATGTTTTACTCCCTAATATTGGCATTGGCCGCTCAAATTCAGTATTAGTCAAGCTCTAAAATAAATACACAAGCCTACACCAGCAACAAAAATAAAGGTATTTTTTCCTTTTTTCTTTTTCTTCTGTTTCTTTCTTCTTTTTCTTTTTCTTAATACATGCAATATATTTGATGTATTTTTTTTTGGATTAACACCAAACCCCTAAAAAAAAGTCAGACATATATCAATGTGGTGCGCTACTTCTTCTAGAGACCAGATGAAAGAATGTAATTCTAGTTATACTTTTAACATGTTGGTCAAAAAAGAGCAAAGGGTCAAACAAGACACAAAGATTTTTAACACAGGCACTTTGCAGGATGACTGAGCCATTGAAACATAGCGAGACTGCTTCAAATTTCTTTGATCTTGCTTGGGGCCGATGATTGTCTGCTCAGTCTTCCTTGTAAAGAGCTGCAGTTAGTTCTGGGACATCCAACATTTATTGCAGTCAGACCGCACTCAACCTTCTAGATCTGGGGTGAGTCCTTTGATTCAACAGGAATGTAGATTTGGGGGTCGTCCGCATAACAGTGGAAGCTAATTCTTAATTCCTAACTCATAATATGAGTTAATATAATACAAGTCCCGACCCTTGTGGAACACCAAAGCTTAGATTGCAATGCTTTGATTCTGAACCTTCAGAGAACAAATTGTTTTCTATCTTTAAGGTACGATTCAAACCAGCAAAGAGCGGAACCTTTGATTCCAACGTAGTATTCAAGACGATGAAGAAGAAGGCTGTAGTCAATTGTGTCGAAGGCAGCACTGAGGTCAAGAAACAAAAGCACAGAGCTAGCATTGGTATCCATAGTAAGAAGATAATTTACCACTCTTGTCATAGCAGTTTCAGTTGAGTAGAAAGTCCTGAACCCGGATTGAAAAGGTTAGAAAAAGTTTGCTTTGCTACAATCCTTTCTTCTACCTTGGAGAGGAAAGGAAGATTTGTTATTAGCTGAGACTTGCTGACTCATTCAGGATCCAAGCCAGGCTAAATGAGTTGCGGTTTTATCACAGCAGTCTTGGAATAGTAGTGCCCAGTCCCATGAGGAAATCTTCGGCCAAACTCCTTCTCTATTCACAATGCTTTGATCTATCAAATGAGTTACAACCGCAAAAGTTCAACTTGCCCTATGCACTGACAAGTCTTCCCAGCAGACACTGCTTTGATATCTGTTACTGTAGCTATGTGGGTCTCTACTGTACTTACAACAACATACACCCCACCACCATACGAGAGGGGTTCTAAACGGATCTATGCAGATGCACTCCGCACAAAATCACCCCAATCATTATACAATGATTAATTCATTATTATTTTATGTATCACAGAAAGACAAAATATCATATCATATCATCAAAGAATTGGGTATATCAGTGCATTTGACTATTCCTACGATAATATAAATATTGTAATCTTTTTGTGTTTTTACAAATACTTATTTTTATTTATTATGGAAAGTGCAAAAACACTTAAACACACACAAGGAAACCGGAAGTAAGCAGGTGTCCAAAAGGTTTGGCACCGCTTTGACCACGGTCAAAGTTTTTCTGTACCTTCAAAGTATTGGAAAACCTTTTAAATATTTGTTTCTCATGAACCATAAACCCAAGATATAATGTCTTTAACGTCCTGTTTCAAACCTTTTTATTGTTTAAACATAAAACAAGTTCAAAAGTGTGTTTGACTGTATTGTCCGTTATTTAGTGGTGGTGTCACACAGGTAATTTGAGTAATATTTTCATCTCTAGGCAAGTGTCTCCTTGAAGCGCCTACAAGTATTCCTGTCTCATGAAGAGCTGCAGGAAGACAGTGTGGATCGCAATACAATGACTGACTGTAAGTTTCCTCTTACTCGAGCTGTGTGTATATATTTATATGTATGTCTGTGTATATATTAGGGGTGTCCTCGAGGAAGATTTTGCATGGTTGAATCTGATTTGTCAGGCCAGACCCATCCTCGAGTGATTGTCGAATTTTATCATCTTTTTTTAAATTAGTCTCAAAATGCCTATTTTGGGACTTTTCTGGTGGTTGAACACTTGATTTTTGACATGTTGGAGAGGAAAGGACCTATTGCCTCTAATTAACTTTTCACAAAATGACGAGAAGGTGTGGATCATTTTATGTCGGCATCTGCATACGATTTGACAGAAAATGTAGGATATTAGTCTAAATAATATATAATATATTTTTTATTAATATAATTAATAACACCATCAGCCTGGGCAGATGGTACGACGCAAGCCTCAGGGACAAAGACCAAGTGCAGCAAATAAGGCAGGACATCACCAACAGTCTGGAAAACATCAACAAGACCCTACTGCCAGGGAAGCTCAAGCTCTGGTGCTTGCAATTTGGACTTCTCCCTCGGGTAACGTGGCCACTCACTATCTACGAGGTCCCAATAACTACTGTGGAGAAGATAGAGCGAACCATAACTTCATACGTGAAGAAATGGCTTGGGGTCCCACGCTGTCTGACTAACATCAGCCTCTATGGCAAAGATGTGCTTGAACTGCCTATCACAAGCCTCACTGATGAATACAAGTGCTCTAAAGTGAGACTCCATATGAAGTTGAAGGACTCCAGAGACCAGACCATCAGCAACGCTGCACCACCCCTGTTAACTGGACGGAAATGGACATCATCTGATGTGACGCAGCATGCTACGTCAGCCCTGAAGCACAATAACATTGTGGGGCATGTCCAGCTGGGAAGAGGAGGCTTTGGGCTCACGGCAAGTAAGCCAACTTGGTGTAAGGCCTCAACTTCAGAGAGGAGGAAAATGGTAGTAGAGGAGGTGCGCCGTCAGGAGGAGGCTAAAAGAAGTGCGAAGGCCGTCTCTCTTGTCAAGCAGGGATAATGGATGAGGTGGGAAGGCCTGGAGAGGAGAAAGCTCAGCTGGAGGGTGCTCTGGGAAATAGAGGCAAGCAACATCAGCTTCATCATCAGAGCTACCATGTGCTCCCATCTCCAAAAAACCTCCACCAGTAGTATGGTGAGGACCCAACCTGTGACCTCTGCCCAACTCCAGCGACTCTCAAACACATCTTGACCGGTTGTAAAACCAGCCTCACACAAGGCCACTACACCTGGAGGCACAACCAGGTCCTCAAGAATCTGGCAGCAGCTCTTGAGAGCAAGAGGAATACCACCAACTCCTTGCCCCTGAGAGCATCAAATTCCATCACAGCACCAACATTCATCCAAGAGGGACAGAAAAAGCTCAACCATCCCCCTCCCAAACCAGAAACTGGGCAGCTAGCCAAGGCCCAGGATTGGAAGATGCTAGTCGATATTGGCCAGCAACTAATCTTTCAACCTGAGATTACAGCCACCACCCTTAGGCCAGACCTGGTACTCTGGTCCCCTTCACTGAAGTCTGTCAACATTATAGAGCTCAGTCTCTCACAGTCCCATGGGAGAATTCAACCGAAGAGGCCTATGAGCGCAAGAAACTGCGCTACACAGAACTGGCAGCAGACACGCAACAACGAGGGTGGAATGCGAAAATCTATCCGGTTGAAGTGGGATGCAGAGGTTTTGTGGCTTCTTCCACCATCAGGCTGCTGAAAGACCTTGGTATTCATGGACAGGCTCTGCGACAGACAATTAGATCAGTCTCTGAAGCGGCCGAAAGAAGCAGCCAGTGGATATGGATCAAGCGGAAGGACCCTTGCTGGGCTCATAGAACAGCAACATGAACCGCTCACTAATCCTCCCCCCAACCCCCCACTTGAGAATCCAGGTCAGAACCCTCCAGGAGGAGGGTGAACAAGGTATGCAGTCAGCTCTAGTCCTGACTCAGGGAAGAGGACCCCCCTGCCTTGCATGGTCCCGTGGGCTGCGCCATTGAAACAACCAGACAACACTCATGATTGGGCATGGGACACAAGCTCAGGCTTGATCACCCTGTAGCTGGCCACCTTTGATGAGGGTGTATAGTGTTTAAAGGCCGAAACACCCCCTGATTCAATGGAACACTACTGATGATGTGTCCCGAAATTACATCCTTCCATGTCTGAGATACAGCTCCCATGCCACTCTCAACATCAAGGCAAACCTCATGTGTGAATACCATCAATTGCCACAACAGACAGTTAACATCACGTCCCGTGTTTTCATGATTCTATACATCTATGAAATCAATGAGTGGTCTCTGTTGAGATGGAGAGATCAGTTCAGTTCTGACATCCGAAAACGTTTCAGCTTATAAAACAAATGAGGCAGTATTCAATTTACACAAAGTGTAAAGTGTGTGTGTGTGTGTGTGTGTGTGTGTGTGTGTGTGTGTGTGTGTGTGTAAATTAGTGCTGTCAAACGATTAAATTATTTATAATCGCATTAATGTCAGTTAACTCGCGATTAATCAGAATTAATCACACATTTTTATCTATTCTAAATGTCCCTTGATTTTTTTTGTCCCATTATTTTTTTTCTCATTTTAATGCTCTTATCAACATGGAAAAGTGGATCGGCTTGCTTTGTGCAAATGTTATTTTTTATTGAATACAACATTGCCATATACTGTAGTGTTCAATTGTAACACTGTCCATCAATAAAAGGGTAAAAAAAAAAAAAAACGTTAATCTTGCGATAACATTTTTTACAATGGGTAAAATGGGTAACTCCGTTGATTACGCGTTTAACTGACAGCACTAATATAAATATATACTATATATGTATATTATAAAACGGGTGGCATAAATCAAGCGATCTGATTGGTTCCCAACTGTTGTATATTGAGCGTATACACACAGCTATGACGCCCGTTCAGTTTACAGAGTTCAGTATCACTCCGCGCCTACCTTGAACTGTTGTTTATTTATATATAAAAGCAATAGCATAGTTCACTGAAGCCTAAAAACATGTTGATTGCTGGAGAGGGTGGAAATGTTGTAAAGCAATAGGCACACGATGAGTGAACTCGATAGAAGGCTAAATTGCCGGCGAACCAAGCTACCGTCTTTAGCCTTCTCTCTGAAGGACGCTACCGTGTGTTGCATAGCAACCGCCGTACACTTTGCAGGCAGTCAGGAGGGACTACTTTTTTGTATTCGTTAAAAAAATGCTTTTCCGACTTTCTCGCTTTTTCAACATTGAGGGTGTCTATGACTTTCATTTCGCCATACTTATGTAACCGTTTTATAAAAGCAATAGATCACTTCAGTCAGTGGTATACGCTCATTATACTTAATGCTTATGCTTATGCTTATGCTTAATTATACAGACGCTGTGTGTGTCCTTTTATATATTCTTAAAGGACAATTTTGTTTTTTTGCCCCTGCCTGCTTCAGAATGGCTGGCTACGGGCATTCACAAACCTGTCCTTAAAACAACCCTAAACGTTTGTTTTCAGAAATGTGCAACTCACCGAGTGGTTAGTGGTGTTCGTTGATGTTCCAAATCAAGTATCGTAGGGAAATACAGTTTCTGTCGTGTTTTATTTGGCATTTTGTAAATCCTATTGAAACGGAAACCGGACCAGAACCGGAAACGGAAATGGGGTTGTTTACGTTTGGTTGTAGTCTTTTCGCTCGGTTCTCCGTATCAACAGTAGGGCTATACCGAGCGAAAAAGACTACAACCAGCCCCTCTTTCTGTTTCCGGTCAACCAGCAATGAGTCTTCCAACAGAAATCAATGGATTTACAAAATGCCAAATAAGAGTTGCACATTTCTGAAAACAAACGTTGAGGGTTGTTTTAAGGACAGGTTTGTGAATGCCCGTAACCAGCCATTCTGAAGCAGGCAGGGCGATTCTGAGCCAAATACCCGAGACAGGACCAATAGTCAAAATTTCGGTGTCAACCACTCTATTTCATCCTAGACAAACCAGAAAGGGGCCTCAATGTTCAAAATACTGCAATTGTCCATAAATTATTTTTCTCTTCATTTTGCAGCATCCAACAGTATCTCTATTGTTGATGGGGTATTCAGTTGGTCTAGAACTGAAACATCAACACTGAGGAGGTTTGTTCTACACAGTAAACTGTAAAGTGTTCCATTGGTGTCACTATTGGTACAATAATGTGTCTGGTAACATTTCATTCAGCATTATGCTGCTGATTGGGTCTCCACCCTTCAAATACTAGGAAGTGAAACTATGTGATTCCTCTGTGGCTACAGGCTGAATGTTCGTATCCGAGAGGGCTCCTTGGTGGCTGTCGTTGGACATGTAGGATCCGGGAAGTCCTCGCTACTCTCGGCCCTGCTTGGAGAAATTCCAAAAATTGAAGGAACTGTGGCTGTTAAGGTTTTTAATTTTCTGACTGATATAGCTGCATTTCGATCAACTTGAATCAATCATTATGAAATTCTATTTTGATGTGAACCCAAAAGACTAATTGAGTAATTGACCACCCTATTCAGACCTACAGTATTTTATCCATCCAGGTCTAATTGGTATAATTAATCTATAATAACGCAAATTTTAGGATTGACAAAACCTGCTGCAAGTTTATAAAACAACTGTTGAATGGATAATAAATGAAACAAAGCTATTTGATGGCAACGATAATGTAATAATGGGCTTTGGGTGTACAATGTACCGTTTTGATTAGAAAGATATTACTGGCCTGTTTTGTTTTCTCAATAAGGCAACTAAAGCAAGACTGAAGCCAGGTTGAAGCTTTGAATACAGTAGAACTGCTCCTCGTGTGGTGCGGCGGGGGTCAGCTAACCTTCTCTCGTCCTAGGGCTCCGTTGCGTACGTGCCCCAGCAGGCGTGGATCCAGAACGCCACACTAAAGGACAACATCGTCTTTGGCCAGGAGTGGAAGGAGGCCTGGTACCGTCGAGTGGTGGCGGCCTGTGCTCTGCTGCCAGACCTCGACATCCTACCCGCTGGAGACGACACTGAGATTGGAGAAAAGGTATTTGCCGTTGGTTGAATCTTAAATCATTGCAAAGATTTCATTTTTTATGTTTAACCAAATGCCCTTGCACAAACACTCAATATCATCTTTTTGGTTTGTTTAATTTAGAATTTTCATTGGAAAACTGGGACCTCGTGACTGTGACAGTTCACTATTCCTTAATCACAGCCTGTTTCTTTGTGGTCCTCCTTCATCCATCATGGTTTCCATGTGTCTCTCTGCAGGGTGTCAACCTGTCTGGGGGTCAGAAGCAGCGCGTGAGCGTTGCCCGGGCGGTCTACTGTAACAGCGCCGTCTACCTGCTGGACGACCCCCTCTCTGCTGTAGACGCCCAAGTTGGAAAGCACATCTTTGATGAGATCATCGGGCCCCAGGGGCTCCTCAAACACAGGGTAGGGCCTGACAACTTAGCATCTTGAAGTTATTGTATCCAGAACATGTGTTACTAATGAGTGTACCAACAAAGTAAAAAAATATATATTCAAGTTTCAGCTACATTTGTAGTGTAGGAGGAGGGAAGAAACGCCAAAGTTGCTTATCACTAATTCACTCTCACCATGGCCGTGATAACCCCCACTATGAGTCTTTACTTGTTGTGGAAGTACCAGAGACGTCTGAGAACCCAATGCATGTTGTTAATTTCCCCAATTCTCCTATTGGTGTCTTTTTTCATTTCACTTTTAATTGCAACATTTCCTGTATCTTATTTAGACACGCGTGCTTGTGACCCATGGCCTGAGCTACTTGCCCCAAGTGGACCTTATCCTGGTCATGGTGAATGGCGAGATCACTGAAATGGGATCCTATGTCGAACTGATGTCTAGAGATGGTGCCTTTGCTGAATTTCTCCACACCTATGCCAATGCCGAGCAGGAAAACATTCCTGATGTCACCGGTGAGAGAAGCACAATACAACAAACATACACAGACGCAGATATGTTTGAAAACATGTTTTCATGATTTAGTAGAAATCATCCTTTGATTTGTCATGTTGATGGGGTTCATAGCCGTTGGGTTAGGTAATTGAGTCACCATCTCCAGACTGAAAAGTAATAATAAAAGCACAATTGTAATTCCAGATGACTACATCTTGTCATCATCTCATTCTGTTTTATCTGGTTTTTACTATTTCAGCTATTTCTGTGCAAACCTGTTTCTTTCTGTGTTCACTATTAGAATCGGTTTACCTTTTGTATTCACTTGTCTTCCCTGCCCTTCTGTGAAGATAAAGAATATGATGAGAAGAATGAAAAAGGAAACGCTGAAGGTATGGTCTATGTTGTGATATTTGTACGGGAACATCATTGTTTGTTCCCTGTGCATTTGTATTTTGCGCTAAAAAAACACGAGATCTAGCGTCACGCTATCATCAGAGTACACCTATGCCCTATACTTTGGATTGAAGTGCCAACCACGTTTTTCAATAACATACACAACTATGAATAACGTCCATGCACCCCCTAATGCCACCTAGATGCTGGTCCCCTGTGAAGGAGTGAACAAAATGACAATAGACTAAATTCAACCTTCATAGCCATTTAAACAAGGTACAAGACCAATAAGAATAGGTATCCATAATATGTATCCTATTAGTATACTATAGGATATATAATATATAGTATTTAACTATTAAAACCATCGGTGATCGGTATCGGATCGGCTGATCACACATAAAATATCTGCCTGAAAAAACCTGATCAGTGCATCCTTAGGGAGTAAATAGAAAATATATATATATTATATTTCTTTAATTTCTCCTTGTGAGAGAAAGCAGAGGGCCCTGCCCCCGACTTAAAAGACAGGCTCAATAATTTTGTTTTAATTTCGGGAGTGACTGAAATAGTAAAAATGCATCTCAATGCGAGTTATACTATAACTATAGCAATGTTTATCTCGCCTTTTTATATAATTCCTCAAATATCGACAGCAGCACCGGGTACGTCGTAGCCTCTCGATACTACACTAAGTAATAATTCAGCCCGCTTAATACCGGTTTTAGGTACCAATCCCGAGCAGAGAGGCAGGGCAGGGGACAAAAAAAGACTAAACAGGCAGTGTGGCCCACCAAGGCCCCAGAGTGAGACGCTCCAAGGCCCCAGAGTGAGACGCACCAAGGCCCCAGAGTGAGACGCACCAAGGCCCCAGAGTGAGACTCACCAAGGCCCCAGAGTGAGACTCACCAAGGCCCCAGAGTGAGACGCACCAAGGCCCCAGAGTGAGATGCACCAAGGCCCCAGAGTGAGACGCTCCAAGGCCCCAGAGTGAGACGCTCCAAGGCCCCAGAGTGAGACGCACCAAGGCCCCAGAGTGAGACTCACCAAGGCCCCAGAGTGAGACTCACCAAGGCCCCAGAGTGAGACGCACCAAGGCCCCAGAGTGAGACTCACCAAGGCCCCAGAGTGAGACGCACCAAGGCCCCAGAGTGAGACGCTCCAAGGCCCCAGAGTGAGACTCACCAAGGCCCCAGAGTGAGACGCACCAAGGCCCCAGAGTGAGACTCACCAAGGCCCCAGAGTGAGACGCACCAAGGCCCCAGAGTGAGACTCACCAAGGCCCCAGAGTGAGACGCTCCAAGGCCCCAGAGTGAGACGCATCAAGGCCCCAGAGTGAGACGCACCAAGGCCCCAGAGTGAGACTCACCAAGGCCCCAGAGTGAGACGCTCCAAGGCCCCAGAGTGAGACTCACCAAGGCCCCAGAGTGAGACGCACCAAGGCCCCAGAGTGAGACTCACCAAGGCCCCAGAGTGAGACGCACCAAGGCCCCAGAGTGAGACGCATCAAAGAGAGTGAAGGGTATACGAGCTTCAGAAGGGCATGAAGGCCTGAAGAGGCAGCGACGGCTGTGTCCGCCGAGGAACAGAATAATACACAGCCTGAGCTGACATAGCCAACAACTAAGTCTTGAATTGTGATGTCTTGTCAGTAATATTCATAGACATGTTTAATCGCATAAAGAACTGATCTTAATTCTGTCTTTTAAAATATATTTGAAGACGCTGTTACCAAAAAAGGTCTACTTCATAGCAGTTCAGCCTCTCTCATTAGGTGAGTTGAATCATCATTTGCATTTTTGAGAGCCAAAGCTATGTTTTTGAAATACCTGTATAATCTGTATTTCAAAATGCACAATGTGAAAAAAATAATTAAGTATCTCTATTTGTTAACAAGCTGCAAGAGAGGTAACGTGGCAATGAGCGAGGCGGGCAGTAAGGTCCTGGGGAGGAAAGCCAAGAACATACAAGTAGGCAAACTGACAGAGGCCGACAAGCTCATCACTGGACGGGTTAGTAAAGGCAACAGGGACATTGAACAGGCCAAGTTCTTTGTTTAGCTTGTGTTCCGTTTTGCTTTTGAATCTGCCTTCAACCATTTTCTTAAATCCTCCTTTTCCTTTCCAATAGGTGAGGCTAGCAGTATTCTGGGAGTACATGAAGGCCATCGGGGTGGCCCTGTCCTGCATCAGCTTCCTACTTTTCCTTGCTCACCATATGGCCTCCCTCTTCTCCAACTACTGGCTCAGTCGGTGGACTGATGATCCTATCATCAATGGCACCCAGCCGTATAGGAAGATGAGATTGGGTGTTTACAGTGCTTTAGGCCTATCCCAGGGTAGGCAACAGTCGATTTTAAACAGGGGTGTCTCTTATCGATTCGTGGGAAATATCACAGATTTGAAACTGTACGCCTTTTTAAGGAAATGTTAATTTACCCCCACTTTTCTTTTTGTCTACAGGCTTTGCAGTCTTCAGCTATTCGATTGTAGTGTCTATCGGTGGCATTCTAGCCTCCCGGTATCTCCACCAGAGCATGCTCCATGATGTGCTGCGATCACCCATTTCCTTCTTTGAGCGCACCCCAAGTGGAAGCCTGGTGAATCGCTTCTCCAAGGAGATGGACACGATTGACTCAGTCATTCCAAGTATCATAAAGATGTTCATGGGCTCCATGTTTAATGTGCTGGGCTCCTGTGTGGTCATCCTGGTGGCCACGCCCCTTGTGGCCATCATCATACCCCCATTGGGACTGGTGTATTACTTTGTGCAGGTGAGACACACTCTCTTGGTACATTAGAAAACACTGTTTTTATCATGATATACCACCATTGCTTTGCAAAATCAAACACTTTTCTTCATCTGCATGTCATGTTGACTAAACAGGAAAGATTAGGATTGAAAAGAACAGTCTCCTATCTTCAAGGAAATGATCTGACAAAACCGCAATGCCTCCCATGACTATTCCCAGAGGTTCTATGTCGCATCGTCCAGGCAGCTGAAGCGATTGGAGTCTGTGAGCCGATCACCGGTCTACACCCACTTCAATGAAACCCTGCTGGGCACCAGTGTCATCCGCGCCTTCGGGGAACAACAGCGCTTTATCTTTGAGAGTGACCGGCGTGTGGACCGCAATCAGAAGGCTTACTACCCGAGCATTGTGGCCAACCGGTGAGCAGATATACATTTGGATATTGATTAATATTGTGACGAACAAAACGCCTAAGGTGGAAAGAGGAATAGTAGTGTATTTGTACCAACATTTTTACCCAAGAAATATTATCAAACATCCTCAGTAGTAGCATCATCCGTAGCTATGGAAATGTTGGGTGAGTGTTGGATGAGTTAACTAAAGAAAATAAAGAATGTTTGAGTGGATGCTAAATTTGATGCCTGGTCAAGATTTGTCAAAAGATATGAAGCAAAAGAGTGAAACCTGTTCACCTTGATTTTAGCGAGGGACCCAACACCAGAAAAACAGGAGTGCAAGTAGAGTTAACAAAAAGGGGGTTATTTCACCCAAATAAATCCTAAAACGGGTAGGGGTAAACAAAAACATTATCCTGGTCAAAATAATATCAAGATGAATGAATGTCAGCAGAAAAACAGCACTGGAACGCTTTAAAGACATAACTGTGGGTGTGGTCAATTAAGGAGACGACAAACACACAGAAAATAAACACACACAGGGTGAACACAACATGGGGCATGAACGCCAGGCGGGACAATACTGTATATGAAGACGATAGCGCTTTTCAGTTCATATTCTTTTATGAGATCTGTTCATTCCATTGTACAGGTGGTTAGCAGTACGCCTGGAGTTTGTGGGAAACTTTATAGTGTCATTCGCTGCTCTGTTTGCTGTCATGGCCCGCGAGAGTCTGAGTCCAGGGATAGTAGGACTGTCCATCTCTTATGCCCTGCAGGTAAAAAAACTACAACATTGCACATACACTTGACATTACACCTGTTCATCTAGACAATTAATATATTTTCAGGTTTCTCCATGCTAATAGTGTTGAATCTAGCCTTTAATTTTGTATCTAGCCTTTCATATGTAATTTCTGCAGCTAGGTTTCTCTCAATCAAAACATTAACAAAAGACATCCATGTATATCGATAACTTTCGGAAGTAACTTGGGATCAACTGAGTTTTGGACCTTGAAAATTGTGATTCGGGCTGAATTCCTGTTCAATAATAACATCTGACCCTGTATTCAAATTTTGGTTACATTAAGATTAGTTTGTGTATGTAGGTGTGTTGTATGTGTTCGTTGAAATTGTTGTCTTTCGATTCGTTTTTTGGTATTTATGGAATCCCTCATACTGATTCAGGAACTCCGGATTGATTCTATTCAGGAATTCGGCCAGCTTTCTTCTATTCGGGAAAAAGCCATCAACAACCCTTCTTCCAACACTTGATCATGTCTTGATTCAGAGTGTAACGATTTTACTCATTTTAAACATAAAAATAGTCAAAGCTATTGATCAAAGATGTTCTCTCGGACTGATAAAAAATAATAGCTTTTGTCATAGTAGCGTAGTAAGCTAGATTGATATTTCAATATCATGTCAATAAATAAGGTCTCTACTGGATATCTTTTTTTTTAGGGGATAAGCTGATAGGACATCATTGACAAACGACAATGAAACAGTAACCTTGAATAAAACTACGCAGTTCTCAGGGTTTAAACATTGTTTGAAATATTTGAGATTATCTAAGTACATACTATTTAACGTAGGTTTAGTCGTTTTTAGATATTTTAATACGGTAATGTAACATATAATAACTTTAAGTTTAACTTTATTGTTTATCTTTATTGTTTAGTGTTCTGATTTGTAATCACTTATCTCTCTGCCACTTTGCAGATGACTGCCTCTTTGACCTGGCTGGTAAGGATGTCATCTGAACTTGAGACGAATATTGTGGCAGTAGAGAAGGTCAAAGAGTATGGTGACACTGAGAAAGAGGTAAATTAGTATAATATTGTCTAGTCTTTGTCCTTACAATGTGTAAACCTCCTGATTCTGGAGTCACTCTGAAGATATCACAATTTATTTTAGCACATTCAACAAAGCTTAATTCATTATAACATTCAATCTTTGACAGAAATTGTGCTTAGCCTTAGCAAACTAGAATAGGATATCGGGCATAACCAACAGGCATATTAATGGGCACTGAGTGGTTTACATCAGGCAGATGATAAAGGAGAGTGAATAGATGTAAGTTTTCTTTGATGGATTCCTTTATGCATGTGGGCGACTGGTATGCAAAATGCAATGATACAAATACCCAGTTGTGCAAGGGACACAGTAAAAAAAGTTTTCTTTTTATTTGGAAATCAATGCCCTTCTTTACAAATGCATTTTAAATCTCTATTTGAACGTGGTTATGAGATGGCGATGCAATGGAACAGGCAGGAACGGTTGTATGGGAGATGTAGACAACCATTGTGAAAACCACCTCTGGAGGTATTGTTCATACAATCTGTGATGATATGGCGATGCAAAGAGAGATGTTTTCTCTGGCAGAACAGGCATCAGGAGTTGTAAGACAAATATACAATTGTTTAAATCTATTCTTTGCCGGATGATCCTTTCACAGAAGAGCCACAGAAGGTTGGCTCATATCTGAAAAAACCCCACCTACAATTAATCGAAAAGCTATATTTTATGTGACATAACCTTTTCACAATGGGTGAATTTTAAATATATTATAAATAGTAGAAAATTGAATTGAAAGTGACCAAGCGATTGGAGAATATTTTTTATAAATTATTCTGAAAGATAAAACTCCCCTGCCTTGCAATAAACATTTTCTAAAATACAGACCATGTAGATGGTCATTGCTTTACTTTTGTAATGTTCAATAATGTGCAGGAATAATAATAATGTAACTTGTCAGTTTATACACAATACACAACTTGTCAAATTATACATAAGGCAGGAAGTATGGGACCAGCACAAGCTATTGGCAGGCCTGTTATAGACCTAAGTTGCTTTCTTGGTTATTCCATTTTTGAGGTACCCAATGACACAGACTCTCCAAAACTGAGAATTCACGCATCATTACTAGAACACCCTCCTCTCACCACATCACCCCTATCCTTCACCAGCTTCATTGGCTCCCGGTTAATCTACACATTCAATTTAAAATCCTCCTCTACACCTTCAAAGCCATCCATAATCTTGCCCCCACATATCTAACAGACCTCATTCAAACGGCCCCTCCCTCCCGTGCACTCTGCTCCTCCTCCTCTGGTCACCTCACTGTCCCCTCTGCCCGTCTCACCACCATGAGGAGCAGAGCCTTCAGCCGCTCTGCTCCTCCTCCTCTGTTCACCTCACTGTCCCCTATACTGTTAAATCACTCTTTCTCTGTCACTCTCTCCGCTCTCTCTCTCCTAGGCAGAGTGGCAACGAGAGTCCTCCATCATCCCTCCAGGATGGCCAACAGCGGGCCTCATTGAGATCAGGAACTTTGGTCTCCGCTACCGAGAGGACCAGGATCTGGCCATCAGCAACATCACTGTCACCATCCTGGGAGGAGAGAAGGTACATTTTAAATAAGCTGAATGTTCTCATCAAGCAGAGGAATAAGGGGATCCCTGCTGCCTTGGGACCGGTTTGCCCCAGGTCAAGGTTAATGTTAGATAACACTAGGAACAGGTAGGGAGGCTCCACAGTACAAGGAATAGAAAACAAGCCTTCAATTATTAAAATAAACCACATCACTGGAAATAATGACCACAGAGAATGTAAATATTAATACAATTCTTTAATGTAGTATTTTATCTCATTTAAACATTTTAGTATATTTTGTGTCCAACATTATGTATTGTGTAAAAATGCTTTTGCAATACATTTAAAAACCGTTAGAATACACTTTGAGACACAAATTAATTAAGAAATAATTGGGCCAAAATGTTGCTTAGATTGAGCAGACACAGCGTTGGAGAACAACGCCTCCTTTAGTGTGTGGGGAACGTTAATCCCTCCTGCAGAGCACACAAAGAAACCTCATTGCGGAATTGAACTAAGTTACCCGAGGATGGGATATGAAAGCCAAGTGGTAAACTAGATGTGTCACCACATGGCCATTTTCTGAAGAAAAACCTCCATGCATCTGGTCTACGTGGGCCAAAATAATTAGACAACTCCCGTTCAGGTTTGGACTGATTGATTTGACTTTCCATATTAAATAATAATAATTCTGTAAATATTAATTTAAAAAGTATAAAATGTTGCAGCTCACTGATATATGTGCAAATCTATGCAATGGGCTTTAATACCAACACTGTAGGAGGAGATAATTACCGAAAATAAGGCAGAAGAACTACAAGAAAAAAAAAATGACACGTTAACAAACAACCACACTAACTAGACATGTCACCGCATGTGCATTTTCTGAAAGAAATGTGTGTTGTTGCGTGAGCCAACCCGTCGTGTGCGCAATATTCTGTTAGCAGCTGACATGCTAATACTAGCAAGGCTTAGTCGTTCCACAGGTACATCTTTCTCTTTATATCTCTTTATCTCTTTATAGAGCACTTTGCATAACTTTACTTGAATGTCAAAATACGGCATTTAATCTGAGAGTATTCTTTTACGCGCAGAGACATGCGGCTTCATTTCCCTTTCCCCCCCAAAAAAACTGGGAAATGCAATTACAACCCACATTAATATTATTAATAATTAATTACAGGCTCAGTTCGATCGTTTGTTTGATTCAGATGGTTTTCTATGAGCTGTTCAGAGGTGCGTGTCAACCCCACTGGCAGCAAGTAGGCCTACTTTAATTAATATTCTTAAGAAGTGCCACAAAAAATAAATAGTGTCTGTTTAATAACAAAAATGAAAAAATGGTAATCTAACAAATTCATAATATGCTGCACTGTACAGTTTGTTCTGTCTGACCGGCGTGTGATATGTCTATATTCTATAGGTCTTCTATATTGTCTATATTCATCCCGGTGTGAAACAGTGGCAGAGGGCCAGTCCCTCAACCCACTTTTCTAGGGTTCAGTGCGGACACTGGAAATATTAAACATTTTGTAGTTTTGGCTCAATGCCCTTTTTTACAAAACCAAACACAGAAGAAAAAACACAGAAGTATGGAAGCCATATGGATAGCCCAATCTTAAAGGATTACTTTAGCCACTGACCCGTTGTTATTATAAGAGACTGACAGGATGAAAAGGATCCCTACAGAGAAATACAGCTTTTTTATTAGCCATTTTTGTACAATGTGTTTGTTATTGCGTCCATCCAAGTCTCGCTCAATGAGAAGGTTCACTCAGAAAGCTTGTGTGTCAGAAAATCCAACAAACTCTTTACGGCCCTCCGCTCTCCAACTCTAAATAGTGTTTTCCCTGTTCCTGTTCCCGCAACAACTCAACTCTTAACTCAGATTTCAGAATGAAACCTCTCCTGAGCAAGACTCAAACAATAACAAACAGACCACATCAAGCGAAAGGTAATAAGAAGTTGTACTTCTCTGTTGTCTAATCACAATCTGAGGTAATAAGAAGTTGTACTTCTCTGTTGTCTAATCACAATCTGAGGTAATAAGAAGTTGTACTTCTCTGTTGTCTAATCACAATCTGAGGTAATAAGAAGTTGTACTTCTCTGTTGTCTAATCACAATCTGAGGTAATAAGAAGTTGTACTTCTCTTCTAATCACAATCTGAGGTAATAAGAAGTTGTACTTCTCTTCTAATCACAATCTGAGGTAATAAGAAGTTGTACTTCTCTGTTGTCTAATCACAATCTGAGCCTTCAGTGGCAAAACCGAGCACTTTTAGAGGACGTACATGTATGCCTGTTTCCTGAATTACGTCTTAAGCATTCTTGGTAATTCTTTTTTAAATTGCTTCTTAAGTGGCTACTTAATTTTGCATATGTCTGATTCATTACTTACAACATACATGAATGTTTAATTCCCCTAGGTGGGTATTGTCGGTCGCACAGGAGCAGGAAAGTCGTCTTTGACTCTTGGGCTATTTCGAATCATTGAGGCAGCTGAGGGCCACATCTGCATTGATGGGATTGACATTGCCAAGTTAGGCCTGCATGAGCTGCGCTCAAGGATCACCATCATACCTCAGGTAGGACCCCTCTGAAAACCTTACAATGCATAAAAGGTTCATTTCAGTTTTTAATATTCTTCTCAATTCCAGGTTAACAGTTTAGCTTCTTGATCTAATTTATGCTATATGATTGACTCTTCTCAAACACTACCCCTCCACACACATACACACAGTCATAGATAAGTTATGAGAGACTACCATGTCTCTAATCTCCAGGACCCAGTGCTCTTCTCAGGCTCTCTGAGGATGAACCTGGACCCCTTCGATGGACACTCTGATGAGGATGTATGGAGAGCTCTGGAACTGGCCCATCTCAAGAGCTTTGTGTCTGGTCTTCCTGACAAACTGGACCATGAATGTTCTGAAGGAGGAGAGAATCTCAGGTACCGGCAGTTCATTAACATACAGTACATACACACTCTATAGTGTAAGGGTTAGGGCTAACCCAAACCCTATAAGTAGTAGTAACAATTTCCCAAAATGAATACACATAGAAATAATTATCCATGATTGAAATAACAATACAATAGCATTAAGTTAAAGAAAAACAATAACAATCCCCTGTGTTAAGAAGCCATTCCAAACTTTTCGCAAGATATACTGTATACGTGAGTGTTATCAGCAAATAAATAAAACAAATATTACATTAACTTCTCAGCTATGAGAATGCTATCCTTCCAATGCCATATTTCTCAAACTTCTTCATTAATAATCCACAATTAGTAGTATTGAATGCTTTATTTAAGTCCATAAACACACCAGTGCTTGCCCTTACGTTATATTATTAGTACTTATTAGAATATAAAAATCGAACTAGGTTCTGCTTCAAACTTTATTAGTATGGTAACAAAGCAATCACGGAAATAACTGAATAGTGGACGACAAACAGAAGCCACAGACAACATCAATATAAATATTACAACCATTATATTCACAGAATATATACACGTTTCCTGGCTAGTGTGCTTGCAAAGTCAACTCCAGTATTTTATTTGGTTTCTTATTAGGTGTCAAGCAGTGAAGGTGCAGGAACCCAATGTTATGATTAACAATCAACTATAGTCGCCCCTATTTGAACAAATCTCAAAGGTCAGAGTTGCAACACACAACTCTGTGAATCAATCAAGTCAATCAGGACTTCAGAATGTGAGTGACGCTGAGAGAATCTCAACGCTGACAGGCTTTCAGTTTCTTGCGAATTTCAGGCGAATTTCATGCCAAAGTTAAAATATTTAAACTTGAGCGAACACGCGAATGAGGCCAAGCCACGTCATGGTAATTGCAAAGCAAGCCACACTATTGTTATCGTGTTTATTAGGGAGTTTGTAATTAATAGTTTTATTATAAGGGGGCCAAGCACAGTGTGCAAGGCACCCTATTGGAATTTGGTATCAGAATATCTGTGGATACCTAATAGGTTATTGTCAGGGTTCTTATTATTCCTGATTTGTAATTCCTATAGCTCAGCCCTTTATTGCACAAATATTTTCATTTTGGTTTTTAATTTTTCCCTGACTTTTGTATTCCCGGTAAGCAGGTCCTCAAAACATTTGGCATATCAGCCTAACCTAACCCCTAACCCTAACCCAAATGGATTAAGAATTCTGAAAATATGTGCACATGCCCTATTTCGCATGATGAACATTTTTACCATTCGGACCAATATTGTCCGTTCAATGTGATAGATTTTTACATGTACATTGAAAATTCTTTGTCAGATCCAGTTTTCATATGAATTAATTATGGATAAATATCCCAATAATTTTTATTGATTGTGTAAAACATGGCAGTTGTGGTGGCAGCAATTCAATATATGCGCATAATATTTGCGTATATCTATGTGCATGAAGCCTTGCACATAGAGGCCACCCTCCTGAACATGGGTGTAAAATGAAATCTGAAAAATGAAAAAAATAGGGTTAATAATAAAGCGCCATTTCCATCATAAGTCTGCATAAGAAGGATGCAGGAACTTGAAACTGGCCAAGAGAAAATCCAAGAGATAATTGAAACAAGCCCACTTTTCTTGGGATAATCAGTGGGGTCAGTGTAATGAAAAACTTCCCCACATCTACACTGACTGATGTCTCTAGTGACAATAAGTCTGGTTTGTAGTTGTCATCTACACTGTACTAGTTTGTTGTCATCTCCACTGACTGATAGTACACTCACTGTCTCTAGTGACAATAAGACTGGTTTGTAGTTTGGGTTAGGGTTAGTTGGGTTAGGGTTAGTTTGGGTTAGGGTTAGCTCTTTCAACGCTCTTTACTAAACCGACCAGAGACAATAATTGGTATGGAAGAAAAATCATGTTAGCCATTGAAACGTATTGTTCTAAATACCAAGCAGATCAATACTAATGGAGCATCTCCACCGGGTATGCTTCAGACCAGCACGCCTCAGCCCAGTAGTGAGGGTACGCTTCAGACCAGCACGCCTCAGCCCAGTAGTGAGGGTACGCTTCAGACCAGCACGCCTCAGCCCAGTAGTGAGGGTGCGGTACAGCCAAGCTCAGTTACGGCTCACGTTTCCACCGCCGACAGTAACCCTTATGGTGGGATAAGCCGGACGGCGATAGCCACGGCAGCTACATAAGCATGGTGACCTCATAGCAGCCTGACACAGTGTAGCCTGCTAATAAATTCAAGGAAAAAGAAGAACGCGACACAATGAACAAAGAGCAACAATGGAGGACGTTCAAGAAGGACGTCAAACTTTTGCGCAACATTTTCTTCAATAAACAAAGCTTTCGTCATTGTCCAGAAATACCTTGCGGGTACTGTGTTTGTTTGTTATTATCCCCCTGTCGCACGGAAGGGACGATTCTGTCGACCAATCAACGGACGGCGTGTGTAGGTCAAACTTGCCGGCACCCTTTCAAGCGTCTCAGTACCCCAACGGAGTAGTACTGCGAGACGAGTACGGCTCATTACGGCTCAGTCCGGATCACGCCCACTTTTGGCGGTGGAAAGGCGACCCGTGCCGCACCTTTGCAGACTGAACCGACCCGCACCCTCCGGTGGAAATGCGCCATGAGCAGACTTGACACTTCGTTTCAGCACCAAAACAGAAGTGTAGGCCTACCAAATTAGATTGGACAGGGTTTCTTTGAGCTGGTCAGATGCAGGTGATACCACTGGTTGTATGAATAGCCTTATCTTTAAAAGTGTGTTTAGATCTAAAACATTCACACAAGTCCATTATTGTATTCATACCTGTTGTATTTAACATTGTCCCTGATTGTCCATCTGTGGTATGTCTGCAGTCTTGGCCAGCGCCAGCTTGTATGCCTTGCCAGAGCACTGCTCAGGAAGACAAAGATTCTGGTTCTGGATGAGGCCACTGCAGCCGTTGACCTTGAGACAGACGACCTGATCCAGTCCACCATCCGCTCTCAGTTTAACGACTGTACCGTCCTGACCATCGCTCATCGCCTCAACACCATTATGGACTATAAAAGGTAGCATTACAAATGTCCTACACACAATGCTGTCCCATCTCTTTTCACCACATCTTATCAGTGTTGTCTTTGTTAGGGTCCTGGTGTTGGAGAAGGGGAAGATCGCAGAATTTGACTCTCCTGCTAATCTCATCGCTAAGAAAGGAATCTTCTACAAGATGGCCAAAGACTCTGGGCTGGTTTGAAGGACAATAACTGGAATCTCTGAAAATACCAAGATCTTACTGCTTATTAACTTGGATAGTCAATTTGGGACCATGACCAAGTCTGGAACAGGGCCATGTAGTAACAAAAAACAAGAAACCATTTATTTTGAAATATTTGGACAGAACAGATTCTGTATCAGCCAGTCTGTTAAAGAAATACTATGCTTAAATGTATGGAGCTACTGCAGTAGTAATTAATCTCCTGACTGTATTTACAACTGTTCTATGAGTGGGGGAGCCCAGCAGAGAACCTGCTCTGTGTGGATATGGCGTCTTTTGCTCTGCTTGTGCCATCAGACCAAGTGACCATCTGTCTCTCCTCAGTCGTCATCTTTAACGTCACCTGGGAGCTGAAAACATGGTCATTCCTCAGCAAAGCATTTTATTTATTCATACAACCCCAAACCACACAAGATGTTTTTTATTACGAACTTTGTTTAACCTGATCAATCGCTGCATAGAGAACCTTAATGTCCTCATTGATCAGAGAACCTAATGGTTTACCCGGTGGTTCCCAAATATCACACTTTAAACACCTTGCTGGAAAGCTTTGATTTGCAAATAACCATGAATACAAGGCAAGCATTTGCAGTTTATTGTTTAATTATTCAGCAGTATTTCCTTTTAGCATTATTTTCCTGTTACCTTTTTTATTATCAAATGTTTTTTGTCGGCATGGAAATCTCCTGATTTATTAAAACGTGTTTATTTGTGGTTTTGAAACTTGCTTGGGCTGTAAACATCTAAATATGTTTTAGTAATTTCCCCCGCACTATGATAAAAGTAAAATGTGTTTAATGTATATTTACTTAGAACTGCTTTAACGATACCCGTGGTCACACACACAAACACACACAATTCATTACTTTGTCCTTTAGAACTTTGTCCTTTTTGTTAAAGATATTCTACTCAGAAGTTGATTTTATTTATGCAGTGGGCAGACCACACCGTGTGGATTTTAAACCTTTTAAAGACTTAAAGGTTTACTTTGTTTTCGCTGGTATCTAATTAGGTGCTTACAGATCTCTACATACAGCAGCATGTTGGTTTGAAAAAGATGTGTACCAAAATACAGTAAGACCACGTTTATTGTCGTTTTAGAATAAAACATAAGGGGTACCATTTGTCATTATAAAATAAAACAATGGGTACCACTGATGGATTTGTTATAGAATAAAAGATAAGGGGTACCACTGATTGATTAGTTATAGAATAAAACAATAAAACATAAGGAGTACCACTGATTAGTTATAGAATAAAACAAAATAAAACATAAGGGGTACCACTGATTGATTAGTTATAGAATACAACATAAGGGGTACCACTGATTGATTAGTTATTGAATAAAACAATAAAACATAAGGAGTACCACTGATTGATTAGTTATAGAATAAAACATAATAAAAAATAAGGGGTACCACTGATTGATTAGTTATTGAATAAAACATAAGGGGTACCACTGATTGATTAGTTATAGAATAAAACATAAGGGGTACCACTGATTGATTAGTTATTGAATAAAACATAAGGAGTACCACTGATTGATTAGTTATATAATAAAACATAAGGGGTACCACTGAATGATTAGTTATTGAATAAAACATAAGGGGTACCACTGATTGATTAGTTATAGAATAAAACATAAGGGGTACCACTGATTGATTAGTTATAGAATAAAACATAAGGGGTACCACTGTCGTTTTATTAAGTCATGATTGTTACGTTGTATTTGTGGGGATTTGGTTTTTCCCCTTCCTACTTGTTTTTAGGACTACAAATATCCTTCCCCTAACCCTGACCCGAACCTCTCTCCACCTAGCCCTAACCCTAACCACCCTAACCCCAACCCTGACCCGAACCTCTCTCCACCTAGCCCTAACCTCTCCCTTCCCCTAGCCCTAACCTTAACCTTCCCATAACCCTAACCTCTCCCTTCCGTAAACCCTAACCTAAACCTCTCCCTCCCCTAGCACTAACCTTAACCACCCCCTTCCCCTAACCTTAACATTCCCATAGCCCTAACCCTAACATTAACTTTGCCTTAACCCTAACCCTCCCTTCTTCTAGCCCTAACCTTAATCCTCCCATAGCCCTAAAATTCAGAATTCCCTTAAATTCAGAGGGGAACCGTCAGGGCCATCTAGGCCCTCAGAGAGGGTCTAAGATATTCTAGATATTCTAATTCTTTATTTTATTAATTCATAATTTGACAATCAACATCTAAACAAAAAATGTTTCTGAGGAAATAAACCCTTCAAACCTGCCTATTCAATTTGTGTTGGAATGTGAAGGGTTAAATGAAAGAAGCCCCTTTGTCAGCCTAACTAATCGCTAACTTTATGACAAGTTCCGCCCGCTGTGATGGACAGAATCACAAGCCAATAAACTAGCTACTAGCTTATGGGGCATGATTTGGTTTACTTGACGATGGCAGCCGCTACGAGTAACGTAACCGAGGAGGAGGACATTGTTTCTGATTTATTATCTACGTTGTTTTCTAGGTTAACTTTTAATAAAAAGTTGGAGTTAGTCGTAACAGGAAGAACCACACCAGAGCTAAAATTGGTTCAGAAAACCAAAGCTTTTGAAAGGCATTTCAACTCCACCAACTATACGCGATACCCGAGGATGATGCATCATCCTCGGGTATCGCGTATAGTTGGTAGGGGTATATACACATATATATATATATATATATATATATATATATATATATATATATATATATATATATATAGGGAGCGTATAGTTTAGCTCCTTGGTTGATCCCATGGGGTTGATCCCATGGGATCAACCAAGGAGCAAAAGTAAATTAAATTAAAAGCAAAGAATCAGTCGCCATCAACCACTTCACCCAGAAGGACAGGATGGACTTTGTTTTCAAGTAATGCGATCATCAAAGGCTAAGTTATTTAAAACGTATAGGCCGCCGTGCCAACTGGTTTTATTCTGGCCGCCTCTGCTACTGTTTTGTGTATGTTAAGGTTTATTTGGGAAAACGGTCATTGTGCAGAATTACCAGTCAATCTGTAAATTTACCAACTCAGTGTTCATTATGCACGGTAAATGTGCATAACATTTCATGTAATGCTGTGCGCGCTGTATCATGACAGCGCGCACACAGCAGCGACAGACTTCAGAACCATGGACAGTGAGAAACCGCAGCGTGTGTCCGGCGTGGCTGGAGTCCACAGACCCGCTCCCGAGGGGGACACGGATCAGCGTTTCGCCGTGTGTGTCGCTCCTTTCCCGGGGCTGGAGTTAGGCTGCACGTGGTTGTGTGTGTCCGTGGTTTTTGTGTCGTTCCTTTCCCAGGGCTTGAGTTTCGCCTCGATCAACGTTACAATAGACGCGCAGTCATTGCGCTTTTTATTTTATTTCATTTCCCATCATAACCTTTCCCGGGAATCAGGAAATAGTCTTGATCAGATTCAGATTTCCCGGGAATCCCGTCTCCCGGGATTAAAACCTAATGATGACCCGCCCATGTTGGAGAGGTTCTTTTCTACGACCCGCCCACGTTGAAGAGGTTCTTTATTAGATGGAAACGCAACGTGCCTGGTACTGTCGGAAAAGCGGCAATTGTGGCTTGACTTTTGACATGACATTTTGTTGGTTTTGTGTGGTAGGGCTATCTGCTGTCATGCGTTTTGCACCCCGGGCCGTTGTCATATTCTACTGAAGTGCACACACAGCTTGTGTGATGATGCGATTATTTGTCAGGAGGATTTGCATTTTGCTTAAGCTTAAGAGATAGCTGTTTTTAGTTTTGGTGATAACTCTCACTCTCTCCGTGCTGTTTGCTTGTTGCATTGCTAAGGCTGGACTAGCATATTAATTTTTGTTTCAGAGCTGGAATTGTCATAGGTAACTTTTGCAGTACTATAAAACAGTAAGCTAAGCTGGTGGTTTGCTTTTTTTGCGACGGGGGAAGGGGGGTCAGAGGTCCAAGGTTTAAGAGTCACGGTTAGCTACTGATTTCTACTAATTCTATTTAACGGTTAAACCCATGAAGCCTGGGTCAGTACGCTTCATGACAAAATGACACTAAACCCTGGATCCTTTGTGTACTAAAAATATTCAACATCCATGTAACAAATCTTTTTCAGGGGTAGTTTTATCTCTTTCTCATCCCTCCCTTTCTGTTCAATATATTGTATGTATGAACTTTACATTTTGTCTGTTGTTCATGGGGTTATGTGCATATGTCTTGTGTGTGTGTGTGTGTGTGTGTGTGTGTGTGTGTGTGTGTGTGTGTGTGTGTGTGTGTGTGTGTGTGTGTGTGATAAGCATATTCAACTTAATTTAAACTTAAGAGTTTAATTTAGGGGTTTCTGGGTAAACGCCTTTAAAATCAGGCAACAACAAACACAATATATCTTCCTATCTCTAAGATAGGAAGCACATATCTTAGTTTTGCTTTTATTTTAAGGGCCCCTATTTAACCACCAGGTGTGGTGTGTTTAGCCATTACAAGCTGTTTCAAAATCGGACCTGCCCTGTGACATCACAAGTGGGACTGTCCACTCTGGACTGTAGCAACTGGAAGGCTTATCTGTCCATTATATATCAAGGTTCACACTCCCACTTGTGATGTCACTAAGGCTTCAGTCACACTGCAAGCATTCTTCCCAATTCGGGTTGATAGCTTTTTTTGTTTTTGATGTTGAAATGATGTGGTCAATATCGGATTCAAGTGTGAACTGGCCACAATCTGTTCACATCAAACTTGCATGAATTTCAATCGGTTCCGTTGCAAGAAATCTGACCTGAATCTGATTTGGGCCCACATATGAAATTAGAAAAATGGAATAGAAAAATCCTGAATTGAGAAGATCAGATTCAATGTGATTTTGCCCACTTTTGCCAGTTGTGTAAAGATGCCAGTGTCACAGGGCGGGTTTATTTTGAACGTCTTGTATGGTATACAAACTGGCCTCGTTAAGAAAAGCCTGACCTCTAGTGGAAAGAAGCAGTGATGCAACACAGACACGGACACAACCAGGGCCTCATGCTGTGGCTCCTAGGATTTATTTCAAGACATTATTTCAATGTGTTTAGGTCTGTTATGAAGAAATGAGTATGCTGCATTACTGCACCAATGTGCAACGTGTTCAAGGTTCCTAAATAATATGATGGTACCATTTAGTAACCCTGTTCATTCAACTCGGCCCAAAGACAACCTTCTCTTACATGTTGCATATTATAAAAATATTGCCAAAAATACTTAATAAATCTATTTCTAAATAAAATCAAACAAAAGCTGAAAATGAAACATAATTGAGTTGTATTTCAGTGTAGTCAGCATTGAGCCTGTAAACAGTCAGAAATCAGGTTACCGCTTCATCCAGTTCCTAGTTTTCTTATCTCATACCCTATCCCATAGATTTCTTAGGAGTCTAGGTCTTTCATTAAGCCTCAAATTAAGTATGAAAGAGATTATTCAAAAGAAACTGGGCCCCGTTTCCCGATAACGATGGATCCACGGTCGTACAATCATTCTTGCGATGGATCTTACGATGCATCGTAACTTTTTTCCGAGCGTTTCCCGAAACTCCTCTTAACATGAACGCACACGCTCTGCTCTTACGACGTCGTAGGATTGTAGCTGTCCACTGACGCGGTGCTGAAATGGGCTCCGTAGGAGGGGGAGACGCAGGAATGTTATTAAACTATATTTTGTGGCAGCAAAAAAAGTCCCCATCAAGGCCAACAGCAGAGTAGCCTACGAAAAGAATAGTCTATTATGAATGCTACATTAAAACACAATTGATTAGGTCTAGGCCGACATATGCTATATCAGTCCTAATCCCGAACGCACCGTGCGTAGCCTACATTGTTTCACAGCATTTTCTCCTCTGAAATAATTCCATATTACAAAAATAAAAAATAGCATGTGTCTGTGTGACAACTATAGCATTTATTTAAATGTGCTGATTTCTGAAACATGCTTTGCGCCGCAAAGAGGGCAGACTTTCTCTGATTCCGCAGGTTTCATTCATTCATTCAGTGATTGGCGTGCCGCGCACTCTCTAGAAACTTAAGTGTCAACATAAAAAATGCAACGTTCCATTCATTCATTATCATTCAAACGCAGAGGCATTGACACGGCTATTGCTGTTGCTGGTCTAGATCGATTCCTGCCCATATTGTTGGGCAGGGGTATGAAGGTGCGGGCAAGCGGGAAAGGCACGCATCGCAGCACAGTTTCCCGCAGCAGTGTAAGTTCACTGCAGAAACCACGCTCTCAACTTGGCGATTGTGCACTCCACTAAGGTCAGGGATGTTCGTAACTGTCTAGACACGGTCCGATAAATAGTGAACTTCATCACAGCCTCACCGACGCGCCTACAGTGCTTTATGGCAAACAATCGCAACAAAAAACGCCTGCAGAAATTCTCTGACACCCGCTGATCTCAGCATGATTCATGTACAGTCTGTCTTCTGTCATTGATCAATACGAGGACATTTTGGAGAAGGGAAGGTGGGACAGCTGACCACAGCACAAGGGTATTGATTCTGAGGAGGAAGGTGGGACAGCTGACCAGAGCACACAGGTTAACATTTTGATGACATCGCTCACTTGTGAGGTGGCTGAATCAAGCACAAAGGTCAATGAATAGTCGACTCTGGGGAAATACGCCAAAGACAATACGCGAATATAGAAAACAAGGCCTAAGTTATAAAATGAACAACATGTAGATTTTTCCATCATATGGGCTATCATCGCACTGACTACTTAATTCACCAGTGCTCTTCAAGCTTCTGCTTAGGTTCCATGAGACTACCACTCTTCTGCCTATCAAATAATGACTGAACAAATTTAAATGGATCTTTATAAAATGCTACTCTAGCTCGCAATTTCTTCTTCCTATTTTTCCTAATACTTTCTGCTCTTCTTAGCACTGCCAACCGCTCCCTCACATCTGCCTGTAGACAATCAATACCTTCCTTCTCGTCATCTGTACCTTTTCTCCACTGCTTCTTAAGCTGCCTCCTCTCCTGGATGAGTCTATCTATCTCTTGCTGGCGCCTAGATTTGCCTACCTCATGTTGCTGTTAAATAATATATCAAATCTTTCTTTACCGTAGGCCTAGCTGTAGATAATGTCCCTCATTTACAGAAGCTGTGAAACGGCGGTACATTTGAGACAACTGACCACAATGTCTCCCTCATGGTGACATGTGACCTGATTCAGGTCCAATTAAGTAGGGGGAGTCCCTTCACTTGTTCACCTTATCTGCGGGAGCAGGTGAGGACACAAACAACTGAATGGGTATGTATTTTATTTTAAATTACTTGCATTAAATATTGTTTGTATAAGGTCAGTAAAACCTCCACTGATTACCCTGAGTGTGCCTCTGGCAGAATGTAGTTGTTTTGCTAGGCAGATAACCGCAAGTGTTTGATTCGTTTATTCAGTGTGTTATTTTAGTCTCCATGGCAAATGCTAATATTAGTTTAGAACGAATGTGACCAAATGAAAATACACTTTTCATGCCACCACACTCTATATATACCACTTTGGTGCACCTCTCAACAAATTGGAAATAGATTGAACATGCTAACAATAAACTGACGAGAAGTAGACAGGAAAACCACAACAGCATCCTGCAGCTGAAAAACAACACTCGCTGCAGTCTATGCAGTCACTGAATTAGCAGACCGCTTGTATTTTACAACAGCCCTCATGAGTAAACATCAGATTGCTAAATATATTTTGGCAGTCTTCTTAGCCTTTTAATGTGCAATAATACAGGATTATATTGCTACACACTTGTTCATCATTGAAAACTAAAGATATGTCAATGTGAAAATGAACCTCTCGGCTCACTCCACTTCAGGATGTGGTCAACTGGATTCAAGAGTGAGACGAGGGCAATTCCAAAAAGAGAAGTTTTATTCACTTCCCACAAAACAAACCGAACAATGAATAAACATAAAATAAATCAATGGTTCCAAAAATACAAATTAACATTTGAAAAGAATAAAAACAAAAGCTGTTGGCAATTTTCTAGCTGAACTACAGCATAATTTAGCCCAACAAGAGGGTGTAAGTAGCGGCCTCGCGTCAAGCCACCTCTTATTTAACCCTCCCAACAAACAATGTGACACCCCTTAAGTAGGCCACCTAACTAGTCACAGGTGGACCAATCAAGGCCCATTAGGCCATACCATGTGTCGGGGGCACCATTTCAAACCTAGCAATCTAACCGTCCTGTCGCTGGAAGTGAGAAAGGTTTCACTTTCTCACAGTCAACATGAATGAAAAGATTGTTCCAGCAGCATAGGAGTTAGGCTTAATTCACCAACCCCAAAAAAATAATTTCACCACTTGGACCCTATTTTCTGATAATTTTAGGTTGAAGAGAATATAATTGAAAATTTGTCCAGTATTGAGCAAGACGCTTCAGCTGCAATCTGCGAGACGGGCCCCAAGGCTTTCCTTTGGGGCAACAGCGCCCCTCAATGTATGTTCTCTAAAAGGGCTGCTTTTTGCCACTGACTCTGACTGCTACACATGGCTGACAACATTATGGAAAGGAACCCAGTGATAAAACGTTTTTCTTTACCTTTCACTTCATCTGGTCTGTTTGTTATTTTGTCTCACTCATGGAGAACTCTGAAATGCCTATTGTCATTACATCTCAACTCTCCTCCACCCAAATCTTTTAGATAACAATAAATTATAATCTACAATTTCTGTAGTCTAACACAACCAGCTAACTTCTCTCCAGCTCTCACTCACGTATCCACCGTTCTCTTTTTGCAATAACTAAACTCTTGCGAGACTGATCCTTAAATAAGACTTGATTTGACAAAATATCAAACAGATCAAGGTGAAAGGTAAAGAAAGGGTCCCCTTTTTAGCGGTTTACCTTCTCGCTCAATACTGGACCAATATGAAACAATGTTGCCTGCATTAGTCCCTTAGAACCAAAATGATTGCAATATAGGGTACAGGATAAAGAAATACCATTGTTTTCCTTTAACACTTTATTTATAGATTTAATAATGTATAAATGAAGACCTAATTAACTGTATTACAGCAATAACTAATGTTAATTAATGTAGCCTTATTGTAAAATGTTACCAGTATTGTCGCTGTAATGACGTGTTCTTGGGATATTAAAGGGGCTGCTGGCGTCCTAACTAAGACAAGGAGTAGAGACTGCCACGCAAACATTACAACCTACGCAGAATAGCTTTAGCCAGTTCCAGATCATAGCCTGATATACACAGGCCTTTGTACATTTCCTTTCACTCAATCTTACTACATAGTAAACAATGAACAACAAACAATATATAATAATGTATGCAGTATATGACAGTATATGGTATTGAAAACATACTACCAAACAAGCTTTACTTTATCACATGTTTGCATTTTCTTGAGACTGAAGTGGAAAATTATTCTTCCTCTTGACAGCATAAAGATGAGGAAGAGCCCTTATGTTGTTATTCAAAGACTTGGTCATGGTCACAGCCTCTTAGTATTGATGGCTGAGTAGGTGCTGAACTCTGAGGGTTGGACTCTCTTCTTTTTAGGTCTCTGAGAACGTAGAGGGATATCCAGTGTAGCGTAACACACGCCATCTTCATCCTGAGAGAGACAGATACAACTATTAATATAATTAATTAATATAATATAATACTAATACATCAATATCTCTGCTAAACCATTGCATCATCAACATAATAGATGGTTTCCCGTCTCAAATCAAACTATTGAACACTGCTTAAGTGTCCCTTGTTCCACCCTTATGTTATACCCTATGACTACAGGAAGCAGCTACTCTTGACTCTCAAAGAACCACATGAAGCTCTGCGGAATGTACTTCTGTTCCCGGGTCTTATAACACCTGACTATTGCTGAACATTGGGTCCATTGATGTCAACATCTTCAGCGCTCCATCATAACATGTAAATGTACTCCACACTGTCCTCTACCATTACATAAAAAATGTTCATGAACTATACGTTACCTGGTTGCTGATTGACGTTACATCTCTACTGCTGGGTGTTCTCTGAGCAACATGGAGGTCTTCAGCTTAAAGAAACACAACAGTCAATATTACGCTACAAAACCAGCACAGGGAGACAGTTACTGCTCATACAGAAGACAACATGTAGTGTAGGTGTCCTCAAGATACAGTAGATGACAGTTAACAGAGATATATACGCTACCTTTCCTTCTGCAGCGGAGGTAGATGACCAAGGATGAGAGGAGGGAGAGGAGAAGAGCAGAGGAGGGACACAGGATGGCGAGCAGCATCCAGCACTGTGCACAGTCTGCACCAGCATTTAGAGACTTAACTAAAAGATGTAATAGAAAAAAAGAAGAAGAAAAAATGTTGTTTTTTTCTAAATATATATAAAACTATATTTAGTTATTTATGGCAACATGCAGAAATACAAAATATTAAATTATTATTATAATATATATATACAGTATATATATTAAATATATATATATACCTGTAACGTAAGAGCCAAATTCATGATTTCATGTGTTATAATAATTTAGTTAAAAGGCTTAAAAATGCATTAGTAAAGATGAATAATTTCATTATGATTTGAAAGAATGTTTAGGTTAAATGAATAATTTAGTAATGTATTAAAATTGAAAACCTATCAGAATGTAAGCTTCCAATCAGAGAGCAATACACTATAAGTATAATATAAAATGGGACTTATTCAATTCAGATTGAATTCAGAGACATTGGAAGCAACATAGTTCTTTGACCGTGTGGACGGGTGAATTGTGAATATGTGAACTTTATCAGTAAACATTCTTGAAGAAGATCATCTTGCCTCACTCGCGTTTCAAATACTAGTTGCTAAGACTGATTTCAAATTGTGGTACAAAAGACTTTGAACGAAACAGTGCCACTACACTATATATAAAAATATTTAATAAACAGCTTTGTGCTAGTTTTTACCCTTTCACAATTGAATATATACAATTGTTGCATGTTGTCATAAATCACCAAAAATCTATTTCCAATGTCATAGAAAAATAATAAATCAACTATTCAATGATACATATTTAATGAATCGATCGGCTCTCTACCGTCTACAATGAACAATAAACTGATAACAAGTTACACATGAAACAATAAATACCAATATCCTGCACTTGTATCTGGAGATAAAAGCGCAGGGTATGTATAGGATTGTAATTGTAAGGGTAAATGTTTATCTCGTTAGTGGTACAAATAACTACAATGAACATTTTGACTTGATTCTCTTGATCATTTTCTTTACCTACAACTTCACATTGCTATACACATCTACACAAAGTCAACTTACCAAATGAAATCCTTGTGGTCACATTTCCATATCTGTGGATATATTTTTGAACAATCTTGTCTCCATCTATCACAATCGTTTTTTCAGTTCCACAGTAGTAGAGACCAAGGTGAGAATCAGTGATGTTCCTAATCAGTAAATTGTATGATTTTGAAGAATTCTTCCACATCACATTCAGATCAAGGGATGAATGGTCTTTATTCGCTCTTAATTCTTCCCATCTCAGAATACGTGTGGGCTGATTCTCATGAGAACAGTTCCTGTACCAAACAATATATTCACCCAATGAGTGTTTACAGTCACATTGTATAGTAACGTTTTCTCCTGGTCCCACGGTCAGCTCCACTACTGTGTAAGAGGACACAACAGCACCTTGAAATAAAAATATAAAATATGAGTCTGAATAAACACAGCAACATATGGACACTGTAGCGATGTGATGTTAAAATACCATAAATTAATCCATAATTTAAAGCTTTTGTTGAAGAAGATAATAGGCCTATACTGTACAGCATATAAAACGTATAAAACATATAAAAAGTGTATTTTTGAAGTAGAAATAATACGATTATTTTACCCCAGATGATGGGTAGAAAGACATACATCCAGCGCATGATGATGATCGGTTGAGGAGTAGAAGACATTTGAAACATTTTTGTGACGCGCATTTGACCGACAGGCGGAAAGATGAAAACAACTTGTGATTGGCTGGCCTTGTGGAAAATGTTGAGGTTATTTCTCTCTGCGTACCAGGCGAGGTTTGATTGTCAGAACATCAAAAACAACTTCTCATGGGCTGAAATTCGCAGTTATAGCAACAAACCATGTGGAGCATAAAATTCTGAATCACTAAATATAACCACCAATATGACACAAATATTCTGTTAGCATATATTAATATTATCCAATTGAATTCAATCTTTAATCATAACAGTTTTACAATACTGTGTTTTCATATGTTCTTAGCATGGCTGGGCCCAGAGGGAATCAAACCCCTACCCTATGGCAGTTTTGGCCAGGTGCAAACCTGGAATTATATTGTTGTGGCTCACTGGTTGACCCATTGCAGTAAACCTTGGATCCTTACTGTCATACACCTATTGAATAAGCAAAGGCTTTTGTACTTTCACAGAAACCCTTTTTTCAGGGTTCGTTTGATCTCTTTCTCATCTCTCCCATCCTGTTCAATTGTGTGTGCATGGGCTTTACATTTTGTCTGTTGTTGTTCATGAGGTTATGTGCATCTACATACCATTGTGTGTATGAACGTGTGTGGTTGTGTTTGTGTGAAGGTTTTCATGGTGTTACTTTCTCAGCCTGTGTCTATAGGCATTGCAGGTTGGACTAACCACAGTAACCACAACTGTTTTCAGAGGCGTCAGTATCGTCTTGACGCATTGGTGGTCATTTTATTTTTGGGTTTCTTGGTAAACGCCTGTAGAAGCAGGCAACCTCCCCTGTGACTTAGTGACATAACAAGTCTGAGTTTCCACTTCCACCATGTATCAAGGTAGATACTCTCACTTGTAATGTCACTGAGGCTGTGGAGATTTTTTTGTTTGGCTGTTCACATTATGTTTTAGTGGCAAAAACATAGGTGTCACATGCAGCACGCACAGACGTAAGCATGCAGGCCATTGAAGACACATTAACGGTTTAATTTAGAAGTGGCAGCAGTGATGAAACGGTGTGGACATTTTCACAATGGTGGAGGTTCTTATTATCAAATTATAGTTTTTCCCTTTACATTTCTAAAGGGGTCTCATTCCTTGAAACAAATGTGTTAGTTTAATGATGCAGAAAGCAGAACTACAATATCATGTAGGATTGCTGCATGGGCATCAATTCAATTCAATTCAGTTTATTTAAGAAGGGGACAGTGCAAATTAATAAAACACATGATCATACATGGGTTAAAAATGCCAGAATTAGCCAAAAGGCTATTTTTCATCAATAGCTTTCGGGTCCACCCATCGGAGTCCGACCCTCTGACTGCAGAGCTTCGATGTCTCAAAGCCTCAAAAGATCATTATTAATCGCCATCCCACATGACTCCATTTAACTACTATTTCCACTGACAATATCGATCTAGAGTGAAAGTCAAACTTGCATGAATCAATAAGATTCAATAACACAAGAAGAAAATCAGACCTGTATTTGATTAAGGACCATTCTTTTAACCAACTTGTCCCAAAGAAACCCTACATATTTCATATTATTAACTTAAACATATTAACACGCATTGCTTAATGACTACATTACAAAATCAAATCAAACAAAAGCTAAAGATGAAAACATAATTGAGTTGTATTTAAAGAAGTCAGCATTTAACCTGTGAACAGTCAGTAATATAAGCTGCAAGCAGCACTTGTGTCCGTAGGAATGAACATGCTAAAATAAACTGTATGAGTACACAGGAAACCACGGCAGCATCCTGTAGCTGAAGAACACAAACCACTGGTGGTCTTAATGTTGTCCATATAAACGGGTCATGCAATCACGTAGTAGTATACACTTTCATACTCTGAGTTTCAAATCAGATCTTTCATTAAGTGAAGGCTGAATGCAAAGCTCAACTATTTGTTCTTCTTATTCTTTATTAAGGGGCCAAGCACAAAGTGCTAGCAAGGCAACCTATTGTATTTGTTAGTGTTTTTATTATTATTCTGCCAGAAACACCTACACTGCCAAAAGCTGTAGAGGGTGACTAAAGATGAACAGTGTAATAATAATGTTACACTGAAGGTGGTGCTATAGCAATCGTTTGAAAATGCAAACTTTGAACAAGCATATCTCCTGGCCGCTTTGACTTAGTCATGCCCAAGTATGTATCTCCTCATCACAAATTAAAAACCTATAATTTCTGTCTGGAAGGATTTCCCGCCATTTTGAATTTTGGAAAAAAAACAACAACATTTCCTAAGGAGGTTTTTGGATTGAAATTAAAATCCTCTAACAGATTCCATCTATGGACCAATATCTTGCATCTGACACAAAGGGGCGTTTGTACACAAAACATTTAAGCCCCCAGGAGCCAAAAACGAAGAAAAATGGTGTGGTCTAGAGCATGTGACATATTTTAATTGTAATATTCCCTAGTGATACATTTTTACTGTAATACTCTCACATAGCCACATCCAGTAGCACCGAGCATAGTTTAGAGGTAATTTCCCCTCACAATCGCCAGAGGGCAGCACTGAACACATTTGACAAATTAAGCAGTAATACTCTCACATAACCTCAGAGGGCAGTACTGAGCACATTTAACAAAGTTACAAACATTTACACTAGGGGCAGCAACGGACACACAGAGTAAGTGAGAAAACCATAGAAGAAGTCTACTCTCACCTGTTTATAAAACTCGGACTCCGCCATTTTAGGGCAGAATCTCTTGGGCGGCGTATCGATTAGATGTAAAGCTTAGAGACGCTCCACGCGTGTTATATACAATCCCTCTCCTTTTGTTTCATAGACGATAGACAATAGACCAATAACCTTAACCAAATAAAGTGAGTTAAAAGCGATCCCGGCCTTCCCTGGACTAAAATATCATAACAAGCATGAATGGACTTAAATGTTGAATTTGATTGAGACCAACTTTGGGACTGTTGTGTTCAAAAGTTTTAACTGCTCAAGTAAGATCAAATGACCAAACATGGCCGCCAGAGCCCAAAGTGGTCCAATCAAATTTAAGGAGCCAAAAGGCAGGGTTTATTTAACCCAATCATCATACAACTTGGTGTAGTTAAAGGCACATGGATTTAGATGAATTGCTCCAAAGTTCATCCAGATTGGGCAATATTAAACAAAATAAATAAACTGAAAATGCAAGAATTGGACAGTGATATTTTCTGACCCCTTTCATCTATGTTCAAGAAATTCTGTCTATGTATGTGTCTCTTCAGGGCAAACAAATCTTCCTCGAGAACCGACTGAGCCTAGATAGTTGTTTCACCATTTGGAATTTTGTGAAAAACACTAAATAGCATAAGGATCCTATTTTTTTTTTTTACTTTGATCAAAATCCTTTAGCAGGTACCATCTATGGACCAATATCTTTCATCTAACGAGAAAGGTTGTTTGTACCCAAAAGAATAAAGCCCCCAGGAGCCAAAAACGAAGAAAAAGTGCTTTAAAACATTTAGACAGCTTATATCGACATCAAGATTGGTGCCTATGATCTGGAATCCAATACAAAAAAAAAGTTGTTCAGGATAAAAATTCTAAACAAGTTGTCATCCACACATTTTCAATTAGGTATCGAAAATTTCCATCAGGGGTTCATCGTGGAGGTTGATGCCTCAGACGTGGGCCTCAGGGCTGTCCTCTCTGAACGGTCCATGGCGGATAACAAGGTTCACCCCTGCCCATTCCGTTTCAAGAAACTCTCTTGAAGAACATCTGTCTCGCCTGTTTGACCCTGGTTCTGCTCCAAGGGTACCCACCAATATCCTTCCCCCTTCCTGCATGGTGGGGGCTGTCACTTGTGGCATTGAGAAAGGGGTCAGACAAGCAACTGTTAATGTTCAAGTACTGAACCGCTGTCCCCTGAACCGGTTGATTGTTCCTGAAGTGTTAAATAAAAAATAAAAATTGATCAGTGTCTGGCTTGGCTGCGTCTCAAGGCACATTAACAGTGTTAACTGCTGCCTTGAGTAGTTGACACTGTTTAT
This sequence comes from Micromesistius poutassou, assembly GCF_964030765.1. Classification (NCBI taxonomy): domain Eukaryota; kingdom Metazoa; phylum Chordata; class Actinopteri; order Gadiformes; family Gadidae; genus Micromesistius; species Micromesistius poutassou. The sequence continues at coordinate 16,678,095 of NC_140276.1, read as the reverse complement.
CCTGTTAAAAGTGTGGGCAGCACAGGAACCCAATAGTTCGATGCATGCTTGCAGGCCACTGTAAATACCGGACATGTTGGCAGCATTATCATAACACTGGCCTCTGCTCTTATTGATATCATCACCCATGTCTCGCAAAACTCCAAGAACAGACTGGCAAAATCACTCTCCTCAATGACTTTCAATTGACCGAAACTTGAAAAAAGTAAGTAAGTAATCTTTATTGTCATTGTACAGACACCAACATTTTGTTGGAGCAATCCTCCAGCTGCACGATTTAATGCTGCCATCAAGAGATACATATCTCATAATGAATTTGAGCTGGTCTTTGTCTGTAACTGTCAGGATTCCCACTTGGACTGTTGCTTTTGTCTCGCTCTACCTGTTGGGAGTTTGACAGTTCTGGACTTTGTTTGTTTTAGCCATGTGGTTTTAGTCATGTGCCCGGGGTCATGCCCATGTCTTTTTTTTTTGGGCCTGCCTTTGTTCTTTCCCCACCATTGTCTGTGTTCACCTGTTTCTCATTTCGGGTCAATTAGTTTGAGTATTTAAACCCTGCCTTTTCAGTAAACTTTGTCAGATCGTCATAGCGTGTACTATATGTTACCTGACTGCCACGTGAGTGCAAATAGCTTGAAGCTCTTAGTTAAGAGATTTAATAGTTTAAAGTTTTTTCCGGTTCTGAACCCTGCCTGATTTTGACTAAGTCTTTGGCCTGTCGTCTTTGGATTATCTGCCTGTAACTGTCTGCCTGCCTGTCTGCGAACCCTGCCTGTACCTGGACTCTGTTTTGCCCACTGAACTGTTCTTTGAATAAATCTAAATCACTTAGTTATTCTGATCTGCGCTTGATTCCCGTCCTGAGTCGTGACAGTAACATCTGGAGTGGAATCCCAGCAAACACGGATGGACCCGGACAAATCAGTGAGCCTGATAGGAGCCAAGTCAAGTCATATTATGAATAGCCACATCAGGCCCAGAATATCACCATACTTAAACAAAAAAAAAAAAAAAAAAAAACTTAACCATTTAAATCTCCCCGAGGATAACTCAGGGATATGTTTGTAATGTTTGTATCGAGGTCAAATCACCTATATTTCACTCTGGTCCGTACTTATCCAAAATCGGACAATGTGACCAGCACTTTGATGAATATCAGAACATTAATTTGCACTGATTTAAAGCAGCAGATTTAAAGCAGTCTTCAGCAGCTACACAAAGACGCTTGGAGAAGCATCAGAGCACTAAGTACCATTGCCTTATTTTTTACTAAATCAACGTAAATTAACAAATCATTAGATATCTCAACTGTCAAGGAAGTGTACACACTTGATTTAACATGTTAAACCTCTGTGTTAGAAAGGCTTAATTGTTTGTTAATTTCTGACAATATGTTCATTATTTTAATTTACAGAAGCTGTGAAACTGCGGGACATTTGAGACAACTGACTTTGTTTATTCAGTGTGTTATTTTAGTCTCCATGGCAAATGCTAATATTATTTTAGAATGAATGTGAGCAAATGAAAATACACTTTTCATGCCACCACACTCTATATATACCACTTTGGTGCACCTCTCAACAAATTGGAAATAGATTGAACATGCTAACAATAAACTGACGAGAAGTAGACAGGAAAACCACAACAGCATCCTGCAGCTGAAAAACAACACTCGCTGCAGTCTATGCAGTCACTGAATCAGCAGGCCGCTTGTATTTTACAACAGCCCTCATGAATAAACGTCATATTGCTAAATATATTTTGGCAGTCTTCTTAGCCTTTTAATGTGCAATAATACAGGATCATATTGCTACACACTTGTTCATCATTGAAAACTAAAGATATGTCAACATGAATGAAAAGATTGTTCCAGCAGCATAGGAGTTAGGGTTAATTCACCAACCTCAAAAAAATAATTTCTCCACTTGGATCCTATTTTCTGATAATTTTAGGTTGAAGAGAATATAATTGAAAATATGTCCAGTATTGAGCAAGACGCTTCAGCTGCAATCTGCGAGACGGGCCCCAAGGCTTTCCTTTGGGGCAACAGCGCCCCTCAATGTATGTTCTCTAAAAGGGCTGCTTTTTGCCACTCACTCTGACTGCTACACATGGCTGACAACATTATGGAAAGGAACCCAGTGATAAAACGTTTTTCTTTACCTTTCACTTCATCTGGTCTGTTTGTTATTTTGTCTCACTCATGGAGAACTCTGAAATTCCCTATTGTCATTACATCTCAACTCTCCTCCACCCAAATCTTTTAGATAACAATAAATTATAATCTACAATTTCTGTAGTCTAACACAACCAGCTAACTTCTCTCCAGCTCTCACTCACGTATCCACCGTTCTCTTTTTGCAATAACTAAACTCTTGCGAGACTGATCCTTAAATAAGGCTTGATTTGACAAAATATCAAACAGATCAAGGTGAAAGGTAAAGAAAGGGTCCCCTTTTTAGCGGTTTACCTTCTCGCTCAATACTGGACCAATATGAAACAATGTTGCCTGCATTAGTCCCTTAGAACCAAAATGATTGCAATATAGGGTACAGGATAAAGAAATACCATTGTTTTCCTTTAACACTTTATTTATAGATTTAATAATGTATAAATGAAGACCTAATTAACTGTATTACTGCAATAACTAATGTTAATTAATGTAGCCTTATTGTAAAATGTTACCAGTATTGTCGCTGTAATGACGTGTTCTTGGGATATTAAAGGGGCTGCTGGCGTCCTAACTAAGACAAGGAGTAGAGACTGCCACGCAAACATTACAACCTACGCAGAATAGCTTTAGGCAGTTCCAGATCATAGCCTGATATACACAGGCCTTTGTACATTTCCTTTCACTCAATCTTACTACATAGTAAACAATGAACAACAAACAATATATAATAATGTATGCAGTATATGACAGTATATGGTATTGAAAACATACTACCAAACAAGCTTTACTTTATCATGTTTGCATTTTCTTGAGACTGAAGTGGAAAATTATTCTTCCTCTTGACAGCATAAAGATGAGGTCATATTGAGGAAGTAGAGCCCTTGTGTTGTTATTCAAAGACTTGGTCACGGTCACAGCCTCTTAGTATTGATGGCTGAGTAGGTGCTGAACTCTGAGGGTTGGACTCTCTTCTTTTTAGGTCTCTGAGAACGTAGAGGGATATCCAGTGTAGCGTAACACACGCCATCTTCATCCTGAGAGAGACAGATACAACTATTAATATAATTAATTAATATAATATAATACTAATACATCAATATCTCTGCTAAACCATTGCATCATCAACATAATAGATGGTTTCCCGTCTCAAATCAAACTATTGAACACTGCTTAAGTGTCCCTTGTTCCACCCTCATGTTATACCCTATGACTACAGGAAGCAGCTACTCTTGACTCTCAAAGAACCACATGAAGCTCTGCGGAATGTACTTCTGTTCCCGGGTCTTATAACACCTGACTATTGCTGAACATTGGGTCCATTGATGTCAACATCTTCAGCGCTCCATCATAACATGTAAATGTACTCCACACTGTCCTCTACCATTACATAAAAAATGTTCATGAACTATACGTTACCTGGTTGCTGATTGACGTTACATCTCTACTGCTGGGTGTTCTCTGAGCAACATGGAGGTCTTCAGCTTAAAGAAACACAACAGTCAATATTACGCTACAAAACCAGCACAGGGAGACAGTTACTGCTCATACAGAAGACAACATGTAGTGTAGGTGTCCTCAAGATACAGTAGATGACAGTTAACAGAGATATATACGCTACCTTTCCTTCTGCAGCGGAGGTAGATGACCAAGGATGAGAGGAGGGAGAGGAGAAGAGCAGAGGAGGGACACAGGATGACCAGCAGCATCCAGCACTGTGCACAGTCTGCACCAGCATTTAGAGACTTAACTAAAAGATGTAATAGAAAAAAAGAAGAAAAAATGATTTTTTTTTCTAAATATATATAAAACTATATTTAGTTATTCATGACAACATGCAGCAATACAACATATTAAATTGTGAAAGGGTAAAAACTAGCACCCATATTATATATATATATATATACAGTATATATTATATATTATATTATATATACCTGTAATGTAAGAGCCAAATTCATGATTTCATGTGTTATAATAATTTAGTTAAAAGGCTTAAAAATACATTAGTAAAGATAAATGATTTCATTATGATTTGATAGAATGTTTAGGTTAAATGAATAATTTAGTAATGTATTAAAATTGAAAACCTATCAGAATGTAAGCTTCCAATCAGAGAGCAGTACGTCAGTGTAATATAAACTGATGGGACTTATTCAATTCAGATTGAATTCAGAGACGCTGGAAGTAACATAGTTTTTTGACCGTGTGGACGGGTGAATTGTGAATATGTGAACTTTATAAGTAAACATTCTTGAAGAAGATCATCTTGCCTCACTCGCGTTTCAAATACTAGTTGCTAAGACTGATTTCAAATTGTGGTACAGAAGACTTTGAATGAAACAGAGTGCCACTACACTATATATAAAAATATCTAATAAACAGCTTGGCGCTAGTTTTTACCCTTTCACAAATTAATATATACAATTGCTGCATATCGTCATAAATCACAAAAAATCTATTTCCAATGTCATAGAGAAATAATAAATCAACTAATCAATGATACATATTTAATGAATCGTTCGGCTCTCTACCCTCTACAATGAACAATAAACTGATAACAAGTTACACATGAAACAATACGTACCAATATCCTGCACTTGTATCTGAAGATAAAAGCACAGGGTATGTATAGGATTGTAATGGTAAGGGTAAATGTTTTATCTCGTTAGTGGCACAAATATCTACGATGAGAATATTGAATATTGACCCATCTTGAGAACATTTTGACTTGATTTTCTTGATACAATAAAATGCTATTCTCTTCCCTATTTCTTCTTCAAGAATATGTATTGAAGTAATTATAGCACATACATATAATTATTTCTAATTCATTTCAATAGTAAAAATCATTCATGGAGCATTTTCTTTACCTACAATTTCACATTGCTATACACATCTACACAAAGTCAACTTACCAAATGAAATCCTTGTGGTCACATTTCCATATCTGTGGATATATTTTCGAAAAATCTTGTCTCCATCTATCACAATCGGTTCTTCAGTTCCACAGTAGTAGAGACCAAGGTGAGAATCAGTGATGTTCCTAATCAGTAAATTGTATGATTTTGTCGTCATATTTAAATAGGGTAAATAGCTTCCATTCTCTACAATATCCAAATTGTCAGGATTTTCCTTCCACTTCAGAGTAAGTGTGGGCTGATTTTCATGAGAACAGTTCCTGTACCAAACAATATTTTCACCCGATGAGCGTTTACAGTTACAGTGTAGAGTAACGTTTTCTCCTGGTTCCACGGTCAGCTCCACTACTGTGTAAGAGGACACAACAGCACCTTGAAATAAAAATATAAAATATGAGTCTGAATAAACGCAACAACATATTGACACTGTAGCGATGTGATGTTAAAATACCATAAATGAATCCATAATTTAAAGCTTTTGTTGAAGAAGATAATAGGCCTACTGTACAACATATAAAACGTATAAAACATATAAATAGTATTTTTGAATTAGAAATTATCCGATTATTTTACCCCAGATGATGGGTAGAAAGACATACATCCAGCGCATGATGATGATCGGTTGAGGAGTAGAAGACATTTGAAACATTTTTGTGACGCACATTTGACAGGCGGAAATATGAAAACAACTTGTGATTGGCTGGCCTTGTGGAAAATGTTGAGGTTATTTCTCTCTGCGTATCAGGCAAGGTTTGATTGTCAGAACATCAAAAACCTTCTCATGGGCTGAGGTGACCTGGATTTCATTCTGTTTCTGGATTAGATAACATTCAACTTTCATTGATTTCATTGATTCCAAACTCCAAAATCGCAGTTATAGCAACAAACCATGTGGAGCATAAAATTCTGAATCACTAAATATAACCACCAATATGACACAAATATTCTGTTAGCATATATTAATATTATCCGATTGAATTCAATCTTTAATCATAACAGTTTTACAATACTGTGTTTTCATATGTTCTTAGCATGGCTGGGCCCAGAGGGAATCAAACCCCTACCCTATGGCAGTTTTGGCCAGGTGCAAACCTGGAATTATATTGCTGTGGCTCACTGGTTGACCCATTGCAGTAAACCTTGGATCCTTACTGTCATACACCTATTGAATAAGCAAAGGCTTTTGTACTTTCACAGAAACCCTTTGTTCAGGGTTCGTTTGATCTCTTTCTCATCTCTCCCATCCTGTTCAATAGTGTGTGCATGGACTTCACATTTTGTCTGTTGTTGTTCATGAGGTTATGTGCATCTACATACCATTGTGTGTATGAATGTGTGTGGTTTTGTGTGGTTGTGTGTGTGTGTGTGTGTGTGTGTGTGTGTGAATGTTTTCATGGTGTTACTTTCTCAGCCTGTGTCTATAGGCATTGCAGGTTCGACTAACCACAGTAACCAATACTGTTTTCAGAGGCATCAGTATCGTCTTGACGCATTGGTGGTAGTTTTATTTTTGGGTTTCTTGGTAAACGCCTGTAGAAGCAGGCAACAAAAAACAGCCTGATAGTCCAGACCAAGCTTCTGGTTTTCTGCTTATTAACCACCGGTGTGAGTGTTTTTAGTCATTACAAGTCGTTTCAAAATCGGACCTGCCCTGTGACATAACAAGTGTGAGTGTCCACTGAGATGTATTTTGGATAGATCAGTCTACCAGCCTACCCAGTGGACTGTAGCAACTGAGTCTTATCTGTCCATCAAATATCAAGGTAGATACTCTCACTTGTAATGTCACTGAGGCTGTGGAGATTTTTTTGTTTGGCTGTTCACATTATGTTTTAGTGGCAAAAACATAGGTGTCACATTCAAAGCCTCAAAAGATCATTATTAATCGCCATCCCACATGACTCCATTTAACTACTATTTCCACAGACAATATCGATCTAGAGTGAAAGTCAAACTTGCATGAATCAATAAGATTCAATAAGACCAGAAGAAAATCAGACCTGTATTTGATTAAGGACCATTCTTTTAACCAACTTGTCCCAAAGAAACCCTACATATTTCATATTATAAACATATTAACACTACATTAGTTGTAGTTAATGACTACATTACAAAATCAAATCAAACAAAAGCTAAAGATGAAAACATAATTGAGTTGTATTTAAACGAGTCAGCATTTAACCTGTGAACAGTCAGTAATATAAGCTGCAAGGAGCACTTATCCGTAGGAATGAACATGCTAAAATAAACTGTACACAGTAAACAGGAAACCACAGCAGCATCCTGTAGCTGAAGAACACAAACCACTGGTGGTCTTAATGTTGTCCATATAAATGGGTCATGCAATCACGTAGTAGTATACAGTTTTATACTCTGAGTTTCAAATCAGATCTTTCATTAAGTGAAGGCTGAATGCAAAGCTTAACTATTGTTCTTCTTAGGCTTTATTAAGGGGCCAAGCACAAAGTGCTAGCGAGGAAACCTATTGTATTTGTTAGTGTTTTTATTATTAATCTGCCAGAAACACAGACACTGCCGAAATCTGTAGAGGGTGACTAAAGATGAACAGTGTAATAATAATGTTACACTGATTGGGCCAAAGGTGGTGCTATAGCAATCGTTTGAAAATGCAAACTTTGAACAAGCATATCTCCTGGCCGTTTTGACTTAGTCATGCCCAAGTATGTATCTCCTCATCACAAATTAAAAACCTATAATTTCTGTCTGGAAGGATTTCCCGCCATTTTGAATTTTGGAAAAAAACACATTTCCTAAGGAGGTTTTTGGATTGAAATCAAAATCCTCTAACAGATTCCATCTATGGACCAATATCTTGCATCTGATGAAAAGGGGCGTTTGTACACAAAACATTTAAGCCCCCAGGAGCCAAAAACGAAGAAAAATGGTGTGGTCTGAGCATGAATGGACTTAAATGTTGAATTTGATTGAGACCAACTTTGGGACTGTTGTGGTCAAAAGTTTTAACTGCTCAAGTAAGATCAAATGACCAAACATGGCCGCCAGAGCCCAAAGTGGTCCAATCAAATTTAAGGAGCCAAAAGGCGGGGTTTATTTAACCCAATCATCATACAACTTGGTGTAGTTAAAGGCACATGGATTTAGATGAATTGCTCCAAAGTTCATCCAGATTAGGCAATATTAAACAAAATAAATAAACTGAAAATGCCAAAATTGGACAGTGATATTTTCTGACCCCTTTCATCTATGTTCAAGAAATTCTGTCTATGTATGTGTCTCTTCAGGGCAAACAAATCTTCCTCGAGAACCTATGACTGAGCCTAGATAGTTGTTTCACCATTTGGAATTTTGTGAAAAACACTAAATACCATAAGGATCCTAGTTTTTTTTTTACTTTGATCAAAATCCTTTAGCAGGTACCATCTATGGACCAATATCTTTCATCCAACGAGAAAGGCTGTTTGTACCCAAAAGAATAAAGCCCCCAGGAGCCAAAAACGAAGAAAAAGTGCTTTAAAACATTTAGACAGCTTATATCGACATCAAGATTGACGCCTATGATCTGGAGTCCAATACAAAAGTTGTTCAGGATAAAAATTCTAAACAAGTTGTCATCCACACATTTTCAATTAGGTATTGAAAATTTCCATGAGGGGTTCATCGTGGAGGTTGATGCCTCAGACGTGGGCCTCAGGGCTGTCCTCTCTGAACGGTCCATGGCGGATAACAAGGTTCACCCCTGCCGGAGAAATATATTATATTATTATATTCTGCTCAAAACCAATGCGCTTCACTTCCAAATGGTGCTGTATGGCCTAAATAACCCTATTTAAGCTTAGTTACACGTTTGCATTGAAAGGGACTGAGTTATCAACTTTTCCAGTTTTTATGTGTGCAAAATGCTTTTCAGAGCGAGAGAAGCGCTTTTTGACCAACAATGTGTTTTTGACCCTAACATGTGAATTGTGCTCAAAACCAATGCTCTTCACTTCCAAATGGTGCTCTATGGCCTAAATAACCCTATTTAAGCTTAATTAATCTACATTTGACAAACAGAATTCACAGTAGAACCGACAGTGAAAGCAACATGTACTTTATTGGGCGACATGTTTGGACAATAGGAGTGTGGCTGTCACACTCCACCCTGGTAGCTTTTACTGGGCATCCTGTATGAATTTTTTTGAATGGTTTATTGCGTAGTTTGGTTTAAAATGCTTCACAGAGCAGATGTTCCAGTGTCTGTGTGTGCTGATGGTTAAAGCAGCCTCACCCAGCACCAGTCTTTTTAGGCTGACTCTGGCCAGTTGAGGCTGCTCTAAGTTAGAGTGTGTGTGTAACCATCAACCACACACACTTGATGAAAAACTATTTTGATCCTTTGTGGTATAGTTGTCTTTGGCTAGGTATGACTGGGAGAGTGGCAAATGTTCAACACGTTGTTTATTCTCCATGGGGTCCATGGGGCATCCCCCGAACACCGGTAACACAACAGTTTATATTGGAAGTGGGCGGAATGGTAAATAAGCCACGCCTACAGGTGCTAATTTACCCAGGTAAACCTTTGGTCTCTCTTGGCTTTGACGGAAATGGCAGAGTGGCCATGTTTGTATTTCTTTAGCCTATCTATAAACTCATAAAACCTTATATGGTGTTGTACATTATGTGGAGAAGAAACCATTCATAACTGTTGTTAGCTTGAAACATGTCATCAGAAATAGCATAGACTCAAATAATTTACATGACACTCCAGGAGGAATTGTATTACAACATAACATTATCTTGTTCCAGGGTGTTCCAATAGAACAAAACAATGTTGCCGCTATTGCGTCTAACGGCCACAAGGTGGCAGACAAACCTTGTACTAGTCTGACCACTTTACTATTATGAAAGATTCTATATTTACAAAAGAACACGCAACAATAATATACATTAATATATATTTTATTGTTGTATTTTCCTTTGATACATATTTTATATACAAATTTCGATATATAAATTTCTCTCTCTCTCTCTCTCTCTCTCTATATATATATATATATATATATATATATACTATCTATACATCTTTTTCATGTAGATAGATATATTTAATATCATCTTGACAAACATTTGACTTGACCAAGAGAGAGTGAGTGGAGGGAGATATAGGGGGAGAGAGAGCAGAGAGGAGAGAGTGAGGAAGGGAGAGAGGGAGAGAGTGGGGGAGAGGGATGGCTCTTGGGATTTAAACTGTCTCTGCTGGCCAACGTCCTCCGGGAGCAGAGAGGCTGCTGAGCTGCAGCTGGGACGCAAAGACAGCATTTTTTCACCTAGAGGTTGCTGGAGGTCATCCAAACACACACACACACACACACACACACACACACACACACACACACACACACACACACACACACACACACACACACACACACATACAGACATATATTTCTTGCTGGTAAAAATCCTAAGATTTGTTGAGGGATCATTTTGCCAACTGTGTACATTACACGTTTCTGAAAAATAATCAAATTGACAGACAGGGTTAGGGCGAAGAAAGGAATGACTTCCCTTGTTTTTCAGCAACCTCCTTTTCACCAGGTGTATGCGATCATCTACAGCCTACAACCTCCAGTCCTTTCATTCATGTACCTTCAACCATGCAGCCCGGGAAACTAAGCTTCCGAGTGCCCTTTGACGGTACAACTATATATGGGTCTGTTGAAGGTGGCATTGCTGTTTTTAGGCTATGATAGCCATAGGATAGGATAGGTATATTGTATTGTATTTATTTATTTATTTTTCTTTTCTTTTCACCTTTGGTTGGTAGTTTGGTAGCCAGCGTGCTTGTAAGGTTGGTTTGGACAGGGGCCTCTGAATATGTGTTTTCCTTGGATTTTGGCACAAGGGATTATAACATCTGATCCTGTGTATTAATGAAATACTGTATACTACTATACTATATACACTAGTATTCTATATATACTACTATACTATATATACTATACTATTATACATTATATACTACTATACTATATACTACTATACTAGATATTCTAATACTATATACTACTATACTAGATATACTACTATACTATATATACTATATTATACACTACTATATACTATTTATATATTTATATACTACTATACTATACACTAATATATACTACTAAACTATATATTCTCCAGATGGCTTCCTGTTTAGTGCAACAGATATACAATATCTTTGGTCTCAGTGTGTGTGTTTGTGTGAGTATGTATGCGTGTGTGTGTGTGTGTGTGTGTGTGTGTGTGTGTGTGTGTGTGTGTGTGTGTGTGTTTATGTGTGTATATGTGTGTGTGCATGAGTGGATACTAGTGTATTCGGGTCTTGTTCTTAACAGACGTGGAAATACATTTCTGACAGGTAACACATTTTACATATACCACAAATGTGTTGTATTGATTCCAGATGGCATAAACTTTCTTTCAGAACAATATTTTCCACAAAAGTAACCAAGCTTCCTTTGCAAAAGAGTAGCAGAGGTTGTGCATCTATACAGTTGTGAGTTTCCTGAATTATGTGGTTAGAGGGTTTAATGAGGATTAGTCTTTGGGTAGAAAATAATCCAGCAGATTTATTCTTGGTCACATGTCCTTCACTCAATCAATCCAAAATAACAGCATCTTGCCCTGCTACCCAACAAGGTAGACCAACCTTAGAAAATAAATTAACAATACATATTATGAAGCCAATGCAATTTGTCATTGCATTTTGTGTGTGCGCCAATTAATATTACCATTCCAGGGAATGCGTTGGCAGACTTTGTGACTCTGCAACACACAACAAACCGATAAACATGTGTGTATTGAATTATATTATATGGTGTCCTTATTGTGAAATAATAATACTAGTATGTTGTGAATACAATCATTACGATGCATATACCCACTCAAAATTAATCTCATGGGATTGGTAACGCAGGCTAGAGCGCACCTCTGTTACAAAGTAATCACCGTTTTGAGGGAGTGTGTTCCTCTAATCTAGCAGGATAATTGACATCAACCACAATACATTATGCCATTAGGAATTCAAAGGCAAAGTCATTTAGGGCATTAGCTGCTCCATATATTAGTACTTTAAAGCCCTATGGTACACATTAACAGGTCTTTCTGACTCCTTCCATTGAAAATATGTTGAAGATGCACAATGGTGAGTGAATGGTGAATGTTCATGCTTGCCAGATTTTTTTTTGGCAAAACCCACTACAAATTTTATAATGCTGTTTTTACTTGAAAAACAATTGTAGATCATACATTAAAAATTTGACAATGATTGTGTCATAGAACCACTAGTGAACCTAGGGCCTGAATAATATCTAAGGTAACACTTGTGCTTTTTCGAGGGGTCTCATTCTGCTTATAAGACTCATATTCATCCAAGTGAATGTAACACCAGGGCTTCACAGGCTCTCTTCTAATGGGCCCCCAACAACCAATGGAAACGCTTTAAACCCCCGGGGGAAAGAGGTGTTCTTGGGAAGACAACTACGTGGGAGGACTTTAAGGTAGCCAATAGCTGCTGGTGCCTCTCTCGCTTTCTCTTTTCAGTGCGTGTCTCTCATTTCTTCCCCCATTCCTCTTTTGTCCCTCTTGGGACGATATGATGTCATGTCTGAGTGACCCCTCCCCTCTTTAGATCCCACAGGGCATTAACCAATCAGCCAAAGTGCTGCCTCTCCTACTTCCACCAGGCCCCTAATGCCCTGGACCGCCCCCATGCCCTCTGACCTATTAGCTGGCCATTATCTACCCAGTGACACATCACTACCGCCATAACCCACCCCTGATGTGTGTGTGTGTGTGTGTGTGTGGGTGTTTTTGTGAGGAAGAGAGGGGGATAGAATATATGTGTGAATGATAGTCGCAGGGCATAGGCCATAGCCATACCTCCTCCTTCAGTCCTCTCTCTCTCTCTCTCTCTCACTCCCCTCTCACACACACAGACACACACAAACGCACGCACACACACACACACACACACACACACACATACGTTATCATAGCCACAGGGGTCTTGATATGAGAGAATTATTAAATGTGCTTTATAACACTTAAAAAAACGATTAATCATACTATCCAGTGCGTGCACACACACACACATATACTGCACACACATATACACGCACACACTCACACACAAACACGCAAGTCTGGTTTGTTATTTTCAACCACAAACCTATTTCTTTTGCTTTCGGTTTCACAGGAAGGAATTATCTTATTATATAATAGCAGGCCTGATGGACAAGTTGCTCCTCCACACTTAGTAAGGGGCCGTATGGGACATTATTCAGAACTAGCATGCGCATACACATATGAAACCAAACTCATTCACATACTATCCCGAAAACCTTGCACACATACAAGTGAAAAGCTTTTACATACACAACTGAAACACTCTCTCACAAACAACTGAAAAATGAAAGATTTTGCATGGACTACTGAAATGCTTTTACACACACTAGTAAAATGTTCTCATATACACAGCTGAAAAATGTCCTCTTACACACACATATGAAACCATTCACATACTATACTGAATACTTCACACATACACAAGTGAAAGCTTTTACATACACAACTGAAACACCTTCACTCAAACAACTGAAAAGCTCTCGTAACAACTACTATTTGAAGAGGAAGGCGTTTCAATTGAACAGGAAAACGTTTCAGTTGAATAGGAAGGCGTTTCAGTTGAATAGGAATGCCTTCCTGTTCAACTGAAACGCCTTCCTCTTCAAATGCCTTCCATTTTCACTGATATCCTCACACACATATAAGTGCGTGTATGCGCATGCTAGTTCTGAATAATGTCCCATACGGCCCCTCATAGCCCGCAGCTCACACACACACACACACACACGCACGCACGCACGCACACACACTGCACACACGCACGTGTGCACACACACACAGCACACACACACGTGCGCGGACGCAGACGGTGGAAGACAACGGCAAGCCATCCTCCAGTTCAGACCTCTTCCTCGTATCCATGTGTGTTCCTGTCTTTTGTCACTTGTTTGTTTGGCACAATGATGATATGAGGCACAAAACGGACCACACTTACTCAACATGTGCTTTATTAAGACTCAATAAATGGGTTTCTAATGCTTTTATTAACAACTATAAGAAACTCATAAGACTATGATTAATGTTATTAAGCAATCAATAAATAGTTAACACATTTCTTTCTTCTTATAAGTGCTTCTAAAAGTCTTATAATCTCACAAACATGTTTATTACGTTATTATTAAAACGTATAGATAATCGTATTAACACCAATAAATGTTAATAAGCACATAATAAGGGTATTATTACCTATTAACTAAGGCTTATTACAAGTACCTAAATAATATCACTCTCCTCCTTGAGCCTCCCGAAATGTCATTACACTTTGTTGCTCAAACTTAATATTACTCTCCTCCTTGAGCCTCATGAAATGTCTTGCGATATTGATAACCCCCTCCCCCCTGCCGACTGTTTTAGTTTTATTATTTTGTTAATTTTTTTCTGTGACGGCTATGTGTGCCTGTAGGCTACTGCTGCCTGTCTTGGCCAGGTCACTTGAAAAGGAGATGTTTAATCTCAATTAAGTATTCTTAAACTCTTAAACTCTCACGTCAGGTAGCTAATGTACAATCCACAATCTTGCCCTCACACTTCTCCATCTCCCCCTCCCCCACACAAGCCCATGTTTTAGGTAGTATTTTCTGTTTCTATTTCCGTAGGAAATGTAAATTACCTTATATGTGAATGAGGAGTAGAAAGTCTGTATTTCTCACACCACTTGAGTGGGCGTGTTGATGACACTGCGGTCTGAATTTGCACCCTAAATGATAATCAGCCTTTTGTTCGCTGAATGGATAAAAAATATTTAAATGTCATTTAAGAGTCATTTAAGAGTCATTCGTGGTGAAGGCTAAAAGATAGGTCTTATCATAACCCTAAAAGTACACATCATACAACGAAGCCTGAGTTTTGATATTTTCAAACCAAAACACACTAGTGTGACAGTGCCGCACTTATCCCGCCTCTTGCGAACTTAGACCCTACGTCATATACCGCCCCTTGCAAGCCCACCTCCCTAAACCCCCAGTTGATTATACTGATGTCTGAACGACATCCATGTCAGCCTATCAAGCATGAATCACCATCATGTGTGAATCACCCTTGGGATCGAATCTTCTGATATATATAAGTGCATATATATAAATGCAGCGATATTAAGGCTTATAAGGAGAAAATTATTATGCTTGCTTCATTACGTAATAGTTGAACCAAAATGTTATACGTTGCAACATTATAGGCAAAATGTTATTAATTATATTATGCACTCAGAAATGTGTTACATTATCGACCAGGGTTTCCACATAATAGCTATGGGTTTAATTACAACTAATAGTTGAGCATGCGCAACGAGCGCACGGAAACTCTAGTCAGTTTTACAGTTTAGCTTCCAGCTTTTGTAACAATGTATTTCAGCACTTTGCTTCTTCAGGTAATGCAATTCAGCATCAGTCAGTTTTCGATTTCAGCTTCCAGGTTTTTCAGCAGTGCATTACAATACATTTGACCTTTCAGATTCTTCAGTTCAATTCATTTTACATTTCTGCATTTTTAGCAATGCTTTGCGCTTTTCATTCAGCTGTCACTTTATTTGTTTCCAACCATTTTATTTTTTTTAAATGGTGTGCATGTTTACTCCATTTAGACTTTTGAACTCTGTTCTGTGATGACTTGATTTAAGAAATTTAACGTTTCTTTATGTCTTAATCTATGTGGCTTTATTAAAACATATTTTCAACCTCACTTTGTACTACAGCACTCACCACATTTTTTGAAGGAAATGCATTTTCTAGTATTGATTGTGATTTACATTTTAAGAAGCAAAACTAACTACCTCCCTCATCTTACCCACATAAAACAGATAATTGTTCAAAGGTTGTGCAATTAAGAGAAGACAAGAGACTGAAGTTGATGGTTTCTATGTTTAGTGTCTGATTTCTGTCCAACCATAACTCAACTCATCCACACTCAACTATCAATCTTTGCATTGGCTATACAACCCTCAGCTGAATTTAACTGAAATATGGTTATGGCTCTTAGCAGATGCCTTTATCCAAAGCGACATACACAAAGATCATAAAGATCACAGGCATTTCTATGCACAGTAATCCCTTATGCTAGTTTCAGATAGTTACTCAATTGTCATAATCACTATCTAACTTGTAAGCCATGACCTGTTTAACATGTTAAATAACTTAATTAAATGTATAGCTATATCGAGAAACCTTATCACTTGACCCTTGGCTACTAGATTCCGTCATAGACAATGATATTTTAGAAGCAGCTACTGGCACCTTTAAGGACAATTCCGGTATTTTGAAGATTGAGCCCCCTTTCTGGTTTGTCTCGGATGAAATAGAGATGTGCAACTCACAAGTGGTTAGTGGCGTTCGTTGATGTTCCAAATCAAGTATTGTAGCGAAATACAGTTTCTGTTGTGTTTTATTTGGCCTTTTGTAAATCCCATTGAAACGGAAACTGGGCCGGAAGTAGAAGTCTTTTCACTCAGTTCTCTGTATCAACAGTAGGGCTAGACTGAGCAAAAAGACTACAACCTTTCCGTTTCCGGTCACCGAGCAATGAGTCTTCCAACAGAAATCAATGGATTTACAAAATGCCAAATAAAACACAACAGAAACTGTATTTTGCTACGATACTTGATTTGGAACATCAACGAACACCACTAACCACTCGCTGAGTTGCACATTTCTGAAAACGAACGTTTAGGGTTGTTTTAAGGACAGGTTTGTGAATGCCCATAGCCAGCCATTTTGAAGCAGGCAGGGTGATTCTAAATGAGCCAAATACCCGAGACAATACCAATAGTCAAACCTGCAACCTCACCACTAGATATCACTAAATACAACACACTGCACCTTTAGCACTACAATCATTCGCAATGTGCAATTGTATTTAAAAACGGTTATTTGTTAAATTCTTCTCTTTTTGCTTTTTTTTTAGCACCGAATTCCAGTCTGATTCTACAGATTCTAGCCATGGCCCCGTTAGCTTACATCAGATATACTGTATGTACACCATAACTTTAACAACCATATTTAAGATGTGAGTGGCAATAGGAAAAGTAAAAGGATGAAAATTATCAAATAATCACTGTTAAAACCTGATTCCTACATTTGCAAATACAATAACCTCTGCTCTTACAAAAGAAAATATGTTAACAGGTAAAAATAGTAACAGGTGGTTCTATTGCACTTCTCAGCACGTGTACACATTGTGCTGGATATAGATATGGGACTCTGCATGTCATACTTATTTTTGCATTTTTCTCTTTGCACATTTTTTCTATCTATGTGTGGTGGCATGTGTGTGTGTGTATGTGTGTGGGGGGCATATTTAACATAACACTTCTTTCTGTAATATGACAGCATGAACTCTTTGAATATATAAGAAAACCTTGTTGAAAAAGTCTTCATTGAGAAACACACAGAGCTCGGCACACATCGTCCAATCAGCACTCTGCATCAATGTATAAGATAATTATAGTATGTAAAGATAAACCACGACAGGGTGTCCCCTTATTGGAAAATAATGACAGATTATTTCTTGGCCGTTGTTTTTAACGATGGATTCTGGGCACATTCAGAACGGTCAAAGTCTGAGGTGTCCTGATATTGAAAAATAATGCATTCACATTTACATTTAGCAGAGGCTTATATCCAAAGCGACTTACAAGGGTTAATGCACACATTGACACACTGATGGCGGAGTCAACCATGTATGGTGACTGCCATCTCGTCAGGAGCAGTTAGGTTAGTGTCTTGCTCAGGGACAAGACACTTTTAGGGATCAAACTAGAAACCTTCCGGTAAAAAGTCAACCTGCTCTACCTCCTGAGCTAAGGCGACCCCAAGAATGCACACCCTTGAAATGTTATTGACCAATAAGAATCAAGCATTTAACAATACTGTAGTATAAATGTCCATACACCGCTCTCCATACATCTAAAACCTTCTGATGGAACATGTCCTCATTCGTCCATGATCAGAACGGGAGGATGCCCAGTGGCAGGTAGCTGTGCTGGGTCTTTCATCGTCTCTCACAGTGGCAGCGAACAGCAGGCTGTTGTCAGAAGCACCGTATCCCTTTCACGGCTCTTCGTCTCAAAGTGCTCTTAGCTAGCTGCCAGCTTAAAGCTCTCCGTTCCTTCAAAATACTTTTTTACTGTTGCCTCTTGGCGGGAGACTCAAATTGGTAACAATGGGATAATATGTTTGCTGCCATGAGATTGAAAGCTGTCTGATGTGTTAGGATGACAGAGGTGGAGACACAAAGTGGTTAGTATCAGGGAGAGAGAGGTAACACTTTAGGGCGGCAAGGCGTGAACCACACTTATACAGACAGTCACACAAACAAAAACTGATACATGCACCAGCACACACACACACACAAACACACACACACTAACACAGACTGCAAAGATCATGTGGTGCAAGCTGTTCAATCTATAGTTGAACCAAGCTTTCAAACAGGGAACTTTTAACATTTAACATTCTTACATTCACTTTCACAAGAATAATTGTCTTGACATTATTCAAAAGCACTTAAGGTATCCCTTTGAAATTAATATAATATAGTCATGAAGAATTGTGTTAATGTGTGTTGTGTGTGTGTGTGTGTGTGTGTTTGCACATCGCGTACGTGTGTGTGTCTGTATGCATGTCTGTGTGTGTGAGTGTGCATATCTGTGCATGTGACTGTGTTTATGTAAGAAACCCCACATGTGATTCAGTCAGGGAGTTTTTGGCTTGTAGTTGTTTTCAATAATCTCTCTCTTCCTCTCTCTGTCTCTCTCGCTCTGTCTCTCTCTGTTTATCTCTCCGTCAAGCTGTTTCCCTGGGCAGATGCCTTCTTTCTACACACATTTATTTTAGCGCAGTCAGGCCTTTTGAGCAATTTGTGTGATTTTATCTAAAGTCAACAATCCCTCACTTTGAGTTTGATTCACAATTTGTCTCTCTCTGTCCCACTTCCTCTCTCTGTCAGCCTTTCTCTCTCTCTGTCCCCCTCCCTGGATGACGGTGATCTTCTGGCAGAGCTTTAATGAAAGAACACAGGGGACCAAAAGAGTAATTAGGTTAAGGAAGATTTGCATGTCCTCTTCACACACACGCACGCTTGAACGCATACATAGATATACACACGCAGACTCAAACACATACACACATGCTGCTTCCTTTTTAAATCATATTCACTTTGTCTATATCTCAGTGTATTATGTGTATGTGTATGGGTGTGTGTTAGTGTGATGTAGTCAGCCACAATAGACAATCCTGTGTCATGTCATGACACACACACACGCAAAGACAGACATACACACACAGAAAGACACACACACGAAGACAAACAACCACACACAAAGACAAATCTTTCTCTCTCACACACACACACACACACACACACACTCTCTACCTTTCCCCTCTCTCTAGGGAGTAAGAGATAGCAGCCATTACTGTCAGCCTTGTCTGCTCCTAATTGGCTGGGATCGTAGCCCATAAGCCCGATGGGAGGGCCCACAAATTCAATTAAACCACTTGATTCTCCTCCTTAAATATTTAATGTCTCGAGCAGGAAACAGAGGGACATGCCAGGCAGGGCAACACTTCCCGAATAAAATCCCAATAAATCATGATCACCATGTATGTTTGTCTGTCTGTCTGTCTGTATGTGGGTAGGTATGTATGCTTGAGTGTGTTTGTAAATGTGTGTGTTTTGTGTGTGTATGTATGTATGTGTGTGTGTGTGTGTGTGTGTGTGTATTTTCATACAGAGCAAGATCATATGGGTATGAATATAAAAGTGTCTGCCTGTAAGCAAATCTGTGTGTAAGTTTGCATGCTCAGTGTGTGTGTGTGTGTGTGTGCGTGTTTATGTAGGCGTGTGTTTTTGTGTGCATGTGAATGTGTGTTTGTTTGCATGTGAATGGGTGCATGTGTGCGTGTGTGTGTCCCAGTTAATCCGAGGGGCTCAGGGGAGAGTGACTGGAGCCATCAGAGGCTTTTCTCCTCATCCCGCCAGTCTCCTCTCGGCTTTGCCCATCCAAAGCAACATAGTCCACTCTGCACATACTCTCACACACACACACACACACACAGACACACACACACACACACACACGCACACAAATGCAGACTTAATGTATGCACAGGCTGACAGCTTACCACAAAAGACAGACACACACAAACACAGACAGACAGACAGACACATACACACACACACAGACAGATACATGGTTGACCGAAAGACAATGTCACGCCGTCCACTTCTGCCACCTAGTGGGGGCCAGTCTCCTCATCCATTCATCTCTCATGCTCTACACACCTGCTGGCAATCCTCCATCAGCACCAAGTATATCAACCCCGGCTCTCCAGACATTCATCGCTAGATTGTTGTTTCACACTTAACAGTTGATGCCTCATCCCTGGCTCTTCCGAGTGTCTGGATTGCTTAGTCCTTGTGTTCCGTAGCTCTCCCTAACAATCTCCTCCCTGTGTACAGTGTCGCCGAACCCTCACCTGTCTGACAACCCTCCTGTCCCCGAGCCCTCACCTGTCTGACCACCCTCCTGTCCCCGAGCCCTCACCTGTCTGACAACCCTCCTGTCCCCGAGCCCTCACCTGTCTGACTACCCTCCTGTCCCCGAGCCCTCACCTGTCTGACTACCCTCCTGTCCCCGAGCCCTCACCTGTCTGACTACCCTCCTGTCGCCGAACCCTCACCTGTCTGACTACCCTCCTGTCCCCGAGCCCTCACCTGTCTGACTACCCTCCTGTCCCCGAGCCCTCACCTGTCTGACTACCCTCCTGTTGCCGAACCCTCGCCTGTCTGACTACCCACCTGCCATCAAGCCCCAAACTCCGTCTTTACTTATTTGTTGATCCTCAGTTAAGACCCTTTAATTTGTCTGTCAGTCTCAATCTGTGTCGAGCATAGCACTACCCCATAACAGTACGGTCTAGCCAAAATATGGACCCAGCCAACACAGAGAATTTACGTCAGGTATTATTACAACAAGGAGCTCTCTTGGGGCAGCATTAACAGGCCCTTCAAGAGATCGCGTCCAGTTTTCGGGAACTTTCTCAAATACTAAGAGAGCTCCAAGCTCAACAGCCTCTCTAGGTTGTTCCTGAACTCCCCATTCCAGTCGCTGGGCCGTCTTCCCACACTCGTCAACCTATCATTCCTGCTCCTGAACACTATGAGGGCGACCTTGGGTCCTGTCGAGTGTTTCTCCTACATTGTTTGTTGGTCTTCGAACAACAGCCCCAGACCTAACAAATCCCGGATTGCTTACCTGATAGGCGCTTTACGAGGTGAGGCTCTTGCTTGGCTGCAGCTGTACGGGTGCACAGGTCCGATATCTGCTCTTCTTACCCCCAATTCATCGAGGAGATGTACAAGATTTTCAACCATCTGGTATGTGGGAAGGATGCCTTGAGACGGTAACTGTCCCTACCCTTAAGCGTTGCCATCTTTGCCATTGAGTTTCACACCTTTGCGGCTGTGAGCGGCTGAAACGACGAAGAGTTGCAGGGAGGCGCTTCTGAGTACGTTCTGTGAAGTCGTCAAGGATTTTTTTTTTAGGAGTTTGTTTCCCGGGAGGATCCTACAAACCTTGATCAGCTGATCACGGCTCTGCGAGTGTTGCAGGGAGTGAACCCTCCGACCACCACCGTCGTCCATCCCCTTTCCCCCAGTCCTGGTCCCCACCTCCGAGGTCCTCTTATTCCCGTCGCGGACCCTTAAGTCCTTCCGAGCCTGAGCCCATGCAATTAGGGTGCCTGTACGCGGAGGGGAGAGAACATTGAATGCTGACACAGGCTTGCCTGTATTGTGCTCAATTTGGACACATTGTGTCCGTCTGTCCTACCTGCCTGCGAAACGAGTGGCCTCGCCAGTAGCCCGTGGGTCCTGACAAGCCCGTGGGTCCTGACCAATCTCTCGGTTTCACGTCTGTTGCTCAATGCTGCCCTCCTGTGGCAAGACCAGACACAATTAACCCTTAACACTAACCCTCAACCCTCAACCCTTGTCCGGAACGGACAAGAGTTTTATCAACCAGGAGGTGGTGCTAGAACTTGGAAAAGGGACTGAGCTGCTTGACTGCCCGAACGAGGCTAAAGCCCTTAATGGTAAGCAGCCCGCTCGTGTTGAGTGCAGAACTGTTGCGGTAAAAATCTTTTTATTTGGGAATCACCATGAGACCCTGTCTCTCCATGTTATTGTCCCTTTACCCCTGTGGTACTGGGTTACCCGTGGTTCCAGTTGCATAAACCTCAGAGTGACTGGAGAGTCGGGGTATAACTGCATGCAGCACATACTGTCATTCCCATTGTCTGCTGTCTGCCCAAATTCCCACCGTGTCAGAGTCTAGGTCCATGCCGGACCCCTCTGACTTGTCCTCCATGCCAGAGGTTTACCATGATTTGGGTTTAGTATTTAGTCAATTTCACACCCTGTCCCTGCCTCCTCACCACCCCTATGACTGTGCCATAGACCCCTTTCTCGGGTACCCCCTGCCAAGTCGCCTCTTCAATCTCTCCCGACCTGAGCTGGAGGCCATGGAGGAGTACATCCGGGAATCCCTCACTGCTGGAATAATTTGTCCGTCTTCTTCCCCTGTGGTTGCAGGGTTCTCTTTTGTGAGTAAGAAGGACCGAACTCTTCGGCCATGTATTGACTTCCGGGGATGAATAACATCACTGTGAAGAATAAGTATCCCTTACCCCTCATTAGTTGAGGGGTAGCCTTTGTTCCTCACCATGGGGCCACTGTGTTCTCCAACTTGGATTTACGCAACGCCTATCATCTAGTCCACATCTGTGAGGGGGATGAATGGAAGACGGGCTTCAACACTCCCCTGGCTCATTTTAAGTATCTTGTTATGCCTTTCTGTCTCACCAATGCCCCTGCAGTGTTCCAAGCCCTCTTCAATGATGTCCTCCGCGACCTGTGTAACCGTTCAGTCTTTGTTTATTATGACAACATTTTGATTTTTTTAGAAGTCCTTGGCTGAGCACAGGCTTCATGTACAGCAGGTTCTCCAACGCCTTTTCAATCCGTCTCCTTTTTAGGGTACATTATAGGTCAGGGGGAGGTAAGGATGGACCCTTCCAAGGTTTCCGCAGTGGCGGAATGGGCTACCCCCTCAACCCGCAAACAGTTACAGCGGTTCTTCGGTGTTGCCAATTTTTGCCAGCGTTTTATCCGAGGATACAGTCGTATCGGGGCACCTCTCACAACCCTTACCTCTACAGCCAGGACTTTTGACTTCTTAAACTCATATTTGTGTCTGAACCCATCCTCTCGCAACCAGAACCTTCTCTACAGTTCGTGGTAGAGGTCTCTTGTCTGGTCGCCACTCACGTGGAAAATTGAGTCTGCAGTCCTCCAGATGCATGTACTACAGCCTAACCCAGGTACCGGGCCTCCCAATAGACTATTCGTCCCTGACTCGGTGAGGTCAAGAGTACTTCTGTGGGCTAACTCGACCAAACTCACCTGTCACCCAGGCGGGGACTGCCTTCCATTCCGACATACCCCCACTCCGACATTGACTTCTAATTGTCGGAGTGGCGGCACTTTTTTTCAAACATCCCGCCATTCCGACATGAGGTCATTAATATAAATTTCATTACTATTATCCTTGTACTTTAATTAATTAATATGATTATTTCTTAGTTGCATGCTCTGTAGTGTCCTTACACTGACATTCATCATTAGGGACAGTCGCTGACCCTCATTCGCTGTGGATCTTTGGCCCAAGACATGGGTATTTCGGTTATTTTTAGGGAGCCGGATCATTACAATCAGCTCACCAACAAGAGCCGGCTCTTTCGGCTCCCAAATGGAGCTTCATATTACCTTTATTACTTATACCTTTTATAATTCAGCCAAATGTAGCCCATTTTTACTTACTATATAACACTTAAAATATTCAATACATCTTAGTACATTAGTATCCAAAGTAAAAATGTTCATTTTCTAATATCAATTGCTGTAGCCGATTGCTTTCATTGCATATGAGCACAACGCGCATTCCCCGCTCCTTGCTTAAATGATCCTTGTCTATCCACACTTGATTGATTGCATGCATGCACGTGACAGTCAGTCACTGCACACACGCATAGCATGCACAGAGCACCCGTAGCGGAGAGATCTTCATATCATTCTGCCACGGCAAACTTTATATAAAAAAAAAATAATGGCTCGCAGCCGGGAGCCGACTCCCATGTTCACTTTAACTGAAAACATCTTTCTCCCGCCGGAGCAGCCCCTCCGCCGCCCGTCCGTATACGACATTCCCCGCCGCGGCGCAATGAATGAATAAAGATCGTAAACACGTCAGGAGAAAAAAACATTTATTTTGACAGATGTGCCTGAAGTTACTACTTTACAACCTTGTTGATGACCCACATTTAGAAAAACATGTACTTTTAATTCAGCCTTGGGTGAAATCGAAGCATTGTCTGTGTGCGTCCACCTTTAATGAATGCATGCCATGCACGCTCCTGCGGCCGGGACACAATTCTTATAGGGGGTAACTACATTCACTGGCTTCCTCCATCTTCTGCGCCTGTCATAGCCACAGCTGTTATGCTGTGTTCTCCTTCAGTGTCAACCACACCCCCTGTCTGTCTCTGGGCTTTGTCTGCCACTCAACTGCTCACACCTGGCCTGCATCAACTAATCAACTCCCCTTCATATACACCTGGTTTCCCTGCAGTCATCGCCAGATCATACATCGATACACCGTGGTAGATATTTGTACCTGGCTCTAGTCGCTACACTTCCTAGCCTATATTTCTCCTGATGAAATCTCATGCCTCACCTTTGTTCTCTTTTACTTATAGTTTTTTTGACCAACAATTCCGCCTGCCTGCTGCACTTGCTCCAGCCTGATGTGCACCCGGTCCAACCTGCCACCCTGCCTCATTACAACAAATAAACCTGCTCTTGGGTCCAGCAGCTATCGCTCCCCCTAACAGCACCCCCTTTTTAAATAAATCACTGTTTCTCGTTTTCCGACGGCGACAACAACAACACGACTATCGTCTCCTTCTACTTACGGCTCACGGCCCCGGGAAAAGATCTCGAGCATGCACATAACGCAATTCAACGCATAATTAAATTTGACTCCGTACATGCACGCTTAACTCGACTATGAATCGCATTATTGAGGGGTCTTAATTCGACTATAAGTAACCCGATTCAATTTTAGCTTGACTAAGGTGTATACATGCATCTTAATAATCCAATCATAGTTGGACTAAGCCAATAATTCGACTTTCTTGAGTGTCATGTAAACGCACTGACTTTCTTGCTCTACCCGAACTCCCCTCTGCTAGGGGGATGGCTGACCTTCTGGTTGTTTCACACTCAACAGTTAGTATTTAGTCTCTGGCTCTTCCTAGTGTCTAGATTGCTTAGTCCTCGTGTTTCGTCGTTCACCCTAACAATCTCCACCCTGTGTACAATGTTGCCGAACCCTCGCCCATCTGACTACCCTCCTGTCGCCGAACCCTCGCCTGTTTGACTACCCTCCTGTCACCGAAAACTTGCCTCTCCGACTACCTGCCTGCCATCAAGCCCCAAACCCTGTCTTTACTTATCTGTTGATCCTCAGTAAAGACCCTATAATTCACTGTGTCAGTCTCACTCTGTGTCGAGCATTTCGGTCCACTTGCTCTACTTCCCCATAACAAAAAAGAGAGAGACAGACCGACTATAAGTCGGTCTGTCGACTATATGTCTATAATTCTACAGGGAGAGAGAGATAGATTGATTGACAGATATTTTGATAGAATTTAACAATTATTCGCCGAAGGCGAAATGAATAGTGGGGAAAAGCCCCCGAGACCTTTGGTCTCAGTGTTAGAGAGGTGTTACAGAGGGATTTGCACAGAGACCGCCTGCTGCCTTTCCAGGGAGAATCAAAAAGCTCACAGCCAACCCAGATGCCCTCATGCCTGTCAGAGAGCAACATTTTAAGGCAGGTATAACATGCTTTTCCCCACAGACTCCCTAAGCACTGGGTTAGCAAGATAATGACAAATGATACTGTCAACCTTCTCCTGGCTCCACCAAACAGGAGGGGAGTCAAAAGGTCATAGAGGGGAAACACCTAACCCTAACCCTCACGTTCATAATTTAATTGGTCAGCCAGTCCTCAGGAAATGCTCTAAGGGTCCTGGCAGGGGCCCTTGAGGACTTGATGCTAGCTTCCTTTTCAGCTTCTTAAAGTCTGCATGCTTAAAAATCCATTTGAAAAGAAAGAGGTAGGTCAAAATGCATGCATAATCTCCTATTGTCTGATAACCGGGTAACCGGTTACACCTAGAATGTGGCTATTTAAATAGCTCTTTTAAATAGCCACATTCCAGGTGTAAGTGGTAACCCTATCAGACAATAGGAGATTATGCATGCATTTGACCTATAGAGGGAGTAATCTAAATATACACAAACCAATATACCATCTGAATCTTGCGAGGACGGGGCCATGTGTGTAACCTCTCCCCCAGGCTTTACGCCTCATCTGAACAGTTGGGTTTTGGATACATATTTCTGGACCCAGAAAGTGAACTGGAAACGCCAGCCAAAGCCCGCTGGGAGAAATGGATGTCTGAGCATAGAGTAAGTGTTGTTTCTACTAACACATTGGCTACAATAGTTTTGAGTCCCGGGGACTCGTTAGCATAGGCTACGTTACGTGAGCTTGACGTCCGTGTAATGCTGGATAGGCTACTCAAGGCATCATTTAGCTTGCTTTGCTAATATTGTTCTCTTTCTTTCTTAGACAGACAGTATCGGCTTTCCGGCATTTCCTGGAGTGGATACTGCAAGGCGAGAGACTTGGAAGAGGCAATCGCCTTGTTTTGCCAGCCTGTGTTGTCCAGGCCATCCAAGCTCATTATCCAGCACCAGATGGGCAGTACCGTGGCTACCAGGAGACAGTAGATGCTCAAGATGAGCTGTGACTATTTTGACTTTAGCAAACGCACCCTACACGTTTTATTTTTGTAAATAGTTAAGATTTTTTCATGCATAAAACTTCTAAATCATTTTGGTTGTTGTGATTTGCAGGGCTCTCAAGTTTTGAACTGAGTTCAGAGTGAGATTTTGTCAGCGGTGGTGGCCGCGGGGAGGGGGGGGGGGGGGGTATATTAACATGTGACTGCATACAAATGTGTCCACAGACATGGTGACTAATGTATGATAGTAAGCATTATTGGCCCTTAACACTAATATTCAGAAACAACACTGCCTCAAAAGGCTATTGGCTTAAGCAACACCAGTAGAGGCATATACTTTTCCCTGAACTTTTAAACGTTGCAAACGTGCAAAAACATAATTATATATTTATGTGGCATTCAGTCCAATGCTTAAAATATATCTGTGGCATTCAGTAGGCCAATGCTGTGGTGAAGTGTGTAAAGTATGACCAAGTGTTTCTTTCTGTTCAATAGATACAACTTTATCAATCCCCTGTAGGAGAAATTCGTTAATGTTTGTCCCTATAAAACAATAATGGTAAAAAAATAAATACAAAACATGACTGTAACTAAGTAAGTCAAACCGTCCAATCTGAGGGCTCTACTTGACCACTCCCCCTACTCACTTCCACCAATGCAAAGTGAACAGAACTGAGTAGGGGAGGGCGTAGCCTAACTAGTTTGTGAACGACCCAGAGAAATGCAACGCAAATTCGATGTGAACATGTATGAGGCTTTAATAAAATCCCGGACGATTTTGAAATTCGGCCACACATTTTAGTGTCTCAAAAAGAGGGCATGTTCGGGCAAAAGAGGACGTCTGGTTACCCTACGTACGGGAAACCCATTTGATTCCTACCTGTTCCACTGTTAAATAGCGGCGCAAATTGGTGGGCGCTATCCTGGTAATTTCTCTGCGTGAGAAATACGAAGTGTGGCGTGTGAGTGTGTGAATGGGTTCAAAGTTAAAAGCAGGACTCATTCACAATGATCTTCTTTCCATGCCAGTCATTGATGCTTTCATCTTCTGATGATGACGTTGACGTGGGGGTGACAGTTGTGTTGGGCTGATAACTTTCGTCTGCTTCACCCACAGTGCTAAAGCTTGAATCAAGGGTGTGTCTGGGCATGATGTCTGTAAAACAAAGAAGGTTTTTTTTTAATTGTAAAGCTGACCAATTATATAAATATTATTCCTTTGTTTTGTTCCTTCGTTTGATTCCGCTACGGAAATGCGAACAAACAAACAAACAAACGAATGAACGACTCTTCTTGGCGAACTGACCGATGCGAACTGATTCATTCAAACGAATCATGAAATCCACCACTACCGACAACGCCTGCCAGTCCCGTGAGAAAGGGACGTACCCTAGCCGTAAGCTGTGCGTGAGTCTGGTTCCGATAATGTCACATCACCATGACGCATTGTTTTGCCTGTCTGTTCTGTCTAGAAGTCACCGGTGCAATCTTCTAGCCCGCTCCGGCCTCCGTGACCGGCGAGGGACGGTGTAGACGGACGGATCCCCACACCACGTCGTACAGCACTGTTTATTTGGTTTGTTTTTCCAACTCGCCGTTCGAGGGACTAGTTTGGCGCAAGTTGGAACGGACGATTTTATACCTTACTGTTGTTTGTTTGGTTCATATAGTGTCATATTTTATCTTTGAGTCTATCCTCCATGTATGTGACCCCCATCGGACAGGGGGTAGTAGCTATGGCAAGCACTGTTTGATACCAGGCCTATTGGTTCAGCGAGCCCCTTTTCTAATAACCAGCCGTGGTGGTGATTATTGCATGTATGGGTTGGCTCATAACCCTGTTTAATGTGTTCTTGAGGTTGGGCCCCCCCTCGTGTTTTTAGTGTGTGCTGTGTGCAGTGTTTTACAGGCTTGCAGTGGGTTTGCAATGTGTGCAGTGCAGTGTGCTGAAGTTGGCTCGACTATAATATGGTTTAAGGTAACAGCAGAGTACCAGTCTACCCCCTGGCCTAGAGCTATTCTTTTCCCCTCCCATTTAGGTGATAGACTCATCTTTCTTGTGTTTTATATGAAATTGTACTAATAAAGTATTTCTTTTAATAATTGATCCATTGACTGCTGTTGTGGTATTTGGGGGTTTCTTAGTTAGAGGTTTGTGCGACAATAACACATGCATTTAGTTTGTCATGTTCTTGGTACCATTGAAGAAATCATTTTATACCAAAAACTAAACCAAATTAGTATGTACACACAGACAGACACAAGTCCCCTAACAGGGGACTTCCATAAAAAGACAAGAGGAAATACACATACAATTATCAAAAAATGAATGTAGGGACAAGAATAAAATAAAACTGCTCAATATTCATTTGCTTCCACAACACACACTATTATATACTGTATACACACAACAATTTGTAGCTTACCTCTCTGCATGAGAGTGTGGCTTGAGAAGTCGACTGGCCTTGGAATTGATCTTCTGAGCCAACTATCCCAGCAGCTGAAGCAATCGGATTCTGAAATGTCACCTTAAAGACAACAGTTATCACCTGTATAATGTTAAATTCTATCACTCACTGAAAATAAGTAGTTTAAAAACATGTTTTCTTTGCCTGGAGAACACACGATTATAACAGCGAAAAACAAAGCTGCTTTACTTTGTTTTTGAACAATTTTAGCAATTTGCCCCTAGCAGCTATTGTGTACTTTGTAAACAGAAGATATAGACAGATATAGTAGATTACGACAGTCTGTAGGCGAGTGCGTTTTGCTGCGGGAGGTGCATTAGAAGCGCTAGCCTGTTCATCATCTGGGAACGGGCCCACAACGAAGACGGACAAATGATTTCTATCATCCTCCAGTTTGAAATGGAGACTGCATATCGTTTTACCTTTTATCATTTCAATACCGATGTCTTCTCCAATTGTGGAGTTGTTTATCGCCTGCAGCCATCGTTTGCAGCGCTCACTGTCTCTCACTGGCAAAACGTGAAAACGTACTTTCTGTCCCTTCCTAGACTTTTCGGTGCAACCGGGTACCAAACAACTATTGGGAATTTCTGCGTTTGAAAAAACGAGAGCAGGGCCCAGTTTCCCGAAAGCATCGTTAGCCTAACGACATCGTTAAAACCCTCATAGATAACGACGGCTCCAGGGGTACTCGTAGAGCACTAAGAGCATCGTTACTATAGCCTCAGTGGAGTCACCAGCTGGACATTCTGTGTATTGGATGTGTTTTATTAAAACACATCTAATACCACGGAATGTCCAGCTGGTGCTATTTCGCAATACCCCAAAAACAGTGGTTCCCGCATATATATTACTATAGTCTACTGTTAGATTTAAACAGCAAAGACAGAGACATGTTAGAAGTCAATACAAATATAATTTATTGCAGCAATTTAAAATTCCAAAAATAAATGTACAGATGAAACGCCACGTCACAATCCTATCACACTATAATAAAATCAAATGATTCCGTTGATCGTGTGGGAGGTGGCTTGCAAGCGGCACTTGCTGTCTCCCTCTGATTTTAATTCAACCGTCATGGTTAAAATGTCCTCATATTGATCAATGACCGAAGACATACTGTACATGAATCATGCTGAGACCAGCGGGTGTCGGATAATTTCTGCAGGCGTTATTTGTTGCGATTGTTTGCCATAAAGCATTGTAGGCGCTCTGCTGTACTCTGTACTCTGCTGTAGGCCTTGATGGGGAGATATTTTTTTGCTGCCACAAAATATAGTTTGATCCAACAACATTCCTGCGTCTCCCCCTCCTACGGAGCCCATTTCAGCACCGCGTCAGTGGACAGCTACAATCCTACGACGTCGTAAGAGCAGAGCACGCGCGTTCATGTTAAGAGGAGTTTTGCGAAACGCTCATGCATCCTGGAATCCATCGTACAAGTGTGGATCCATCGTTACCACGCAAACACTCATGGTCCCCCCCATAGATATATATAGAACACTAGGTGTCTCGTCCGCGCTGCTGGCCAATGGAGACGAACATCTGCACTGGCGGCCATCTTGCCCCAGTATGCTCGCTCACCCATGACATTGTGTTGGTAGTGGTACATGTACTTTTTAAATAACCATAACTTGCTAAATTTTCAACCGATTTTCAAATGTTTTGGTTCGTTATAAATGTCAGAGATGTAGTTATGACACTGCATACTTATGTATAATTATGTTATATTCTAAAAAAAATAAATAATAAAAATAATCTATAAAAATAATCTAAAATAGGTACAAGATTTCCCTTTACAAATAATAGTAGTTTGTAAGAAACCAAACCGTTTGAAAATCGGTTGAAAATTGAGCAAGTTGAGCAACTCTTTCTGCCTTTTCTCAGGCTAGGATGAACCGATTTCAATTTTCTTTGCACATTTATAATACATATAATTATTTACTTCATAAAACCTTCATATGTGCACCGGTGAACTATTTCTTTAAACTCTCACAAACCCTATCCTCCTAACTCTAACCCTTTCCTTCTAACCTTAAAGGTGACATATTATACCACAATGTGTGAATATGATTAGCCGTCACAAGCTATTTTGAAAATCTGCCTCTTCTGACATCACAAGTGGGCGTGTCCACCTAGATGTATGACGGATAGTTGAGCAACGTCTGCTACAGTCCGCTGGGTAGGCTGGTAGACTGATCTATCCAGCACACATCTGTGTGGACATGCCCACCTACAGAAAATGCTGACGAGTAGGAAAGTCAATCGAGACAATCAAGCACAAACCTTCACCAGTTCACCCCCCCAGTTCTTCAATATGAAAGTGGCAGACTCCCTTCCCCATGTGGGACCCCCTGACAGACTTGGAGCTGCCCCTCTAGCCATTGCCCCACTTCTTCTTCTGGTTCCAGTTTACTATCGCTGAGGAGGTCCTTTTAGAAGTATGTCGACAGTTGGTATAAATGATAAATTCCTGTTTTTTTTTAATAGAAATGTAGTTGTCATCAGCAGAGGCTGAAACGACATACAGTGTTCCCTGTGTGAGTCAGTAAGGAAAGCCAGCATCTAATTCCTTAGCCTGTTTAAAAGGGTTTCTATGACTTAGGAGTACAACTCCTAAGTCATAGAACAAATCAGACAGCCGCCGCTTATTCCTCTCCTGACAGCGCTCAAACCTCCAGCCACCTTAACGAAGCAAGACAATGCCTTATAAAGCCACCACCCAGGAGAGAAACCCTTCCCAAATTGTGAAGCCCTTAAAGTAGAATGTTAAACTGGGAGAGGGGGAAGAGGGAGAACGGACGAGGCGATTCGGGATGTCGGGAGGGTGTGTTATTATCGTCATTTAATGAAACACATTTTCTTAAATGGATAAAAAATGACTGGAAGAGTGACAGGAGAGAGAGAGCGAGAGAGAGAGAGATAGCAAAAAACACTGACGCTTAATGAAGTTCATATTAAATTAAATTAAAAGAGAGACACACACATGCACGCAGACGCACAAGAGAGACTATCTTTGATGTTATTTAATAAACCCAAAACACAGAACTGTATCCATAGTAAGTAGACTAGTGAAAATGAGGGATGGGGGGACTAGAACATTGCAGGTGGATAAATAGCCGGACTGGAGAAAGGGAAGGAGATAGATTGGGGACGAGTCAACTTAGCTCTGCTTTGAACTTTTGAACCTCAACCCAGCAGTCGGCTCTTGGGGGAGTGGAGAGGATAGGAGAGGGGAGGAGCGAGGCATTGGTCTGGAGGTGAGAGGCTGGTGAGCAGCTGGATTAACAGAAGACTTGGTGGCTGGTTAGTTAAGCACCAAAAGAAAGCGACAGACTGCAGCTTTGGAATTGCTCTAGTTCTGAGATCAAGAGAGAGACAGATAGAAAGAATGAGAGAGGGCAATGGAGAGAGGGAGAGGGAGGATGAGAGAGAGAGATTTTAAAGAAGGTTTTGGTACCCAGGAACGGTGAGATATGGACTTGCATAAGACATTGGTATAGAGTCGGACGGAAGCAATAGAGAGAGTGAGAGGGATAGAGTGAGAGAGAGGTGGAGGGATAGCAGTAATATAGACAAGCCTCTGTGTGGATATGTGTGATAAAACAATGAAGCAGAGGTGATGAGAAAGGAAGAGAGAGAGAGAGAGAGCAGTGAGAGAAACAAGACAGAACTACAAATAAAAATATAGAATTTATGTTCAGTTTAAATAAATCATATTTTCCAAGCAAATGAATGCTTCCCAGCCAGTCTCCATGCGGGGCCACAAGACGACGGGAGAGCTGAGCTTTTATGAATGTTCAATAAAAAGCATTTTATTGAGTAAATGTATCGAATAAAGCTTCATGAATGCTAATAAAGAGTGTGATATTCGCCTTGCAAACAGTGATTAAAGTAAGAAGGAAGCTATGACAAGGAGCACTGATAGGGTCTGTGGCTGTCACAGCCCTGTTATGATTCATATAAACATGAATTTGCTTATCCGCATGCGTGTATTTGAGCGTGCCCATGTGCAATGTACACACAATCAATGCAGTTTAAAGAATCCACATACCTGCTATAAAGTTAGTGTTCTGCAGGCCTTTATGGACTGGAGTCCAGTCTTTATCGGATACATAGGTGCATGGGACACACACACACACACACACACACACACACACACTCAGTGACAATTCCCCTTACAATAATGCATTGTTTGTGCATCTCTGGTGACTTTAAGCAATCATTAGTGTGTATTTGTATTTGTGTGTGATTTGATGTGGGATTGTGTGTGTGTGTGTGTGTGTGTGTGTGTGTGTGTGTGTGATATGATGTGATGTGGGATAGTGTGTGAGTGTATTTGTGTGTGATATGATGTGGAATAGTGTGTGTGTCTGTGTGTGTGTGTGTGTTATATGATGTGGGATAGTGTGTGTGTTATATGATGTGGGATAGTGTGTGTGTGTGTGTGTATGTGTTGTGGCAACCCGTCTCCAGCACAGCGCCCTTGGGGGTCCGGGGGGCAGGTTGTGGAGGCGGTGTACCACAGATTTCCAACAGATGGCGCCAGTAAAAGCATTGGTGCCAGCCAATCAATCATTGAAATGCGGAGCACCTGAGGAGCAGGTGGAGAAACATGCTTTCTAAAGCGTGCTTCCACACCCATTCAGAGGGGTGTTCCAAGAACGGAGGTTTAACAAACACAGTGTTAACGCTGAACTCTAGGTTGTTCGATCCTGTGCCGACTAACCCAGAGCTGTCGGTTCCACAGCACCGGTTATGAATTAGTTCAATCAACACGGGGTTGGTTAACACAGGGTTGTGCGCGTTCACGGCAAACCTATAAAGACGTGATGTATGGATCATGGAAATCCTGATCAAAATGGCGAAACGGGCCGCATATTTTACCGATCAAGGTACTAATTATTATTTTTCCTCCCTCAGCAACTAAAGAATAAAAATGATGGAAGAAAAGTATTTTTTTAATTTTTTTTATTGAAATGATTTCTGCAAATGTGGTCTCGCATCCTTTGTCAGCCCTTACAAACATTTGCGGAATGTGTTCCTCCTCGAGGAACGGGTAAAGTGGGGAGGCATCTCTTTGCGCAGAGTGGCTATATTGTGGAGGACGGCGCATGCAACAATTACATCGCATGCCCGTTCCGGACAAACTCTTAGTCCACGTAGGCATTGGAATCTGGACTTCAATATCCCGAATGTATTTTCAATCTTAACGCGGGTTCTGCTGTGTGCCAGGTTAAATGTTGTCTGTGGTCCAGGAGCGGGATTAGGGTACGGGGTGATGAGCGTCGGGAGGCATGGATACCCTCGATCTCCTAGGAGATCCCCATCGAATTGCCCTGCGATCAAATACAAACTTTGAGCTATCTTGCACAAGCACAACAATTATATGAGGTCTATGATATGTTCATAATGCAACGCACCCTGTTGAAATGTATTGCTCACATTGGATGTGTGCCATCAATGCACCCAATTACATTAGGAAATCCTGAAATATAACACCCAGATGAAAAGTCAACAAGGATAATTTCGGAGCCATTTGGGAACACTTAAAGTAGATAATGCTGACCTGCAAGTTGGTGAAACTCCATTTTCATGCGTCTCGTGGGTTTATAGCCTGGAAAAACGATGAAGTTACGCAACAACCGCTTCAGCGCAAGACAGACGCACGGAGCGGCAGACGGTAGCTTTGCCTATGTGCTCAGCATCTCCTACACTGTACAAAAAGCTACCCGTCGCAAAAAAACGGAAAGCTATGCAAATTGTTTGTAGTGAACTGAGGGCAGATCCACGATTGGTAACATTTGCAATGTAGGGTTGGAGAAGGCTATTTAAATATATCAAAGAATCACTTGAAAAACTATATCTCTCCAGCAAAAAGTCATCCGGAAAGGACAATATGTCGAGCCGTGGTCTAATTAATCTCTCTGTGAATTGCACAAATTATTTGCGCTCCGATATCAATAGGCGAACACGTAAAAGCTGCGATAAACGTGGGTTTAAATAGCCTACTCCGAGCAAAACCGGGTTATCTTCCAAACTTAACCTGCGCAAAACCTGCTCCGACCAGGTTTGATTGAGAGCATATGTTTCTATAGCAACTTACATACCGTGTTCATTTTGGAACGGAAAACCTAGGGTTGCCGCTAACCCTGGGTTAACTTAGCTGGGTAAGTGATAAAACCGGCTTTGTGGAACACCCCTCAGGGCTCTCCCGGTTCGTGTATGCGGAGAGACCAGTGGTCAGGGGTGAGGTGTTTCCACCCTGAAGAACAAGACTGTGGATTCCTCCGAAGGTGTTTTTTGTTCTGTTTAGTAGTAAGATACTTTGTGTTTGGTTTTTATTAAAAGTGCTGTGTTGGCTTTAACTAAAACCAGAATTGTGGGCTGTTTGGGATGAGGCGGTTCACTCTAGCCGAGCCGGGTTGCCTGTGTGTGTGTGTGTGTGTGTGTGTGTGTGTGTGTGTGTGTGTGTGTGTGTGTGTGTGTGTGTGTGTGTGTGTGTGTGTGTGTGTGTGTGTGTGGGGATTAGTGTGTCCGTCTGTGTGTGTGTGTGTGTGTGTGTGATATGATATGGGATTGTGTGTGTGTGTGTGTGTGTGTGTGTGTGTGTGTGTGTGTGTGTGTGTGTGTGTGTGTGTGTGTGTGTGTGTGTGTGTGTGTGTGTGTGTGTGTGTGTGATATGATGTGGGATAGTGTGTGTGTGTGTGTGATATGATGTGGGATTGTGTGTGTGATATGATGTGGGATAGTGTGTGTGTGTGTTATATGATGTGGGATTGTGTGTGTGTGTGTTATATGATGTGGGATTGTGTGTGTGTGTGTGTGTGTGATATGATGTGGGATTGTGTGTGTGATATGATGTGGGATAGTATGTGTGTGTGTGTGTGCATCCAGGCATCGAGGGACATGCAGTAATGCGCTGCTGCTCGGTCGTTTAGCTTGTTGACACTTTGGGGTCATTGCAGCGCGGGGTGAATGGTGTGTGGCTGACAGCGTGGAACCTCTTCATTATCCAGCCATAATGTACTCATCGCCGTGGGCAACCACCGCCCACACCCACCCTTTTCACTCCCCCCATATCCATCCCATCCACTTTTTCCTTTGCTTTCTCCTACCGTGGACCCTCCCTCTGTGCCCATCCTTACTCCACCACCCTTCCATTCAACTGCCCCACCTCCTTCCATGCCTCACCTTCCTCCCCCTCCTCCATGTCCCCCAACACAGCGTCCGCTCCGTCCATCCATCCCCCGGCTCCCACTCTGTCTCCTCTCTACTCGCCT
The DNA here is from genome assembly GCF_964030765.1 of Micromesistius poutassou. Lineage (NCBI taxonomy): Eukaryota > Metazoa > Chordata > Actinopteri > Gadiformes > Gadidae > Micromesistius > Micromesistius poutassou. Next base: position 16,641,195 of record NC_140276.1, on the reverse strand, counting down.
TCTCCACCTTCTTCTTGCTCCTTCTTGTTTGTTGTTTGGGTCTTCGCTCTGTTTGCCGGCATCAATTCACCTTCCCTCTCCATCCCGCTCTCTCTCTCTCTCTCTCCATCCTCTCTCTCTCTCTCTCTCTCCATCCTCTTTCTCTCTCTCTCTCTCCTTGACCCCATTCCGACGGAGTAATTTCTCTTCCCCAGTTGATGGCTCTCTCCACACACCTCACCTAAAGTATCTCTCCTGACCTTCATTCATCTCTCGACTCTCTGACTTGTTTTGTTTTTTTGTTGGGTCTCTCCCACTTTGTGCTCGCTCTCCCGGCATCGACGGCTTTCGTCCTTAACCCACGCGTCACTCCCCCCTCTCACCCCTTGACCACCCCCCTCTCATGAGCTTTTCCTCCGCCATGTTTGGTCTCCTCACAACAGATTCCTCTTGAAGCGCCCGGTCCCTCCTCTCCTCTGCAGACCTCTGCCGGCCACTCCATACTTTCAATTTACCTTGCTCCTCCCTAAGCTTCTGCTCAATGCATTCCACAGTTTCCCACTGCTATCTTTCTCTGTCTCTTTCTCCATCGCCCCATGTGTTATTCTCCCTTCCTCTCCGTCTCTTCCCTGTTGTCAGCCTGTCTGAAGGATTGTCCTTCTCTTCTGTGTGTGTTGTGTGTGTGTGTGTGTGTTTGTGAGTGTGTGTGTGGGGGGGGACAAAGACACTTTTACTTTTCTTAAGTCTGTCTCCATGCTCTTATGTGTGTGTTTTTACTAGAGCCATTCTGCTGACTCTCTTGTCAGCGTTCTCTGCTTTAAGGGAATAGACTGACTGCACTTTGATTTTTTCAACTCTTGCATCCATCTCTCCGTCACAATCACTCATCTGGTTCATGCACATAATCGAACAGCACCAATGTGAGTGTGGGTACACACACACACACACACACACACACACACACACACACACACACACACACACACAAGCGCATACAATCCCCAGCTTCACCCCTACACATATTCAGACTATTCACACACAGATTATCATGTGACACACATTGATATTCACACTGTTGCGAATAACAAACAGAAAATGCACACTCGATGCTTGCATTGTGTGACAAATGACTTCCATACATTTGAATCCACGGCGAGCGCAGCAGGGCAGATAAACAGACGGTGTCGTCTCCGCACCGCCAGGACACGCTCCCCTTCCCCGCCGACCGTACGCACACTCTGCTGTCTATAAATTACACCAGGCAATAATGCCAAGTGCATTACCCAACCTGTACACCAGAAACCTAATGTAATCCAGCAGGCCATCACAATAGCACACACACACACACACACACACACATGCACACACACATGCGCGCACACACACACACACACACACGCACACATATGCATGCACACAGACACACACATAAGGGGATAGGGAGAAGCCAAGGAGGAGGCAGGAGGTACGGAACAGAGAGCAATATCTGAGGGAGAGAGAGAGAAAGAGAGGAGGGAAGATTGTTTGGGGGTGTGCGCTTGTGTCTCCATGCATGCGTGAGCGCACTGTCACCACTCAGAGCCATACCACTTCTTCACATTCACGTCTTCTCTCTCTCTCTTTCTCTCTCTCTCTCGCTCCCCCTCTCTCTGTCTCTCTCCCCCTCTCTCTCTTTCTCTCTCCACTCTCCCTCTCTCTATTTGTCTCTCTCTCTCTTTCTCTCTCTCTCTCCATCTCTCACCTGTTCATTTGTCGCCGCTTGACAGTTCTCATTATTGTCTTGGCACTAGCTCAGCATGTCCTGCCAAAGCAAGACGCCCAAATGGAATTTAAAAGAAGGAGAGAGTGGGAGAGATTGTAAATGAAGAGAACTAAGGGGAGGGAGGACAAAGAAAAGAAAGGGAGAGAGATGCCTATGGAGCCAATGGAAGGAAATGAGACGGAGGACAAAGGGAATCCAGTGAGGATCCCACATGAGGTGTGTGTGTGTGTGTGTTTGTGTGTGTGTGGGTGTGTGCGTGTGTGTGCGTGTGTTTGGGGGGTTAGGACACCAGAATCTTGTGTGTTATAATTAAAAGTACTTAACTCGTGCCATGTGCATAGCAGCACAAACACGCATGGGCCAAGGTATTAAACATGACATTGACGGGTTTACAGCGACATGGAGGAGCCCAGGGGATGGGTTTACAGCGACGTGGAGACTCCTGTACAACTCCACAGGGGAAGGCTTCCACCTCTCAGAACACTGTTGACATTTTATCAACACCATCAACATTTACAGATGCACTTCGTTGATCTGTTTTTATTAATCTCACTAGTTTTGTGGCTATAGCCATTATCCATTTGAAATGTAGTGTAGGTGCACACACACACACACACACACACACACACACACACACACACACACACACACACACACACACACACACACACGTGTGTGTGTGTGTCTGTGTGTGTGTGTGGACTGAGAATCCAGTTAATCTTTCTTTCTATGTTAGCATAACATTTAACCATCTGACCATGATGCATATAAGCACACATTCTATGTTTAGCCATCGTTTTTCCAATCAGTAGGCAGTAGGCTATAAGGAAAGCACTGTGGCCTCATCTTGGCTCAGGTCTGAGATTTACTGAAACTGCGATTTACTGAAAGCCGACAGAGAAAACATGTGTACATGTTGTGACGATAAGGAAGTGTTGGCCACGACACTCAGCATGAAACAACGCTAACACCCAGCCATGATTAAAATTCACTGCAGATTTTCACATTATTATTTACTCCAACTTCACCTTCGGCATCAAACCACAGCCGCTCCGGTTGGAATAGGACAAGGAGGCCTTGGGCATCTTTGAATCAAAGTAAATATTTAAATAAAGATGGTTTAATTTGCTAGTTGGGTAGCCTTGCCATGCACTTGATTGTGCAAAAAGACCTGAGCACTGCATTTCATTGCATTACTGATTCTATAAGAAATGCAATTCACAAAAAAGGAAACATGAAAGTGTAATGATTATAAAGTTATAATTGCAGTTGTCTGTCTATTTGGTAGAGTTAAATGAGTACAATAATTTGAACAACTTTGCTAACAATTTGTTCTGGACAGCTCTAGTTTGTAGGGGCTATTGAGCAAGTCCTGGAAACTAATTTGGGAAGATTACAATTCTTATTAGGTTTAAAATAGAAAAAATATGTTTACATTTACCTAACTCTTAATGCACATCTACATAATATATTCATATCCGGATTCTGCTTAAGCTCTCGGTATGAACCTTTCAATGGGGCTTGTCTCTGTGTTGTCGTGCAACCCGGTATCACGCCAAAGCGTGAAATAGATACGTTGGTCCACCTCGCAAAGCGTGTACGTGTCACGCTTTGCCTGATCAAAGAGTGAAGAGTACACGCTTTCTTCCGCCCATCTAAATGAATGGAGGAATAGCGCCAACAGGGGGCAAGACGTTCCCCCAGCATTTGGTGAAATGTTTACGTAGTCTTTATTATCTGACGGGGAAATGCAATATGTTAGGGCAGATTCACCATTAAACGTGTTTCTAATAACATTTCTAGCGAAAAATATACTTTTAACTTGCTTAATCTTCAGTCAGTGAATGTGTCTGATCTTTTTTTTTCGGTCTCGCTAAGGATGTTTCAACGACGTCAGGTTGCCTCAGCTTGAAGAGCACACCTGTTTGCCTGCTTAATGGAGGACTACCAACAGGGGGTGACAATTAATGTCAATGTCAACAACTCAACAAGCAGCGTTGAAGGATTAGAATCTTCAATCTTCCGATCCAACACAGTCTCACTCCGAGAACATCAAATTCCGACTAGTGGCAAGGGCACTTTAGCGTCAGTCACTGACGGGAAAGGTACCCATTGGCGTCCCCTGCAGACAGAGAAGGGATTCAATTCACTACAATGTAATGCCATCCCGTCGATGTTTGACGTTCAGAGCGGGTGCTCCAGCAGCCCATTCACTCCTGTATTAACCCGACTATGGCTCTAGTAGACGTTGTGAGCATCTTTCCTATTGGATAGTTATTAGGAAGACATTAACATGGTTGCTATGGACGCTGAACCCAGTAGCTCGCATGCCGTTTAAATCGTGGCTATAAAACCATTGTCTTTGCTTGTTATGTTATTTTATGTAACCGTGTAGGCCTAATGATGTTCTCTTATTTAACTTAAAAAAAAAACGTTAACACATTTTTTGAGCAGGTATGGCGTCTTCTTTCTTGGGATTTAATAGAGCGGGTTAACAGACCATTTTCTTTACTTCGAGGAGGTCTGGTGGTCTTCGTAGGCCTATTTAATAAATAGATAAATTAATTGGGAAGATTGAATTAAAACTGCGTTGGTCCACAGCGGAAAATGCATTACGGTTCTGAACATGTGACACGCCTACATTTTTTTGGCTCATTCTTTTCAATGGGCCTGCGTCCACGTCACGTGACTTGCTATGACGGTTGCCATCGATCGCCCCCCATATCTTTCTATTTTCCACAGTTTAGACTTGTATAATTAATAAGTTACTTTTGTAATCAACTTGTTTTTTTTTTATCTCTGTCTGGTGGCTAGTTACGTCACTCTGAGAGATGCGCACGGACATATTTGGTAGGGACACAGCCTATAACCTATTCGTCAAAGCAAAACACCAAGCTAATTGATTTAACGAGGCAGGGTTATTTGAAATAATTAATTAAGTTATCATGTGTGAGAGGTCATTCCTCCTCCTGAATGTGTATTGACTATTTCTGGTGATTGAAATCCTCATTGCAAACTTCCTATTTATGTCTAGTGTACTCCTACTGTCCGTCCCCCCCCCCCCCCCCATATGGATATGGAGAATTGTTGCTACTTCCCAGTGGTGGTGGTGTCATATATATATAAATGAGGGCATTCAAATATACTACAATGATCAATTAGCAGGCCAGGTAACTTCTGAGTCAAGGCCAGTAACAAGTAAGCGATAGACCTGGGGTCTCTTTTAATCAATGGGGGTCTCAAAGGACGCATATGATTATCAACTTGGGGGCACCAGCCCTACAAGAAATTACTCACCAAGTGCTCCATCTGATCTTGTTGCACCTCACCGGCTTGCTTGCAAGATTTTGGCCTGAAGTTCTTCCCAGACCTACACCCTAGCCATCCAACATGCATATCTGAGAATCAGGCCTCTTTTTAATAATGACAAAAAGTTATGAGAGAAATGCACATTAACTTTTTGTTATCTCATAAGGGGCGTGGCGCAGGCTCCTTTTGACCCAAGACTTGAAAAACTTGTCCACAGGCCAGCTGTGTCTACACACCTTAAGGCACACATTAACACCTCCATAACACCTCCTTCCGTCTTATTCACATTTACCTTATTGTTGGAGGTCACACCCCCTTTCCCACCTTTTCGAGATAGCTAGAGATGCCAGAATGTATTAATAATGTATGTAACGTAATGTATGTATACACACATTTCCCAGGGTCCTGAGAACGACATATCTGAGATTTGGAGTTCTAGCCCTTACAGAAAAAAAGTTTGGCCTCTCAGAAGTGTTGCGTGCAAGACCTAGTGGATCAGAATGTGGTGGAAAGAAAGTTTTTGGGATAGGAAGGTACTTGACTACCTTATTCTAGGGCCTAACTGGGACCCCCACACCGAAACTTGGCCTTCTCAGACCCCGAGGGCAGGGAGCGGGGGGTCTGAGGTTTTGGGTTAGGGTTAGGGTTAGGGCCGGCTTTTTTCCAGAGACCCACAATTTTCACAGAGTAATCCCAAGATGCACCCTGAAGGTCTAATGGACAAGATTCTATCTCTTGTCAACTAATTCATTAAGCTTACTGCTTAATGTCCTTGCCTCAGCCACCTATTGCATCACTTCCTTTAGGGCTTCGGCCTCCTAATGAATCACTTTAGTATATTTGAATGCCCTCTTTCATTTATATGACACCACCACCACTGGGACGTGGCAACAATTCTCAATATCCATATTGGGAGGGGGGGGGGGGTGCTTGTGGACAGTACAGGTACACTAGACATAAATAGGAAGCACACTCAGGAGGAGCTACGATTTCAGTACTATTGAAGATCTTTGCTCCTTCTCAACTCTGTGGTAATATTTTTCACAAAATACAACCAATTAATGTTAAATCTTACTTGTGAAAAGTAATCCCCCGATTCCTATTTTTGACGGTCCACTCATTTGAGCAGGAATATGCTGGCATCCTTGTTTTCTTCTGTAGACGTGACTTGTCAACTGTCAATTTAGGCTGCTCATCACCACTCCAAGATGGCGGCCGAATTTCTCGCGTCACGGCAGCCAATGTTGCGTCTACTTATAAGATGTCTATGGACCAACGTATCTATTTCACGCTTTGGCGTGATACCGGGTTGTGTCGTGACAACATGGTAACTCTAGAAAGGGCATCCTTTACCATCTTATGCTAGAATCCTTTAAGCTGCTAAGCAAGATTGTAACATGTGTTAGTCCTCTACACTTATTAGAGAAAGGATGTTTGCATATTCCAAATAAGGTTGTATTCTCTTCATTTTAACAAAATCTTTGTTTGATTCAACCGTTGGTGCATGCAATGCTAACCAGTATCTTAAATTATCTTTGTATTTTGCTATGTTGGTACTAAGAGAAACAATGTCACAATGTCCTAAAGAAAATGCATCATTGATAGTGACTTCCTTCTAAAGTAGCTAGGGCAAGATGCGGCTAGGGCAAGATGCAGGCATCATATTCAATTTTTTTTTCTGCCTCACACTGCTGTAGTCCCACCTGCCCAATATTATATATATATATATATATATAATATAGTATAGAATATATTATATAACTCACGTTGCTTTGTCCTTACATTGCGTCATCAGTTCAGTAAATTAACATAGACCTTATTCTGAAAGGGTCACAAGCCCCAAAAATAAATCTCCAAAGTGAGAGATACAAAATAGAATGGGAGCAAGCCTGGGATGAATGTAGGTTCAAATTGATACAAGGCAAAATGCCACATAGGAGTCAAACTCAATGTAGATGATGGTGCAGTTTTAGCCAACATGTCCAAATCCTCTACTCTTATTTGTGTGCATGCTCCTTGTGTTGTTTCTGTCATTTCTTTCTCTCTCTCTCTCTCTCTCTCTCTCTCTCTCTCTCTCTCTCTCTCTCTCTCTCTCTCTCTCTCTCTGTTGTGCCTGTGATTCCCGGGGCCCTCAATCCCCACTGGTTTGCCACAACAATTTGACACGCCTCTTGGCACACATACTTTCATTGAACAGGAGATGGAAAATGACGCAAGAGAAAGTAAGTTAAAAAAAAAGAGCCATTCAGAGACATTTTACCCCTTGTTTTTGTCTCTTAGCTCATCCACTGCTTCTTCACCTCCCATCTCCACATCCTCCAATTCTGCTTTTGCATGAGCCAGCTGCTATTAAACATAACACAAAGAGGCTGACAGACAAAGTATTAAACAACAAAATGTGCAAATATGTGTGTCCTTGTCGCACAAACACACACACAAATGTGCACACAAATGCACAAAGACCACCTTTGACATAAACTCCCTAGCTCAGCTTTTCTTTCAGCATTGTCAAATGAAATACAGAACGGTGAGTAAACAGGAGAGAGAGAGAGAGAGAGAGAGAGAGAGAGAGAGAGAGAGAGAGAGAGAGAGAGAGAGAGAGAGAGAGAGAGAGAGAGAGAGAGAGAGAGAGAGAGAGAGAGAGAGAGAATATTGTTTTGTTGGATGAATGCTGTTAAAAAAAACAACTTCTCAGTGTCCAAGTGCCATGATGAGCTCCATCACTCCCCTGGCTTAATGAAATCGGCCCGCTCTTCATATTTCAATGCAGCGACCCAATCTTATCTAAACCTCTTATGAAGGAGGATACATGCCATGCCCACACACGCCTACTCACACACACACACACACACAAACCCACACAGATACACACACACACACACACACGCACACACACACGCACACACACACACACACACCCCCACACACACACACACACACAGGCACACACCTGCAAGAGCCAATTGAATACACTCACGCTGTGCTCACCCATGCAGACAGACACAAATCACAAATGTGCAGATGCGATGCATGCATGGATGTCAAATATCCAGACATATGACTTGGAGAGAAGGGTTGAAAGGCAATAATTAAATAGTCCTTGGAGTGAAAGTGGAGATAAGCTGGTCTCCAACCAAAAGGGGTATGGGTCTAGAGTTTCCTCTATGATCGCACAGAAGCTTCCATTGTGTAAAAGCCTCTGCTGCATCTTCCCACTGTGTCACTGTGTCAGCCCCAACATTATTGTCTATCCCACAATCTGGTATAGATATGGAATAAGACAAATCTCTTCATCTGTTTTCAATGAAAGAGAATGTTACGTTGAATACGACAGGAAGCCGAGGATCAAGACGCAAGTCTCCCCGAGGAGACGTGAGGAGCGAGCACTGGAGCTGGCCGTATACCAGAATGGGATTGGTTTAACATAAATCTCTGATCCAGCAGGTCTATGTCTGGCACTACGCATCACAACACAACACAACACTGTTTGGAGGCACTGTATGAGAGATGTGACTGTGTGTGTGTGTGTGTGTGTGTGTGTGTGTATGAAACCATATCTCTACTTCATTATTAATAAACAATTCCCCAAGATAAAAATCCCTGTTACTAAATAAGGTCAATATTTGTGTTCTTATGTGTATGCCAAGAAACAAGGCATCTTTCAAAACACACTATACAAGTGTGATATTGCTTTGGTCTAGAAAATAATTTAAAGTAATTTACCCAGGAGACATAAATCTTCTGATGCATTTGGTGAACACAGAATAAGTCTGATGATTCCACACAAAGGATAACAAAGGATAATAATTTCCATAATATCAAATCAAAATATATAAAATAACCAGAGTTTGTAAAAAAGTCCAACGACCGCCCAGATCATCCCTGGCTGGTTCCTAATGCAAGATGGGTTAGTAACTCAATAACTAATCCAGGATGGGGTTAGTACCTAATTTAGTAACTTCAGCCCCTCGTCGCCTGCCCAGGATTAAGCATGGAACAAAAGACGGGTGGATGGGCGCCGGCTATTAAAATCATTCTGTTGCTGAAGAACACGTCTATATATTGTGCACCAGCGGTCAGCCTCAGTCCCATCCTGCCATCCGCCATGCATACCTGCTCATTAACTTCTCCCCATCTGTCTGTGTGCTGCTCATCAAAACGAGGAGACTATAGCAGATGCAGGGAGATGGCACCTGCATGCCAAATGACTCGTCCTGCTCTCTCTGCGCATCCTCCCCCCCCGGACTGCATCAATATAATCAACCTCATCCAAGTCTCTCTTTGTAATCTATGGTGGCCTAGGCTAACCGATACTCTCTATACCTCCTCAAGCATTCTCTCCCTCTTATGCACCGTGGTCCCCTTGGGACACAGGAGGGAGAGAACTCTAAACTGAGTGTATTGATATTCTATTCATGGTTTTCAATGTGAAACATCTTTTCCCTCCTGTGACTAATATCTAAGTGAAACATTCATAAGTTGTAAGGCATGAAACATTGAAATAGCAACTGTGATATGCTTAGCTTACCGCCAGGCTGCAAAACACATGTAAACATGAGCAAGGTTTCTGATTCTGCTTCAGCTTAGGTTCCTTTAGGTAGAATCCACCATGACTCACTAACTCCCACCTGTGGTTCGTTAGACGAAGTGACCTAGAGCTGTCTCAGTGGCGAGTCTCTTGTACTTAGAGCACCTCCTCCAACACCACTGCATATCCCAACGTTGTTTCAAAGTCCTCACTTCTGTGTGAAATTCAGTGCCAGCTCCATCTCCTTCCCGTCCCTCGCTCTGCATGTGTCAGATCACACCTCCGAGAGACGCGCCACCATCTGACACATGTGGCGTCTTGGACCCGCGACGTCAGGAGCGCCCGTAGAGACGGATTGTGGAAGTCGTCAGATGGGACAGATGTTGACGGAGACCATAGATATAAGTTTGCCTCCAATTATTCAATTTCAAAAGCCTACAACCCAAGGCCACTACAATATTAATAACCGATAATAATATGATATTAGTTTAGTGTGGATGAAGGGGTACTTGATGGGCTGTTGGGGTTGATATTGAGAGCCACCTCAGCTCTCTGATGAAGTCTCTCACTGTCTTACTGATAGTGCCGGCAAAATCACTACTTGTGTAAGTGCTTTTAGTTGGCTAGGATTACACTGTGTTTTCTATTAGTGTTGGGTTTGTTACTCAAAGTGGGCAGGAGAGTCTGTGGTTAGTGTGTTTGCCGCCATTTTAATGACATGAATACAAAAATAATAATAATAATCACTGTTAGACTGCGGGAGTCTGCTGACTGATCAAATAAGAAATAGTCATAAATAGCAGGCGAGGATTTCTCACCCTTATTTACTGTATGAATGGACCTACTACAGCAGCACAACAGGGTAATTTCCATGGGGAAGATAAGGAGAAGGTATTTAACATTCATTGAAAGGTTATATATATAAATATATAATATATAAATATATAGTATATAAATATTGTATGTTATAATCAAAAGGATGAGGATTTATGAAGATGATGATGATTGTTATTATTATCATTGTTATTATAATCATCATTATCATTATTATTATTATTATTAGTTGTATAATTAGTAGAAGTGGTAGCATTAGTATAAGCATTAGTAGTAGTTGTAGTAGTAGTAGTAGTAAGATTACTATGTACAATAATAATAATATTGTAATTGTGAGGTTTTGTTGTACGAGAGACAGAGAGTTTGTGTGAGATTACCGTGACAGTAAAAGTGGATATATGTCTGTGAGAGTATGAATGCGTATTGATAATGTGTTATTAAAATTAGAATGTTGGTCTTATCGGAGCCTAATGGAACGGGTCTGCCCAATCAGACTCAGTCTGTAGCGGACCTCTCCTCTCTTTGGAGAGAACCCTGCTCTCTGCCTGGTACACGTTATCACTTCGCTTAAGCTTGCATGATTTTCCGTGCCATCGGCAATCCTCGGCTCCATGTTCCTCATCTGTCCGCTCGCTGCGATTCTGAGCTGTGTCTGCTTTTCTGACATCTGCACTTGCGTGTATCTCTCTCCCACATCCTCACAATCAATTTGAACAAGAGCAAGCCTCTATTTTTATCAATTTTTGCTTGGGTTATTTTGCCTGAGGAAAAAATGCAAGACTGTAAATAGGATCACTGCGATTTCTTTCCTATACAGTGGCCCAATCTCTTGTGTGTATTGGATTCAGAATATATAATTGTAAAAAACAAAAATTTGGGTCAAACAATTCCAAGGATTATTGGGACAGAAGTAGTAGACAGAAACGCCAGATAGATGCTTACCCTAACCCTAACCCAGGTAGACATTCAATCAGTTTAGAGAGAGCTGATGGGGTTGCAAATTAGCCATTGTTATGGCATTGACTGTGATAGCTATGTATGTAATAATGTGCGCTGCATTGTCCCTGACAAATAAACTAATAAATAAATAAATAAAAATACCTGATAGTGGGAGAGTGTTTCCCCTGTTCAGCTTTCAGGGGCCAATTGGATTTTAGACTTGACTTGTATTGGTATGGGAATAAACGGTTTAATGGAAATATGCTAATGAGCTTGCAGATTCCTGTGTGTGTGTGTGTGTGCGTGCGTGCGTGCGTGTGTGCGTGTGTGTGTGTGTGTGTGTGTGTGTGTGTGTGTGTGTGTGTGTGTGTGTGTGCATGCTTATGCGTTTGTACAAGCATTCATGTGTGTGTTGAAAAAGATGGAGAAGAGAGTCATCAAAAGACTATATTGAAACACTGTTGAAAAGCAGTTATTTTGAATTTCTAATGAATAAGTGTAAGTGTCTTTCTTAAAAGAGGCTCCCCGCTGGGTGAGAATTTTCCTGGGGCATTAATCTGCCACGCCACACTCTGTGTGACTTCTCTGTGACGCCCTGATGGGGCGTCTCATCACAAAGTGATAAGGGTCTTTTTATGTCTGGGATAAAAAAAACCACGATGTGCTGGGTATAACTCGCTATCATAGCTTCAACTGCACAATGGCCATATTTAACAGATAATGCAGCGCTTACTTACTGTTGTCATGGTTCATCATTAAATGTATTGCTATTGATGTTCTCTAATGCAGGATAATGCATGTCACTTCATTGCCCCTTTGCCAAACAGAACACACACACACACACACACTCAACCAGGCACAAACACACGCACACACACACACACACACACACACACACACACACACACACACACACACACACACACACGCACACACAATGGAGAGAGTTAGAGAGGGGAAAGAGAGAGAGAGTAGTGGTGACTACAGTGCAGGGAGCAGACAGCCCTGACCAGGAATTATTTAGTCAGCGCCGCGGTACTCAGCAGCAAGGGTCTGTTTGCGGTCTGCTCCAGTAGCTCCGGTAGCAGGGTCTTCTACAGCACCTGAATCATTAAGAAACAACCTCACACTGCCTGGCGGCCATTAACTACTTCCCATGTTTCCTTATTCCTCTTTTTATTTGAGTTGAATGCACACTGCAAAGGGAAGTGAGATGAGTAGGTTAGTCAAACTTAAAGCCAGTGCAGTCAGCAAAAGCCTGGTTTCACCCAAGATAATATTTAGAATATAGTTATTAAACAAAGACATGACATGAACAAGCAGCACATATTTACCTTGCATGTAAAATGTGTTCTGTACAGAATGGGTGAATAATATATATAGTCTAACATTGCATGGGGGGGGGGGGGAATTTAAAAAGGTTCATTTCGAAAAAGCTAGTTTCGCATGACATGAAAATGTACCTGATACCAGTTCAAGACTTCTGCATCATTGGATGAAATGTTTGTTTTTCCAAATCTTTTTTTGTGAAATTGCCACAAATTGTTAGCCAGTGGGCGTGTGACGCTAAAAGACATATACTGTAATGAGGCTGGATGAGCACATCGGCATGCGTGCACGTTATCTTGTCTTATCAATGTCTAATGGTTAGACTCAGGGCATGAAATGAAGATTCAATTACAGAGGCCTGTTGTTGTTCACAGCCTGTGGCACCACACACACACACACACATGCACACACACACACACACACACGCACACACGCACACACACATGCACACACATGCATGCATGTACTTAAACACTCAAATGAAAACATGCACGCACAACACAGACACACTCAAATTAATTTTTACACTGTCAAGATATTGCCATTGCACACTTTTTATAGTTTCAATAGTCCATTGACTCCATTGAATTTGAATGCCCTTAACAAATGTGTAGACACACACACATACACACACACACACACACACACACACACACACACACACACGCAAGCACAGACTTCTCAAAGAAGTCATCTAAGACCCCTGGAGGAGCAATATCCAAATCTGCCAAAGAGAAAAGAATGATAATTCTATTCAGAGTCAATCTCGGGGCGTTTTGTGATGCTGGTTATTTATTTGGGCCTACGTGGTACAGTGCACGTCAGAATGAGCACAAATATTGATCTCTTTTAGGATCTGAAAACACCTGCAGGCCTCAAATCATCTTGGCGCTGCCCTCTCCTTCAAACCGTTCTTTCTCCTGCCCCCCTCCTCTGTCACTCATTAGTTTGCCTCTCTCTTTGCCAACTTACTTTTTCCATGAATTTCTCTTTTCTTTGTAACTCTTCTTCTTCTTCTTCTTCTTATTCTTCAGCCAACACAGAACATATACTTATTTTCTGTAATGTTAAAAAAAATAAATGACTTCATTAAATCCCCAGCGGTCAAGCAGTGGTTAGAAAAATGTGGTTAAAATTAAATAAAATCTGTAAATCTGCTTTAGCGAGGGCCTTACGTCTGTTGAGGCGAATGTTTAGTGCAAATAGTTAAGCATTTACATTCAGCAGTTGGTCTTGAGAGAGGTTCCCAAATTCAGCTGCGATCCTCGTCATGGTTGTTGTGTTTTTTAGAAACCATTTTCAGAGATGACACATGGGCAGATATTCTGCAGCAATCATTTGTACAGTGGCAGCTGGATCCAACACTCTCCCTCCGAGAACGTCAAATTCCGACTAGTGGCAAGGGCACTTTAGCGTCAGTCACTGACGGGAAAGGTACCCTTCGCCGTCGTCTGCAGACGGAGAGGGGGTTCAATTCACTACAATGTAATGCCATCCCCGGCGATGTTTGACGTTCAGAGCGGGTGCTCCAGCAGCCCATTCACTCCTGTATTAACCCGACTATGGCTCTAGTAGATGTTGTGAGCATCTTTCCTATTGGATAGTTATTAGGAACATAGATATATATAGAACACTAGGGCTGTGTCCAAATTCAGGGGCTGCATCCTTCGAAGGACGCATTTGAAGACCGCTTACATCACAGCGGCGCGTCAACTGCTGTCCCATTTCGAAGGCTCCTTCAAATGCGGCCGAGATATGAAGCTTTCTTTTCCTGGATTTGAAGGACCCACCAGGTGGATCCTTCACGGCCCAACGTATCCCATGATTCATTGTGCATTGGATTTTTTTTCAGAAATGGCATGGAGAGAGCGGAAGCGGCAGCTGCAGCGAATACATATTTAATGACAAAACTATGTAAAAACATTTTTTTATATAAAAGTAAGGTTGGGGCCATTTTAAATATGTAACTTTATTGTCAAAGTTCAATGACATTAACGCTAGACAAATAACATTAAACTAATTAACGTTAGGCCAACGTCCTCTCTTCCTCTTCACCCGCCGGCTCCGGCGGTGCATCTTCTCCCACTCCTCCAATAAAACCTAACAAATAAAATTAAGATTTCTGGCTCCATATTTCTCCTCCGCTGTCCGGTTTGAACAGCTGTCAGGGTTGCTAGGAGACAGGAGCGGCGCTTGGTCACGCAAGGTAAAGGACGTTAACGGCTGGTTACACAATCCGGAAATGCTCCGTAGGCTAGACCGTCTCATTTAACAATGCTCGTTCGGCCTTCGGTGTGGCCTTCACGGCCTACGAAGGCCACACCTTCATAGACCGCGTCCTTCGAAGGACGCAGCCCCTGAATTGGGACACAGCCTGAATGTCTCGTCCGCGCTGCTGGCCAATGGAGTCGAACGTCCGCACTGGCAGCCATCTTGCCACAGTTAGCTCGCTCACCCATAACATTGTGTTGGTGGTGGTACATGTATTTTTTAAATAACCATAACTTGCTCAATTTTCAACCGATTTTCAAACGGTTTGGTTTGTTATAAACGTCAGAGATGTAGTTATGACACTGCATACTTATGAATAATTATGTTATGTTCTAAAAAAAGAGAATAATCTAAAATAGGTACAAGATTTCCCTTTACAAATAGTAGTAGTCTGTAAGAAACCAAACCGTTTGTAAATCCGTCAAGATTTCAGCGAGATAAGAGTATTAGTGTTTGTGCAGATCACTGACCGTAGGTCAGATGGTACCTCAGGTACCACCAGAAAGCTTTCCTGTGACAAGATGACCGCCTGTGATGACGTTCTAGACTCCGCCGTAAGACATCTAGTGTTCTATATATATCTATGATTAGGAAGACATTAACATGGTTGCTATGGACACTGAAACCAGCAGCTCGCATGCCATTTAAATCATGGCTATAAAACTTTTTTACGTCTTTGCTTGTTATGTTATTTTATGTAACCGTGTAAGCCTAATTATTTTCTCTTATTTAACAACTTAAAAAAAAACGTTAATACATTTTTCAAGCAGGTATGGCGTCTTCTTTCTTGGGATTTAATAGAGCGTGTTAATATACCATTTTCATTGCGTCGAGGAGGTCTGGTGGTCTCTGTATATAATAAATAAATAAATACATATATAAATATGTATGTCAATGGTCAGATACAGATCTTGTTATAACGATAAACTACATAGCTACATGGTCTACTTATAATGTTATGACTAAATAATTTATATATATATTTTATTTTTTATTTATTTATTTAATTAATTCGATATTAAACCAATGCATTTCAATCGGTTCGACAGAATATGTGGCAGGCTGCGCAAGATTCTATGGCGCTATGGTGGTTGCCATCGACTACACGACCTGGCCATTATTTCATTTTCTGTAACATCCACACATATATCCTGCATTTAATACATGTACACGTTATATGCATAATATTCTGAACAAACCCCCAAACAAATTGATTCTAGGTTCCTGTGATAGGAGCGGGACCCTGTGATAAGGAACATTAACGTACACAATGTATGCACCGTTCACGTTGCAAACGACTTCATGAGTTCAAACATAAACATTCATTGTAACATAACATTCATTCATAGCTCTGCTCCGAACCACGTTAACGACGTTAAGTGCGGCAACTGAGCTGCCGTCAATTGTGTTTTTGTCGTAATCTAGGGTCCACTGGCTAGGAAATAGACAACAGATATTCTAAGGTGTTCTTCAAAATTCACCTTGGAATATCTTTCTATTTTCCACAGTTTAGATTTATAATTAATAAGTTACTTTTGTATTGAACTTGACTATGACCTTTTTTTTTAAATCCCTGTCTGGTGGCTAGTCACGTCACCCTGAGAGATGCGCATGGACAGATTTTGTAGTGACACAGCCTATAACCTATGTCACAGCCCAGCTCAGGGGAATGACAAGGAGGAGACCACACATGGATTTAGTTCAACAAAAATAGTTTATTTAACCAACTAAAGGTAAACTAAGGTAAAGTGATGTATGTCAATCAGTAATCAGTAATGAGTGCTGTGTGTGGATGAGTGGAGAATGTAATGTATGTGCAAAGCAAACCCAAAAACCTAAACAAACCATACGTCAAAGGAGAGAGAGACCAAGTGGCTGACTCCTACAGTTTATATAGCTGAGGAGCTCAGCCCGCATGGGTGTTAGCCATTACACCGATCACCCAATCAGGAGGTGCCAGAGGGCTGTCACACCTATTCGTGAAAGCAAAACATCAAGCTCATTGATTTAACAAGGCATGTTATTTTAAACAATTTAATTAAGTTATCATGTGTGAGAGGTCATTCCTCCTCCTGAGTGTGTATTGACTATTTCTGGTGATTGAAATCTTCATTGCAAGCTTCCTATTTATGTCTAGTGTACCCCTACTGTCCACAAGCAAGATATTCGTTTGATGAGGATTAAACATCTATCAACAGACTAATAGCAGAACTTGGATATGCTACTGTTCTGTCTGATTGAATAGTGGTATGACTGTGGTCTACATTTTTCTGAGATGGTGAATTATGGTTATTTGTACTCATCTGAATGAAATGTCTTTGACCTCACAGGGGCCAGCTCTACACTACAAGATACAAGTGCTGAACGTAAACTACAACTTGTTCCTCCAAACCCTGGTGTCCCAAAATCAACGGTCAACTGAACGAGCTGCACTTTATATATTCATTTCATTTAATGTAAATGCATTCATCTCAAAGCAACCTTTTTACTTGAAAACAAATGTTTTTTTCCTAATCTTTCTTTAAGATAATAATAAATACTATTTGAAATAAGCAATGCCTTTTTATAAAGAAGGTAGTATTGAACCATATACTATATAATATATACAAAATAATGACTAACCATTCACTTCTATAAAAAGGAGGATAGCTAAGATAACAGGGGTGAGGTTGCTAACAGTAATTATAACAGTGCTGCCATGAACCCAGTGTCCACACACTGGGTTCATGGCAGCACTGTTATAATTACTGTTGGGCCATTTGGTTCTGGGTATTGGTCACATATCCTGCAGCAAACACCTGCCGTGCCACCTGCTGATGCCGTCCCTCTTTTTCTATGCACTGGTCTTCCTCTTGCCGCACCGCTTGCTCTTCCTGTCCTTTTTCCTGTGGCTGTCGCGCTTAGGTTTCCCTGTGTTGGGTCTTGCCCCCTGCTATAGGGGGGATTCCAGGTCTCATCAACAGTTGACATTGGTACATCCAATGAGGAGCTATCAGTCTACCTGCAACATACAGTATTCACATGTCAACAGAAGCACTTCTTGAGTTAGTACTTATACTT
Source organism: Micromesistius poutassou (assembly GCF_964030765.1). Classification (NCBI taxonomy): domain Eukaryota; kingdom Metazoa; phylum Chordata; class Actinopteri; order Gadiformes; family Gadidae; genus Micromesistius; species Micromesistius poutassou. Next base: position 16,623,184 of record NC_140276.1, on the reverse strand, counting down.
ATTGTTCTACTTAGCTTTCCAATACAGTGATAACTGTTATAGAAGGCTACATACCTTTATTATTGATGTGATATTTTTAGTAATATATTTGTCTTCATTCTATAAATACCAAGCTTTGCCTTCTCTGTGTGTATAAATGTAGAAATACTATGGTTTATTACAATGCTTTTGTGCTTAACTGTTATAGAAGGCTACATACCTTTATTATTGATGTGACATTTTTATACGATCAAACCTACTACGATGTGCTACCATATAAAGTTAGAACAACGTTGAACATGCTGAAACGTGACTGTTAGTGTTATTGTTTTGACTGCAGATAACGGCTAGCCTACGATGTAATTCTTCATGCAACTCATCTACAGCTCATCTCAACATAGCAGCTTAAAGGTCCCATGGCATTAAATGTTCACTTTATGAGGTTTTCTAATATTAATATGAGTTCCCCTAGCCTGCCTATGTTCCCCCAGCTGTGGCCTACTGGTTTAGGGTGACCAGACGTCCCCGGTTTCCAGGGACAGTCCCCGTTTTCCCCGGATTTTGTCTCAGAAATCTGGTCACCTTATACTGGTTAGGGCTTCGGCCTTTAAACCATAGGGTTGCCGGTCCCCGACCCAGTAGGAAAATGTGGGCGGCGGAAGTGGTTGAGCACAGCTCTCTCCCTGCTCCCTGAGCACTGTAACTGTAGCAGCTTACTGCTCCGGGTTAGTGTGTGCTTCACCTCACTGTGTGTTCACTGTGTGTTCACTGTGTGTTTACTGTGTGCTCTGTGTTTCACTAATTCACGGATGGGATAAATGCAGAGACAAAATTCCATGTATGTGTGAGCATACTTGGCCAATAAAAGTTGTCTGTCTTCTCTGTCCCAGTAGCTAAAAATTGCGTTAGGTGTAAAACAAGCAGTAGGTATCTTGCTCCGCCTTTGAAAAAATGAAAGCTCAAACGCGCCGATTTGGGATCTGGCTCCATATGTTGTCATATGGGGCCAGGTTACTGCCCCTTTCTCTGCTTGGCCCGCCCAGAGAATTTGGCCCATTCTGCTGTTGGCGTTATGGCGCGTAACATGCAACACAATAACGCAAGCTTGCATAAAGCTCCCATTTGGTGAAAAGACTAGACTGTGTGGGGTTCTCTGAGGTCTCTGGTATTTACACAAAGAGATTCATAGTGGGGGTTATGGGGGAGAAAGGGATTGTTGCCCAGGATTGTCCACCGGAGCCCCGCTGCCCGTTGCCCGGGGTTGTCTCCTGCCGGAGCCCACTACGGCGCTCCGGCGGGCAGCAGGGCTCCGGCGGGAGACAACCTCAGGCAACAATCGCGGGCTACAATCCCTTTCTCGTCCATTTCGCAGTTCAGTCTGTACTTAACATTGACATTGACATTGGAAGTGGATGGACCAGAGGCGTCTGAGAGCTCCAGGACTCCCGCCGGAGCACCCAGAGTGTTCAGTGTTCCACTGTAAACACTAGCGCATGGTACCAGAGCTGCCAACTCTCACGGTTTCACCGTGGTTTTTGCCTGTTTACACACGCGCACACGCCACACATCCAATTTCTCACGGCAAAAAAAACCACGCGTCCGTCCGTTGGAGCCAGTGTTTTTACACACAAGCCAGGATACACGTGCCACACGCACACACACACATGCACACACAAACACCAAACAGATTCGATGAAGCAGTAGAAATGGCGAGTCCGGAGCAATCCGATGAAAAGTTGGCATTTTCAAGGTGGAGATATAAGCACTACTTCAAGTTCATTGAGGTCAAAGGCAAGAACATGCATGTAAAGTGAACATTATGTCCAGGAGCAAAGACTTTGTCGACATCGGTTGAAAGAAACTCTAATTTAATGAAGCATCTCACAACGACACACGCATCTACAAAGCTACTTTAACTAGTTACTAGTTACTTTTATTATAGAGTAATTCAGTTACTAACTCTGTTACTTTTTGGAACAAGTAGTGAGTAACTATAACTCATTACTTTTTTAAAGTAACGTTCCCAACACTGATTAGGGGCCCACTAACACCTATATATAAGCATCCATAAAGTAGCATGCCAACACCTCAGAAGGGGGAAACGGGGAAACATCCAAGCTGTGTACAGTAAGGGTGGGACTCTGTTGACCTCGACTGAGGAGGTAGTCGAACGTTGGAAGGAACACTTTGAGGAACTCCTGAATCCGACTAACACGCCCTGTATGATGGAGGCAGAGCTCGAGGTTGATGGTGGTTCGTCGTCAATTTCCCTGGTGGAAGTCACTGAGGTAGTTAAACATCTCCGCAGTGGAAAAGCCCCAGGGATTGATGAGATCCAGCCAGAAATGCTAAAAGCTCTGGGTGTTGAGGGGCTGTCATGGTTGACACGCCTATTCAACATTGCATGTGAGTCTGGTACAGTGCCAAAGGAGTGGCAAACCGATGGTTCCCCTGTTCAAAAAGGGGGACCAGAGAGTGTGTGCCAATTACCAGGGTATCACACTTCTCAGCCTCCCTGGGAAAGTCTACTCTAAGGTGTTGGAAAGGAGGGTTCGGCCGATTGTCAAACCTCAGATTGAAGAGGAACAATGCGTTTTCCACCCCGGACGTGGAACTATGGACCAGCTCTTCACTCTCGCAAGGATCCTGGAGGGGGCCTGGGAGTATGCCCATCCAGTCTACATGTGTTTTGTGGATCTGGAGAAGGCGTATGACCGGGTCCCCCGGGAGAAACTGGGGGGTGCTGCGGGATTATGGGGTAAGGGGGTCACTCTTCAGGACCATCCAATCTCTGTACTCCCAAAGCGACAGCTGTGTCCGCGTTCTCGGCAGCCAATCAGTTCCATTCCCGGTGGGTGTTGGCCTGCGCCAGGGCTGCACTTTGTCACCAATCCTGTTTGTGATATTCATGGGCAGGATATCGAGGCGTAGTCGTGGTGGGGAGGGGTTGCAGTACAGTGATCTGAGGATCTCAACACTGCTCATTGCAGATGATATGGTCCTGATGGCATCATTGGCCTGTGACCTTCAGCACTCACTGGATCGGCTGGCAGCCGAGTGTGAAGTGGCTGGGATGAGGATCAGCACCACAAAATCTGAGGCCATGACTCTTAGCAGGAAACCAGTGGATTGCCTACTCCGGGTAGGAAATTAGTCCTTATCCCAAGTGAAGGAGTTCAAGTACCTCGGGGTCTTGTTCGCGAGTGAGGGTACGATGGAGCATGAGATTGGCCGGAGAATCTGAGCAGCGGGGGCGGTATTGCGTTCGCTTTATCGCACCGTTGTGATGAAAAGAGAGCTGAGCCGCAAGGCAAATCTCTTGATCTACTGGTCGATCTTCGTTCCTATCCTCACCTATGGTCATGAGGGATGGGTGATGACCGAAAGGACGAGATTGCGGGTACAAGCGGCAGAGATAAGTTTTCTTAGAAGGGTGGCTGGCTTCTCCCTTAGGGATAGGGTGAGAAGTTCAGTCATCCTGGAGGAACTTGGATTAGAGCCGCTGCTCCTCTGCTTAGAAAGGAGTCAGTTGAGGTGGTTCGGGCATCTGGTAAGGATGCCCACTGGGCGCCTCCCTTGGGAGGTGTTCCAGGCACGACCAGTGGGGAGGAGACCCCGGGGAAGACCCAGGACTAGGTGGAGAGATTAAATCTCAACACTGGCCTGGGAACGCCTCGGGATCCCCCCGTCAGAGCTGGTCAATGTGGCCCGGGAAAGGGAAGTCTGGGGCCCCCTGCTTGAGCTGCTGCCCCCGCGACCCGACCCCGGATAAGCGGATGAGGATGAGGAAAGTAGCATGCCATGGGATCTTTAACGCTACTTTTACTGATGTTAGTTGCGGCTATTTCATTACAATGAAATTACATACATTACCTCGTCCGTGAACATGTTTGAGCCGTGTCAGATCAGTTGTTGTGAAGACAAAAACTCCCATGAACCCACGCTGCTACACGACGTCATCAAACTAAGACTTCTTTTTTTCTTCTATGATTGATAAAGCGATGAAGAGTCATCTAGCGGAGTGCCATCTTGTGTCCAAATGTTACATATTATACCTTTAACATATAAAAAGTTTACTGAACAAATCAAGGAATAGATTCAAATACAAAACAAACACATAATTATGTGGATAAAATGCACGGCCCTAACTAAAACGCAATAAGATAGAACCCAAGCACCCCATATGATAACACAAAAGCATTTTATTACCACTTTACTGTATTCTGCCCTCCCTGCTGACTAAACTACTGAAGATAATGTAATAATAATCATAAAAAAACAGGAAAATTGAAGTATGGCTTTTGTTGGAGACAACAGGCGAGAGGAGGAGATCCCTATACCTCTCTGTACACTGGGAGTGTACTCAGTGACGCGACCACAGAGTGGTCACAGGCGATAAACTAAGAGCAATAATCAAGGTAAGTGTTTATAAATTATTTACACGTAAGAGCGATTTACAGTAGATGCAAGCTGACTTAGCTGTAAGACTGTTTAGTTCTCTCTCAGAACCCCCCCACTCCGCCCCCTCCATCTTATTTCCGACCTCAAGTCCCTTTCTTTCTCATCCCTTTCCAATCAGAAATGTGACCTCTCTGTGTGTTTGTGCCATCGTCTGTTGTTTTTCCTGGGGAGGTGCATTGTGCAAGAATGCAGGGGAGAATGTAATTTCAAATTAAAGAAAAACTAAATACATAAGAGGACAATATCCTCCATCCCTCACTTCAGTTGTTCCAACATACTTTGTTTTCTCTCACCCTTGTTTTTTCCTTCTGTTTTCCATCCTTCCTGCATTCCAATTGCTGTAATTTCTTTTTATTTCAGTTCCCATTCATGGTTTCTTTGTTTAGGGAAGGTCTAAAGGTCTGTGTGTGCAGTGACAGGGGAACAAATGAGTAAACAAACTCCTGGTGTCTGCAGGAGCGTGACTTATTACACGGCCCTAAGCCTTCTCTGGAGGTTTTTACAACAAGAATATGATTTGCAAATAACTTGTGAGGATGGATTCTGCCACTAAATGAGCAGCATGACTTGTGATGTAAAATGTGATGTCATGTGATGTAAAAAAGTGCTTTTGTAATATTCTCAGAAGTTCATTTTCGGAATGCAAAAAAGACAATACATGAAATTGAGGGGTTCAAAGAAGAAGGAAGGCAATACCCCAGCCCCCTTATTGAAAGCTGTGGTCCCTGCCACCATGACCTTTATGACCCAAAAACCTGAGATATAGGAAGTGTCGGGTCAGCATTAAACAACAGATGCCGATAACAATGTTCAAGTGTATATCGTGCTTTTTGTTGCTTGTCCCAACCAAGGAAGCTCAAACTTTGGGAAATGAACCCAGAGCTGCTGTGTAATCAGGGCACTTAGCCAGCGATGGCCAGCAGTCATCAACCTGCTAGCTAGGCAGTTGTTTTAGAAAGTTTTCTGTAACGCTTAAGATCCTCATAAAACGATAATGAAGGATCTACTTTATAGATTTTCCTCAGGATGCAAAGCTGTATCCACAGTACACTTACAATCCAGCTCGTTTATTGTGGGGCATTAACGTAGCCTGTGGTTGTAATTGTGTATGTGTGTGCGTCCGTGTGTGTGTGTGTGTGTGTGTGTGTGTGTGTGTGTTTGGGTGTGTGTGCGTGTGTGTGTGTGTGTGTGTGTGTGTTATTGCGATCGTGATGTGATGCAATGTGGCAGTCTACAAATGTAGACTAGAAGTATCTTTCTTTGCAATTCTTTATCGCCATTTTTGATGATCAACTTGTTTTGTTTGGCTTTTGGGTGTATCAATATGTAATTATGTGTGTGTGTGTGTGTGTGTGTGTGTGTGTGTGTGCGTCTGTGTGTGTGTGTGTGTTTGTGTGTCTCTCAGTGCATATGTGGGGTGTGGGTGGCCGTTTCTTTACGTGCCATCATTACACTTATGAAGCACAAACAACAGCCCTGCAGCCAGAAAAGTGTGGATTCGGGTGCAATCACACTCACAGAGACACACAAATATGCAAATAAACACTTAAGCTAACTGCGTGCGGGTGAATGTTCACACACACCTACACATGCACACTTTCATGCACACATGTACATATTCACACACTAACACAGACAAACACACATACACACACACACACACATGCACACAAACACACACATACACACACACACACACACACAAAAAACACACACAAGAACACACATACACACGCACATGCAAACAAACACACACACACACATGCACAGATATACGGACGGTTTGCTGGCTAATGGAGCTCTTCTCTTCTTTAATGAGCGGCTCTGCTCATTTCTCTCCCTCTGCTGTCCCCCTCATTACCTCTCCTTCTCCCCTCTGCCTTTCCCTCTCTTTCTCCCCTCTCTCCTTTTCCCCTCTCTCTTCTTTCCTCTCTCCTCTGGGAAGAAGGAGACACACACACACATATCCACATTTCTTTGTCCTGGGCTCCTTTCACAGCTTCACAAAGCTGGGTCTGTCTTGTATCCTACCTGCTCCATGTCTGTCTGTCTGTGTGTCTGTCTATACTAACCAGCTCTCTACAGCCATCCAGCCCCTCTCCCTTCTATTCCATGTGTGAGTGTGCTGCTGTCCTTGTGTCTGCATTGCTTTGCGTGAGTGGGACAGTAAAAAACAAAGAGGCAGGTAACATCCACAAGGTGTGTTTGGCCCTTCGTCTTATCCAGTTGTAATCTGTGTGTATGATATGCTTTATACCTTTTATGGCCGTCCACACATGGCAGGGAGGCCGTTATACAGCTCTCCTCCTCAAAGAATATTTCATGTGCTTTTCCCTCCATCTATCGTCCACTGCTTTCATCCTGCCTGGCCCTTACACACACACACACACACACACACACACACACACACACACACACACACACACACACACACACACACACACTCCTGTCTATAGTAATTTACATCCTGTCATCAACAGACAGAGAAACTCACACACACACACACACACACACCTTAATTCACATCTTTACTTTTTAGCTTTGTTGTTAACTTTTTTGTGACACAACTCATTACTTAAATCCTGAATCCTGTCTTGACCTTTCTAAGTCTGCTTCTCATTCTCACACACACACACACACACACACACATGCACACACACACACGCACACACACACGCATGCAAGCACGCACTTTTTTTTCAGATTGCCAGTAAAAGTGCATCTATCTTCATAAGTGCATGTTCTAGTGTGTGTGGAGAGGGGAAGGGGGTGTAACGGTGTCCAGGGAGCACGACGGCAGCACAGGCGTTTGAGCTACAGTACAAGTATCTTAAACGGCCCATATGTCTAATCCCTCCTTCTACCTCTGTGGCTCCTCAATTTGTCTCCGTCTGCACTTTTATACTCTCTCTTTTATCTCTCACTCCCTCTATCTCTTGTGTACCGATCTGTCAGCTCGCCCAGCCCTTTTAATTGCTCTCTACTCCCATGATCCATCTCTGCCACTATACGCGACGTCGCCCCCTCTTCACTTTCTTGAGTCGCCTATAGTAATTTACATCCTGTCATCGCCTCTCTGTCCCCCTGTCTGTCTCTCCCCTCTTTCTTTATTCCTTCACCTCTCTCATGAGTCTATGTGCCATCATCTCTCTCCCTCTCCCTCTCCCTCTCCCTCTCTCTCTCTCTCTCTCTCTCTCATGTCTATGTGTCCATTTTGTTGGCACACAAGTCTAGTTAAGTGCATCTATAGAGACACTTTTGAAACACAAACCCTCTCCAGGTTTGCATACATCAGTTTTGTTTGCTTCTTCACTGTTTGTTTTGGCTTTGTTCATAACTGTTGGATTACAACACTGGTCTGTGATCATCTCTCCTGGCTACACTATAACATCCACTACCAATATCATTTGTCATATCTTCCTTGTACCCATTCTGCCAAACAACATTCAGTGCCAGTCAGCCTGCCACCAGATCAGATTATGAGTTCATTTTATTACATATTATTTCATCTTATTAATTATAAGTACACAAGGGTAAAATTAATAGGCTTGGCTCCTCAACAGTCACATAGCAGCAACAATACAAGATACAAATAAGAACAAATAAATACAAATATGAAGCAGCATCAACAGATCACAATAAAAATAAATAATAATACAAATAAAATAAAGTAAGTAATAATAAGTAAAGAGGTGTGGTAAAGTGTAAGTGTAAAGTGTAAGTGTAAAGATGGTGGTACCATCACCAAGTGGTTATGGTACCAGCCACGGTTAATTTTACAGTGCAAAAATGCTGTGCAAATTACAGAAAAAGATGTAGTTAAATAGTCTGTTGTTGTGGTGCGTGGGGTTGGTTTGAGAGTATTGGATTTTTCCAGGAGCCTGACAGCTTGGGGGAAAAAACTGTTTGTCATCCTCTGGGTTTTGAAGCTTCGGTACCGTTTCCCCGACGGCAGTAACTCAAACAGTTTCTGGTTGGAGTGGTTGGGGTCCCTGATGATTCTGAGGGCCTTCTTGACACACCGGGCCTTGTATTGTCCTGAATGGAGGGAAGCTCACATCTGCTGATCCTCTCAGCTGTCCACACTACCCTTTGCAATGCTTTGCGGCTTTGGGAAGTGCAGTTCCCGTACCAGGCTGTACCAGGATGCTCTCCGTTGTGCCTCTGAAGAAGGCCCCAGGGATCTTGGGCCCCAAGCCGACTTTTTCAGCTGCCTAAGGTGAAATAGGCATCACTTTGCTTTTTTCACCACCTGGTTGGTTGCTCCTCCCAGGTGAGGTCTTTGGTGATGTGGACCCCGAGGGACTTAATGCTGTTTATCCTTTCCATAGGAGACCCATTGATGGTGATGGGGTCTTGAATCTGTCTCTTCCTCGTGAAGTCCAGAACGTGGTTAACCTCGCTCCTATAGGCTGTCTTGTCGCCATCAGTGATCAGGCTGATCCCTGTCGTGTCAACAGCGAGTACATCAGAACATATTGCTCAGTAGTTTGTGGATGACGTGACAGGGAATTGCCATATGCTCTACAATATGTATTTTGGTCCTCAAGAAGACCAAAGTGCTAATGCTGTTGTTAACCTCCAGGCTTGTTCACAGGAAAGGCTCTGAAGCAGAATGGGCTGAACAAAGTGAAACAGGATGTTTCTGTGGTGCCATGAGGTTTATTATGGATGATCACAGACCGGTAGAAATCTGTTGACAAACTCGCCAATCTCACATCCAAAGTTTTTATTTTATTTTCTTAAATAAAAATTGTATAAACTTGAACCAAAACTTTAAGTCAGAATGGAAAATAGCTTTGAGCCAGCTGTCAGTTAATAAGAGTTTATACATGCCAGACTAGACAACATTAGTACAACAGTAAGAAACTGTATTTCCTCAGCATATATAAAAATGGTAGCCAAGGCCGTGCCAGTGAGTTTTATTTAAGTTTCATTGGAAATACTATATTATAAGTCTTTGTTTATAATTTTACTCAGCATTGTTCACAGTTTATAATTGAAAATTGGTTTTAATTTGAAAATGCTTTTTTACGGTGAGGCACAATTAACCTAGGTATCATTGAAACAGACAGGGTAATTTTCACGATATTTTAAGTGAACAAAAGCTAGCACACACCAACTTATCTGCATTTGCACGTTGAAATAAATTTGCGTTGGGATACCAGCCAAGAATGGTAATTACTGCTGTCACAGAGGAACCGGGACTGAACCCTCTGCCATTACAAATGTTAATTTCCGTTTGTACCGCAAGTGATTTGGTTTTTAATAGTTGGTGCTAATATGAGAATGCCTATAATATGTCAATGCCGTGCGATTATCAAATAGGGTTCAGCCTGAAACAAACATCCCATGAGGAAGCCCCTTCATGTTCTAGTGTGCATGCAGCAGAGCCATCCTGTCACAGATTATCAGGCGGACTCATCATCCCCACAAATATCTATCATGTTTTTTTCATAGCTGAGTAAGTTTAAGCTAGTGAAATCTATTAGTTCAGGAGAATCTGAAGTGTATGCGCAAATAAACCTGACACTATCAGCCAGCTGCACACCTGCTGAAGCTGAGAGAGAGAGAGAGAGAGAGAGAGAGAGAGAGAGAGAGAGAGAGACACACACACACACAGAGGGGGGGAGAGACAGAGACAGAGAGAGAGAAAGAGGGGGAGAGAGAGACAGAGGGGGAGAGGAAGAGAGAGAGACAGAGAGAGAGAAAGAGGGGGAGAGAGAGAGAGACAGTGAGAGAGACAGAGGGGGAGAGGAAGAGAGAGAGACAGAGAGAGAGAAAGAGGGGGAGAGAGAGAGGGAGAATGCGGAGCAGGAGAGGCGAGATGATGCCTAATGCGGTGTGTAATGCTGTTTTTCTTTCTTTGATTGGCTCCATTTAACCCCCAGGTAACCTCCCGCTGCGCAGAGCGGCTGAGTCCCCCGCCATCCCAGGGGGGGATGTGTGTGTGTGTGGGGGGGGGGGGGGGTAGTATCTCAAACTGTGGCTGAGATGTAGTTACGGCAGATTTAAACCCCCCCCCCTCCGTCACACACTCTCAATCATCTGGTCGTCCCTCGTTTGGAACCGCTCAAACTTCTGCTTATGCTACCAGATAATCTACCCCTCTATTCACCCCCTCATTCACACCTCATTCACTCCTTTATCCACCCCTTCATTCACCCCCTCATTCACCCCTTTATCCACCCCTTCATCACCCCTCATTGACCCCTTTATCCACCCCTTCATCACCCCTCATTGACCCCTTTATCCACCCCTTCATTCACCCCTCATTCACCCCTTTATCCACCCCTTCATTCACCCCTCATTCACCCCTTTATCTACCCCTTCATTCACCCCTCATTCACCCCTTTATCCACCCCTTCATCACCCCTCATTGACCCCTTCATTCACCCCTCATTCACCCCTTTATCCACCCCTTTATTAACCCCTCCTTCACCCCTTTATCCACGCCTTCATTCACCCCCTTATTCACCCCTCTCACCCCTTCATTCACCCCTCATTCACCCCTTTATCCACCCCTTCATTCACCCCTTCATTCACCCCTTCATTCACCCCTGCATTCATTCACCCCTAAATTCACCTTATAGTTCAACCCCTCATTCAGCTATTCATCCACCCATTCATTCACACCTACATTCACCTCTTCGTGTGTCCCCTAATTTTCCCCCTCATTCACCCCTTCAGTCTCCCCTCAATCACCTCCTCATTCACCCCCTTACTCACCCACTCATTCACTTCCTCATTGGCCTGTTCCTTCAGAACTGTCATTCACCCCATCATTGGTCATGTTGAGTGATGTTTAGAGGAAGTGGAACATGTGGACCAGATACAGGATGGACGGTCTAGGTACTTGGTCTAGGTACTAGGTCACGGTATTAGGTCTAGGTACTAGGTATAGGTATCAGAATCCGAATTAGAATCATCTTTAATGGCCAAGTATGTTCACATACATGGAATTTGACTCAGTAGGTGTTCAATCTCAGACAGGTAGACATATACAATTATAAATTATATAATATATAATCGTATATATATATATATATAATTATAAATTATAAAGACACATAACACATAATACTAAGCAAACATAAGTAAATATAAATATTAAATATAAATATACATATATAGATATATATATATGTACTAGGTCTAGGTCTAGGTCCAGGAGCAAATGGTCCTCATTTATATAGCGCTTTTATCCAAAGTGCTTCACAGTGTTGACTGACATTCACCCATTCATGCACACATTCACACACCGACGGCGGAGTCAACCACGCAGGGCGACAGCTCGTCAGGAGCAATTAGGGTGAGGCGTCTTGCTCAGGGACACCACGACACTCAGCTAGGAGGAGCCGGGGATCAAATCAGCAACCTTGCGGTTAGCAGCCAACCCGCTCTACCTCCTGAGCTAATGCCCCCCCCCCCTGCCCCTGAGCACATGTTAAGAGGAAGTGGAACATGCAGACCCAGGTAGGAGGGTCTAGGTACTAGGGTAGGGTCTAGGTCTAACAGTAAACCACAACAGACTGAGGACATAGTATTTCTGGATTATGTGGCAATGAAAACACCTTTATAAGGCCTGGATTTAGAAGACACAAGAGGTAATGTCCTGCCGCATTTTACTAGACAGGAACTTTTATTATTATTATTCATCATGTATTACTTATTATTTATTAGTACGTAGTCCAAGACTGCTATTTCCTCCACGTGCTCTCTCCTTTTATTTTATAACCATCACTTTGTTGTTGTCTTTCTATTAGTCTGTCCACCCCCAGTAAGAGCTCATCCCTCTCCCCCTTTCAGCGGCGGAGATGTGATTACTCTGTTGCGTCTCTCTTGGTTATCAACCTTCATAAATGTTTAAGAGGCATTAGGTTTGGGGTTGATGGGGCGCAGGGAGGGGCAGCAGGGGAGGAGGGAGGGATCTTAATGCCTGCAATGACCATTACCCCTCCTCCATTTACAGATTAAAAGCTTAACTTTGTTTGCTTTTGAACTCCCCCCCACCTCCCTCCCCCCACCTCCCTCCCCCTACCTCCCCCGCCTCCCTCCCCCCCGCCTCCCTCCCTCACCCCACCTCCCCACGTGCTGCCATCCTCCGTCTCTGCTTTTCTTGTTTTCCTGGGAAATAACCTGTGTGTGTACGTGTGTGTGTGTGTGTGTGTGTGTGTTTGTGTGTGTGTGTGTGTGCACCTGTGTGTGTGTGTGTGTGTGTGTGTGTGTGTGTGTGTGTGTGTGTGTGTGTGTGTGTGTGTGTGTGTGTGTGTGTGTGTGTGTTACGAATGGCCATATCCCGGACCAAATAACACGTAGGCTGAAGACCAATGGCTGCATTGGAAAGCAATGAATTTATTTAAACATTGCTTTGGACACATGGATGGTTATTAAATCAACGGAAGGAAATATAACCAAACTGAAAGAAAACCCTAACTCTGGGGGAACAAACTACCTTACAAAATCATCTAAATACTCTGCTCTAACCTTAACTAATAACGTGAAAACAACCATCAAACCAACCACCAACGCATAAATTATAGCATAAGCAAGAATGTTCCCACATGGGAAATAGGTGCTTAACAGCAACTTGCAGTACAATAAACTATAACATAAGCCGCTGAGCGTGAAACAGCCTGGCGTTGAGACACGAAAGCGGGTTGTGTGCGGGATCATCCGCCAGACATCGGGGACAGGCGTGCTTTTATCTCCGATGCCACACCACAATCAGTCCGCTGCGGGGACACCCAGCCTGTAGAGGGGAACAGAGAGCGGAGGACTGCGCAGCTGCGCAAATACAATATCTGCTTTTATAATGACGTGACATTGTGTGTGTGTGTGTGTGTGTGTGTGTGTGTTTCTGTACCCCTGAGATTGTATCATACATAACAATGTGCTGATCTGTAATTGAATAAAGTATCTAAAATGTGTGTGACTGTATGTGATGGTTTTGTGAAACAATGAAAGAAAGAACAAAAGAAGTAAAGAATAATAAAGAATAAACTATTGATTAGATAATGAAATAATCAAAGAGGGAGTGGAAATAATCAAAGAGGGAGTGGAACTAAAACAAATGTGAATGAAATGATTCAGAAGCAATAGACCGCTGAAGAATAAGTCCCGCCTCCAAGGCTCCCGGTTCCCTCCGTCAAATGTCTATGGGAAATAACATGGCGTTTTCGAATGATCGTACATAACAAACTCTGTAGGTGACCACCTTTGAAAATTCAAAGGTGGCAAAGAAGTAAAAGCTGCGTCACGTTTTGAACTACACACTTGGGAGAGTCGTGACGTCTGAAGTCTGCGCAGATCTACGTTAGCATAATGCTTCTTCATAATAGTTAACTACTTTAACGGCACCGACAATCCAAAACCCCCGTGGAAACCAGATGGAAATAGTGTGCAGTTCAAAACGTGACGCAGCTTTTACTTCTTTGCCACCTAAAGAGTTTGTTATGTAGGATCATTCAAAAAACGCCAAACGTCATTTCCTTATTCTTCAGAGGTCTATGGAGGAGGGAGGAGTAAAAGGAGAGAGAGCGCAAGACAATAGGAGACAGACAGACAGGAGATGAAGGGCATCAGGTAGGTAGTATAGGTCTTACTATACAAGAGTTATTGAGGTGCTGTATTCTCATTCATTGATAGGAAACACCCCCTCCTCCCTTTGACCCCCCACCGTCGCTTCTGTTCCTTTTCAGCAATGAATGGCAGCCCTTGGAAAGGCGTCCCACACAGATATGAAGACATTTAGCAAGCTCCCGCTCTGTGGCGGCGTGTCAGACTGCCTCCCATGTTGTGTTGCGTACCCCCACCCCCTACCAACACCCACAGAAACGCACGCACCCATGCACCCACACGCACAAACGCACGCACCCATGCACCCACACACACACACACCTACCCACACACACACACACACACACACACACACACACACACACACACACACACACACACACACACACACACATACATACACACATACACGCATGCACCCACACACACACATACACACACACATACACGCAGGCACCCATTCACACACACACACACACACACACACACACACATACACACACACACACACACACATGCAACCACCCCCCCCCCACACACACACACACACACATACACTCTCAGCCAGCCTACCTATTGGTTTTGATTTAAGCGCAGTAGGGAAGAGACATGTCTGATTATTTAATAGACCTTTGAACACATCCCATCATGGGCTACAGGGTTCTGTCTTCTTCCTCTCTCCCCCCCTCTCTCTCTCTCTCTCTCTCTCTCTCTCTATCCTTCTGTGTGGGGGTGTTTATGTGCCTTTGTGTGCTTGTGTGTGTGTGTGTGTGTGTGTGTGTGTGTGTGTGTGTGTGTGTGTGTGTGTGTGTGTGTGCGTTTGTGTGTCTGTGGTGTCTCGGTGTGTGTTCTTGTCTGTCTGGCTGTGAGAAATTGTGGAACGGGGCTCTGTAGAGTAATGAGTTGGTTGTTGTTGTTATTGATGAGGGAATATTTCCTGTTTCACGCTGAATTGAATTTTTTCTGAAGGTCCCTGCACTTTTGAGTTTCCATCGAGAAGGAGAGAGAGTTGAACGCTATTAGAAGCACCCTTAAGCCTTCCTTATTTTATAGTTGGTATGCCACTCACCTAACCAGTGGGATTTCACTTTAGTATGAGGGAGGAGTGATCAATGCTAGTTACAGCTAAGGCCCACTTCCAGTACTATGGGACCTACTTCAACCTGAGGTTGAATGAAGGATTTATAGTGCCCTATCTTGCACCCAGCGCAATTTACCTTTTTCATGATTGTGATTCATGATTTCATGATGTATTGTTGCTAGTTTACACCCAACGCAAAGCTGATTTTCCCCAGCATCAAACAGGCACCACTACACTTGTGCCTGGAGAGGCGTGTTGACGAAAAACAGAGGCGTGTTAATGATGAGTATTTAATCGTGAGAAAACATAGTTTTACCGCGAGTGAGTATGTATAAAATAATGAATGAATGCAGGTGATGCTTGGTGTGCATGTGTGTGCGCACCCATCTGTTTAAACACACGCAAACTAAACACGTAATGCATAATACAGTCCATGGTGATGTATATAAACAGGGGGGACACATGCATATTATGAACACAAGTCGATAACGATAATGTATACAATACTGGTAACAAACAATGTTTGTTAATGTATTGCAGCATATCATTAAATAGACCCACAGTAGCGGCCAGAGGACCGTGTCCGCATATCATACATGTGTTAAGTTATCTTTGCCACAATTTACACAAGTTTCTGAAGTTGTAGAACACTATTCCATGTGTGAATTAGGCCTATTATTTGGCCATAAACTGAGCCATTTGAAGTTTGAAATTCATGTGGTCATGCATCTGTCTCAGCGGAGACTGCAAATGCACTACAAATGTCAAAATATCAACTCGTCAAGTTCAAATGCGCTGGCTCTTAAAGGGGATGGGAGATGGCACTCTCATTGGTTCAGCGGGTTACGCCCAAAACACACCTACGGGTATCAGACCAAGCCATTTTTGATTTGCGTCGGGCGCAAGAGTGATTAATCCGCCGTTAAAATAGCAACAGTGCCAGAGATCCGCCCACAAAGCTACTTGCGCGTCGTGTTTCGTTCTTGCGTTTCAGACCATTAAAATAGGGCCCATAGACTATATATAAGCTGCTTTCACACATACACGAAATGCCTCTCCCGCTTTTTTCCCGATGGGCCGTATATGTGAACGGCATATCCTGACATTGGTATCCTGAAAACATCCTGAAAAAATACTACCCCTGAGGTAGTATTTTAGCCAGCAGAAATGTTAATTACCTTATATGTGAATGAGGAGTAGAAAGTTAGCATTTCACACCATTTGAGCGGGTGTGTTGATGACGCTTCGGTCTGCATTTGCATGTCATTGAGTGGCACCCTAAAATTTGCCTTTTCTTCATTGAATGGTTAAGAAATATTTAAATGTTGGCACTGCTTTTCAGAGTCATTCGTGGTGAACGCTAAAAGGTCATCATAACCCTAGTACACATCATACAATAAATCACAATACATGAGTTCACAGCTGCACCCGTATATCTATTTTTAAAAATTAATATTATTATTATTTACAACAGTTAGCTGAACATTATAGGGTCCCGGCCTTCCACTCCCTGTTTTCTCAGTTGTACACAGAAATCAACTACATTTGTCCCAGTGTTTGTTATATGTGAAATTAAGCAAAAAACAGACTCTCCCTTTCCCCGGTTCGCGACGCCTTTCTTCTTCGTCGTTTCTTCTAGTTGTCTCTAACTCATGCTCCAATCTTTCATCGATCGATAAAGATGTTGTGGATGCGATGATCGCGATGAGTTCTGCCCGTTCTGCCTCCGTGCTGTCTACAGTCAAACCAAAACAAACCAGAGTGACAGCGGCTGCACTTAACCCGGCTCCTGCAAACTTAGACCCTACTTCATATCCCGCCCCTTGCAAGCCCACCCCCCTAAACCCCCCGTTGATTCTACTGATGTCGGAACGGCTTGGATGTCCGCATATCGGGCATCAAGTGTGAATAAGTGTGAATCATCCTCAGGGTCAAATGTCCTGAAAAGGCGGAGGACATGTGTGAAAATGGCTATAGTTTGTGTAAACGATACATTAACTATATGTTAACTATATGTAAACTATATACAAACTAAATATAAACTATATTTAAACAAAATGTAGGCCACACGACCCCTACGGACGAGAAAGGTGGAGATCAACTAATTTGTGGGGCAACACTAACCCTAACTCGGATCATTGACTTTAGAAAAAATGTGATGCATTCAATTCTTCTTTATTTTGAGTTCATCCAGTCTTTATTTTTCAAGTTGGTTACTGTTCAGAGATCTTTCTGTTTTTTATATACACATAATACATTTACATTTTGGGAAACACTACATAAACATGTCTTTATACGTCCTCGGCAGAGACTGATGTCGGGCCCCTAAACACCGTCGACATCGGCTCTCCTGCATCGCTGGCGCTGGATCCTTTATGTGACAGCGGTGTTTTAAACGTTGTATCATCCACTAGAGCCATATGCTCCCAGCGTCCACAGCTGGAGCCCACCCAGGAATCATTCCCAAGGAGAGAGACTCAGAATGATGAAGAAGAAGTCAGCTTTTACATTTATTTTATTTCACGGTGAACATAGCGAGGGAGGGTTGCCGAATGCCCCGAGAGAGAGAGTGTAGGGTTTGGGTTTTGGGAGAAATGTTGAAATACCCAGAAATTGAAAACATTCCATGCGGGACCACATATATGCCACATACATATTTGTCACCACCAAACTCAACTGATCCAGGACCAATCTATCCTTTTATAAATGCCTTTCCTCACATTTTTTGGTTAAAAATAAAGCAACTTTTATCTACATACCAACACAGCCATGTTTTTGGGCGACAGCACTAGTAGAAGGAAAGAGCACAGAAGGGCCACGTTAAGATGGAAAGGCAGGAGAGTGGGATACATTACCCCTCGTATGTGGACATGCTTCAGTGGAATGGGGTGTGGGAGCATGTTTGGTTTGCAAAGCAGTGGAAGGAACCAAGGCATTGAAGAGAGGATTAAACCCAAAGATTCTGTCCATAATGTTTCAAGACAATTTTTTATCATGAAACGTCCAAACGTCAGAGTTTCCCAATCAGGGGCTCCCATTGAAGAAGACAAGTCGGCACACATGAACAACATCCACGCACTACAACAACTTTAGATTCACGCTCCCTGCTGCCAGTCCCCCGCTGTGCTGCACCACAGACACGTCTGCATGGTCCACTGATGAACACAGACACGTCTGCATGGTCCACTGATGAACACAGACACGTCTGCATGGTCCACTGATGACACACAGAGCCAGCGGGCTCAGTCCTCCGTTACATAGGGGCAGGTGGGGCAAAGAACCAACAGAGGGGCAGGTGGGGCAAAGAACCAACATAGGGACAGGTGGGGCAAAGAACAGGGGCAAAAACGGAGGCAAATCTGTGTTATGTGGAGACCCAAAGGAAATAAAAAATAAATAAAAGTTCCCTTCATGGCTGATGCTCCAAACCTTAAGAGCATTTCTCCTGGGGAGGAAAATGCAAGAGAAAAAAGGGCACGTTTCATCTAGTTACAGGCTGGGCCGTCACGCAGAACAGCCGCTCATGAAAGTGGGCCTCATTTGAAGCCCCAGCGTGAGTCTGGTATGGCTGTGTGCCTGTGTGTGTGTGTGTGTGTGTGTGTGTGTGTGTGTGTGTGTGTGTGTGTGTCTACACGCCCTTGTGCACATCCAAGTGTGTGTGTGTGTGTGTGTGTGTGTGTGTGTGTGTGTGTGTGTGTGTGTGTGTGTCTGTGTTTGTGTGCTTTTGTGTCTTCATCTCATATCGTTGGCGATGATATTCCATTTTGCCTGGTAACTACCTGGCCCAGGAAAGGAGAAGGGAGGAGAGGAAAAGAGAGGAGAGGGGAGGAGAGGAGATTAGAGGAGAAAAGAGGAGAGGGAAGAGCAGAAAAGAGTGGAGAGAAGGAGAGGGAAAGAGAGGAGAGGATAGGATATGGATGGGAGA